>NC_083351.1:48513260-48818152 GCF_030254825.1 Meriones unguiculatus
AAATATAAGCAGATAATAGCCAGACCACTATCTGAACCTCAATAAAGTGCTAACAGAGCCTTCATTCCAAGCCCTTGAATTTCCTTTATTGAAAATCACTCAGAAAGCTAAACATGAAGGGAAATCAAAGGAATGCCTCTTGGGTTTCAGAAATAATGCCTTATTCATTGAGAAGCCAGGAAAGAAATTATTCTCAGGGTGGAAAACACTTGGATGGAAAAATGCATGGTCCCATTATTCATCTGCTTGAAATACACACACACACACACACACACACACACACACACACACACACACACATACACGAATGGAAAAGCAATTCTAAAAGTTCCCTTTCCCTTTCCCTTTATCAAAGCTCTAATTCAGACAGACATGTTTTAAGTAAAATGGCCTCTTTCTCTGTGCAGGCAACAGAAAGGAAAAACCCTTATTCTCCTGTTGTTGCTTAGTGTGCTTGACTTTGCTCAGAAGATGAGCCAAATATTGTAATGGGTAGTTCATGACTTCTTCCAATGCTAAATTCAAGAAGAACAGGGTCTTTTTAAGAAAGGGATGGCCTTAGAAGTGAGACTTTGGACTTCACTTTTAGACAGAAAAAAAAAAAAAAAAAGCACCCTGTTAGATTTGGCCACAGGAAGTGAAAAATGCCACAGCCTGACAAAAACTAACCTTTGTGAGCACTTCATGAAGAGACTTGGAGACCTTTCCCTTCTCTTTCACTGGAAAGAACTGTTTTTATAAATATGATTAGGCCCAACCACACTGTCTCGAAATCTTCAAGCTTTAATCAAATGTCTTAGTAATGCACTTAGTTGACAGCCTCAGAAATCCACATTGAAAACCGATCACATTATCCTGATCATATTATCCTGAGTGGAGGCAGCACACACTTTTGATCCCAGCACTCAGGAAGAAGAGGCAGGCCGATCTCAGTCAGTATGAGGACAGCCAGACTACACAGAGAAATCCTATCTCAAAAACAGAAAGAGAGAGAGAGAGAGAGAGAGAGAGAGAGAGAGAGAGAGAGAGAGAACCCATTGTATGGACCTATCCCCTCCTCCTTCTCAGGGGTGTCTTGGATCACACTGACCTAAAGGTAACAGTATATTACAGGAGAGGAGTAGGGAGTCTGGAAAGTTCAATGTGATCAGGTACCTAATGCATAGTCTGAAATCAAATTTGCTCAAGTCACTGATTTTCTTCTGAGCTTCTAAGAATGGAAGTCTCATCTAATTTTTAAAATGAATAAGTAGTCAGCTCTACCTGAATTGGGCCCCATGCCTCCAGTTGTATATCATGGGCCACATCCAATCTGTAGAGAGCTGGATGTGCACTTGTAAGACATATTGGATGGGTTGAACAAAACCTCCATTGCACTATCTGTAAAGAAGAGAAGCAACAGCTCTCTTCCTACCCCACAGTGCATGAGGAGCAACTTGCAAATGCTCTCTTTACTCTGTACACTCCTGGGTGCCATCACAAGTGTCACAGATAAGAAAGCATGTGCACACAGATCTGAGGTGGATCCCCAGCCAGGAAGAACATGAAAGCCTTGAAGACTTGGTATTTACAGAGCTACACAGATTGACAGACAGTCCCAGGGCTCACAGTTGTACATGAAAAGAAAGCCAGGAAAGGACAGAGGGAGCACAAGGAAGTGACACAGCTCTGGGTGGCTCTTTTCAGCTCCATACTTCACAGGATGGAAAATAAAAATAAATTTAAATTCCATTGTGAAGACTGCTTTTGGTGCTGCTTATCTCCAGCATATTCCTGAGAGCAGACTCTCTAAAGACCAAGGCACAAAACCAAAGCATGGTGTTCAGCGGTATTAAAGAGAGGAAGTACAGTTTGTGGTGGTTACATAATGGCGAAGATACAATGTCTAAGGTCACCAAGACCCTGTGTATCTGGCTAAGACATTCATTCTCCAGCCTAGCATTGGCTTTCAACCTAAGTTACATGGAAAAATAATGCAAATGGTGTTTATAAGGAATAATGACCTTCATTTTAATCTCGCTGGCCTTAAATGTCAGGCTTTCACTTAAGATACAGATTAGTGATGGTGGAAGAAGAAAATGATCAAGATAAGTAGAATGTGTGTGTACGCATATATATGTATACATACATACTCAGTTATTCTAGTTTCTAAAATAGGAATAAGTAGAGCCTGAATCAGAGAAGCAACACAGGAAAAGAAGTGTAGGGGACTAGAAAAGTATTTATGAGGCTGTCCTTCACCCGATGGTAAAGATGATAGAGTAGCTAGGATGACTTCTGGGTTTTCAATTTGAATGAAGCATGGATAGAGCTTTTTGCTGAGGGACAAAACAGAAGAAAGTGCTGGATTGGTGTTTCATTGATGGAGGTGGGTAGCAACAGCTGACAGCTTCAGTAGTCCTGTGTGGTGTTTTGTTGCTTTGTGTGTGTGTGTGTGTGTGTGTGTGTGTGTGTGTGTGTATCTGAGGTGCCTGCAGGATATCAGGTAAGAATGCCTTCAAGTCACCCTGCTAGGCTCCTGAAAGGTTAAGTCTTGGTAACCTTGCTTCTCAGTGTATACAAAGGTCCCTCTGACTTGTCACAGTCACATGGAAGATGGGGACAAGAGGCTATTTAAGACATGTCTGAGGATTGCCTATCCTTGAACAAGCTGCAATTCTTTCTTACACATTTGTTAAAGCAATTTTACAAATGGGAGAGCCTGCTGCCTGCAAAAATGAAAGGAACAGTTCTGGAATGCTGGTGTAAGGGGCAAGGAGAAAGGAGGCAGCTTTGGAACAACAGGTCACAGCTGCAGACCACAGGCACATAGCCACACCTCCACTCCAGTCTCCACAGCCCACCAGCGGCATGATACTTACCACCTGCTCTCAGAATCAGCTATTTTTTCTGGATGGCTCTTTTTAAACCAGTTGATCTTTGCTTCTTTGCTTTTGTATGGAACACAAAAAACCAAAGCTAAAATTAAAAAAAAAGGCAGTGGGGGTCAGAGAAGACCCCTAGGGAGAGAGCTCAGGAGTTTGGATGAGCAAAGCAGAAAGCATTTCCAGTCTGGGCCGGCAAATCTGTGTTTCCACAAAAAAAGTCAAGAATTCCACAGATTTGGCTCAAGCCAAGGTACATCAATTCTACACCGGCCCTGCACCCAAGTTAATCTCTCCATGGCCTGATTCTTTTCATTTCTCAAATGAGGATTTCAGAAACTCTTCTTTTCCCTAGTGCCATTGAATGTGTGTATCCTCTCAGGCAGCCCAACTCTATCCCAGAATCCAGTCAAATTCCAATTAATCTCTGAAGGTCCATTTTGATTCTACTGTAACAGTCTTTAACATACCTTAAAGGAAGTTCAGTTAGTGGACCACAAATATAATAAAGCCTATTTCTCTGTCTGGTAGCTAAGGGGCCATTATGATGTAACTGTGTGGGGTGATTTTAGGCAGCAATGTAGATTGATCTCAGAGCCTTATGCTAAGCAAATGCTTTACCATGGGATCTATCCTCAATGTTTTTTAATATTATTTTGAGAGAGTCTCTTACCAAGTTATCCAGATAGGCTTTGAACTTGCAGTCCTCTGCCTCCTGAGTAGCTGCAATTCCAGACTGTGCCACCAGTCCCAGCTTGGGATGGCCTTTTGAAATGAAGCTTTTCCTAGAAGACTAGCCTAAATTATCATGTTGTTTTTTCTTGTCCATTGAAAAGAATTCACATGACTGTCTATGGAGTCTAAGGAATCCAAAACGCAGGATAGGTCAGAAGCCCACGAAGACACAGCCCAGCCATGCTTCTGCTATCTGAATGTTATAATACATGATTTTGTCCTCAAGAAACCCTCTGTAGTCTAAACATTGCTGTTATTAGATGTACAGGTATGGAATGCTACAGTCTAGATCTGGGATATCTCCCAGAGGCCCATGTGGCAAAGGCTTTGTCCACAGTATTATGGGACTTTTCTCCCTCCCCCATTTGCAAGAGTCTATGCAACTGCAGTCTTTCTTGAAAGTTTGCATGAGCTGAAAATGATTTTTTTTCTCAGAACAGTGTGCTCAAGAATGGAGTATTGCAGCTACAATGCCTGATCCCCACATTTCCACTCTATCTGTTGCTATATGGCCTTCTACACTGCTCAGCCTTACATGGCACTGACTTCATGATTCCTAGTGACCTTTAGTGTGCTACCCCCACCCTGGTCCCAGTTATTATCCACCCCTACCTCAACCTAACTCCCACTTACTATTCCCCTGTCATTACTTTCAGAATGTCTTCCATGATAAGGTCAAAAATCCTTTTCATAAGTTCTCAGCACTCTGTAACCCTCAAGGTGAAGCCATCACAATTGTCATGTACAGTTATTTTCAGGGTAGCTATTGGTTACAACTTTTCTCTGTCACCAGGCTTTTCCTGCTCATCACTGGCTCTACAGAACCCTGTAAAGATCTGTGGAAAAATTTTCCTACATTAAGTGACTAAAAGAACATACATCATCCTATAATATTAAAGGTTCATGAAACCTTTTTTTTACACATGCCTATGTGAAATGTCATTTTATTTGCTTTTACTTAGGAGGTCACTAATGTATCGATTAGATAGATTGTCTTTGTTCAAAATTGTAGTTTGACCTTTGTTGGGCAGGTTTATTAAGACATATTCCATTCTTATTCTGAGTAGTTCTTTTTCTCCATTCTTTTTGTTCCTCACAGACAACTTTTATAATAGATACTGAATATTCAAATATGGCTGATACCTCATTTTTCTTTTGTACTTTTAGAATTTTGCTTTTACTTGGCAACTAGTAAGGCACATTGAACTTCTTTTCCAGATTCAATATTGGGTCTTTAGCTGTTGTTTGTCCGTTATGTGGCTTTTTCTCAATGACAGGCAAAGGAAAGCAAGCAAAGAAATTTTTTTTTTATTTTTTATTTTATTTATTTTATGCTTTCTTTTTCCATGAACAGTATCTTTACATAATAATGCATCTTAAATTAGCCAATAAAATACTGTTCCCCCATCTTTGAAATCACCAACTTGAAACTGTCAGAAGCCACTTTGTTCCCTATTTCCTATACTAACATTGCTTCCAGGGGAGCTGTAATTTTGCTTTCAGCTGTGTTGGAGGGCACTATGCTTTGGGGGAGTAGCTTCCCACTGGGGTGGGGGAGTCTAAAGAGAGGACTTCTTATTTGAGGGGAGATAGTATAATGAACTGCCACTAAAGCTGCCGTTTTGCCTATACCTATGTATCCAGTGATGACTATCTGGTGTGAAGCCCAGTGCAGTGAAGAGAGAAAACAACAGGAAAACAAACAAACAAACAAACAAACAGTATAGTCAGATAGAAGCAGCATGGCCATCTAGTCAGAATATACAGAGCCATACATCCTCTTACATATGCATGCACTGCTTCCACCAATCCCTAAGACACTCAGGAATAGAACATCACCCTTGAGGTCTCTCTCTCTCTGGGTATATAAAACAGGAAATTCTTCAATTTACCTTCAACTGAACAAACTGTACAGTAGACTAAACCATGTTAAGATGGATCACCCACCCGCCCCTCCTCCCTGTATGTTATCTCAAGTGTGTCCACTTCTATCTCAAAGATATAGCAGAAGTTGATGCTGACTTACTAGAGTGTTATTGTCCATCAATAATCAAACCATCAATGCCACGCTACAGACTTACAAAGAATCTACTTTAAAACCCTTAGATCTCCCAGGAAAAGTATTGTCTGGAATTGTTGTCAATTCCAGACCAACATTAGCTAACTTAGAAAGTAATACTAAAGTTACAGTGTGACTATAGCCCAGCCGTTACCAAGGTGATTTGAATAATATTTATCTCATTAAAAGGATAAATGAACTCCCCAAATCTTTACTTTGCAAAAGTTCAACACGAACAGGAAGTTTATAATTGGTTTTGCAACATATTTAATTTTCAGCTATGAGTTAAGATTTTTCCAAAATGATGTGTATCTAAACAAGAACTGAAATCTGGCTGCAAATGCACATAGACTATATAGCAAGGGACAAAATCCAGTGGATCTTAATCCTTGCATTTCATGAACTATTTGCACGGACCAACACAGTTTGTACTACTTAGAGGGAAATTTCAAAGGCACAGAAACATAATGGAAATTTCACTTATTCATCTTTTTTCCATTGCCAAATGGGAAAAAAAATTCAGATTTTGATCCAAAAGTAAAGCCAGAAAATTTTGTGTGTTTTTTTGCAAATGTCTAAAAATGTCTATTACGTGTATTCTTTCCCTAGTGGTCCAAAAGACATGAAAAGAAGAATGGCTGAAATTGTCAATGTGATTTTTTTTTTTCTGGAAATGTGTTGTGTCTCCTCTGGCTGCCAGATGTCCTGGGTTGACCTTTCCAAAGCACTGATTCCTTGACATAGTAGGAGGGAGATAAAGTCTGTTCTGCTATAATATGATAGCTGTGTGAAGAAGATACCTCCTGTTATAAAAAAACATTAAAATATTTATTAAAAAAGATTTAAAATGTTAAAAGAAAGACTATAAATACATTACTCAGTTAAGAAATGGGTGTTAGGGGTGCTGATGGTTAAGATTTCCATATCTACAATTATAGTAAAATTTTTTTGCATGAATATCAGTTATTTTAATTACAAGTGTTGAGTGAAAACCCGGTGGATCAGCTCTAACAAAAAAAGCAACTTTAAATATAACCCAGTAAATTCTTACAGCATAGAAGAGCAAAGCAACATCAACCAATGCTTTCTAGATGCATTAGAGATAACCTGTAGGGGCTGGAGAGATGGCTCAAGGGTTAAGAATACTTCCTGCTCTTTCAAAAGACCCGAGTTCAACTCCTAGCACCCACATGATGACTCACAACTGTCTATAACTCAAGTTCCAGGGCACCCCACACCTTCTTCTGTCTTCCTTCCATACCAGGCATGAATGTGGAACACAAACACACCTGTAGGCAGAACACTCATACGTATAAAATAAGTAAAATTTAAAGCATAAACTGTAGCAATATCATTTTTGAGAATTTATCCTATAAATGTATCTACCCATTGTACAAATGATGTACAATCAAGGAATTCTTTGCAATACTGTTTATTAAAAAACTAAAACTAACACAGTGCCATAAAAAATAAAACAAATCACATAGTATACAAAAGTATTAGCATATTCTGTTTCAAAAGTAGGATATTCTGTGTTTATTGCTACCAAATAACCACAAAAAATCATATTAGTTAAAAAGAACACAATGTAAAATATGTACTATTTGCCACCAAACAACCAAAAATTGCACAACATGGGCCTCAATTGAGACTAATAGTCAATTCATTTTAGAGATGTTTAGAGCATCATAAAGATGATACAGTAGACATGCTATTCAACTTGAAAAGCAAAATTTGTGTTCATTTGCCAATTCTTTGAAACATAGCCTAGACTTTTCATTTTGAACGTGGGTCTTTAGACTGAAGCCCTGTGTCATCTTCCAACCAAAAGCCACACCAATTAACTATCACAAATGATTTCCAACTTGGCTCCTCCAATATGGAGTCAGCACTTAAAAGTCTTTCTTTTCCTCTTCGTTTTTGTTTTGAAATTTTTTATAATATTAAAATTTTTATTTTGTGCTTATGTGTGTGGTCCTGCAAGTGCCCTGGTGTGCATGTGAGGGTAGAGAACAACTTACTGGTTCTCACCTTCTAGTATGATCAGGGATTGAACTCAGGTCACCAGGCTTGGTGGCAGGAGTGTTTACCCGCTGAGCTATTGGGATCACTAATTTTTGGTTTTGTTAGGGAGACAGGGTTTTACTCTAACTCTAGCTGTGAACTTGTGATCCTCTCTGCCTCCCGAAGGCTAAGATTATAGGCATGCACCACATGCCTGGCTTAAAATCCTTCCAAAGCAACCTGAATGCAAAGGCCTTACAGATAGTCCATGGTTCCTCCAAAGAGTTTTTCTCCAGCTATTTTCAAACTTTTTTTTCTTTTCAATTTGCCTTCACTGACTATTCGGAAAATAGTTTCCTAGTTCACACATATATGTTTTCTTTGTTTGCATTCATTATTTATCAGATAATGTAAAATTAGTTAATTATGATATCCTGGTATAGAGTTTTAGGAACAAAAACATTTGGGAGCTCTCGGGAGCCAAATTACTGACCTTTGGATGATATTGTACTAATTTTCCTTTTTCTGCTTTTTTTTTAAAGTCATGCAAACATGAATATCTGTCCTATATCAAATGCTTTTCGAAGTAATAAAGATATACCAGTGAATCAAACAGTAAAAAGAAATTCTATCCCCTCCCTGAGCATAGGTTCTGGAAGGGATGAGAAAAGCAGCTAAGAAAGTGAGTACAATGTCCTTTGGAATGAGATGGCATTTGGAGACTGAGACAGCAAGCAGAGACAGAAGGGGAATGCAGCAGTGATGCCAGTGGCAACTCAAACTGCTTACAAGTAACTCTGCTGCCTTTGAACACAGGAAGGTGGCATTTTGATTTTCCAACTGATGTGATTTGCTGATTGGATTTGGGAGGGAAAGAGTGGAATCAAGACTGGAAAGAACTCTTAAAAGCGGACCTAGTGACAATAGTTCAGAATTTAAAAAGCACTGACTGCTCTTCCAAAGGTCCTGAGTTCAATTCTCAGCAACCACATGGTGGCTCACAACTATCTATAAAGAGATATGGTGCCTTCTTCTGGCATGCAGGTTTATATGCAGGCAGAACACTACATTTTTAAAAACAAAAGTGTACTTAGTGACAAGAAAGTCACTGATGATGGTTGAGTGGCGCTATGAGAACAGAAGCCTGGTTGGAGCAAAGTTAAAAAAAAAAAGAGGAGAGAAAATGGACAGTACAAGTAAAGACAAATTGGATGCAGTTTTCCTGTAATAGACAGAAAAGTGGCTGCAGCATGAATCATTGCATTGCAAGTTATAGTTTATTTCAAGTTGGTGGAGAGACATTAAGAACAAGTGTGTAGGCTGAGAATAGAGTGTCTGCTTTGCATGAACAAAGCCATAGGTTTAATCCCCAGTGTTGCATGAGTCGGGCACTGATGGGCACATATAATCCCAGCACTCAAGACATGACAGCAAGAGGATGAGAAGTTCAAGCTCATCTGTGGCTACATGGTTGTTTGAGGCCAGCCTGGGCTACATGAGGCTTTTCCTCTTCCCCTTAAAAAAAGAATAAGAGTTTGAATACAAAGATACACCCCCTTCCTGCCTACATAGCCTCATATACATAGAGCCTGTTTTTAGAAAGCTACATCAGGGACAGGTTATTGTCATGGCTGAGGGCCACCATGGGAACAGTGCTGCATTGTCTGTTGCTCGTTACTGGTCTAATCACGGTTCAGAAATTAATTCGAAGATCATACGAAGCTTGCCAGTGCTACCGTTGGCTTACTTGATGGAGAATGGAGCCACTGGACGTTCTCTGCACCCCATTCATTTGTACTTTGATGATGACTTTAGCACACAACCCAAGTAAGTGACTGTGTTATATCCAAGGGAGATTTTAAAACACTCAATCAACAGGAAAAATAATGCCTAGGATAGTTCAGAAAGCCCGTCAATTAGCTTCCATGATACCCTCAGTTTCGCACTTAGAGGCTACAATACTTTCATAAAGGTGTAAAGATAAAAAATAAAATAAAATAAAATGACCAGTGCATATTCACCATAGCTTTAAGGAACTGGCTTCCTCCAAAAGACAGCAATTAAAATACAAATATTGCTAAAACGGGAAATAAAATATAAACTTGGTAAAGTCAATAAAAGCGGAATTTAAGATTTATTTTTATTTTCATTTATGTATAGGCACGTATGAGCACATGCCATGTGTGTGCAGTACTCACAGAGTCCAGAATTGGGCTTTGGATACCTGGAGTAGTCCCGAGGCCTGCAACCTTACTGCAATTTTCACGTTTTTGCTTATGTGTGCTCGAAGTGGGGCATCTCAAGTTGCAGAATACTTAATAAGAACATTCAGTAAAAGTAAAGTTAAATAGTTTAAAACAAATCCTTCAGTCTGTTCCTAGGAACTGTTCTTCAGAATAAAAGCTGATGGTTTCTAAAATAGATGGGGTATTGTCTAGCATGTATTTAGTTCCTAGAATAATTTTTTTTTTTCACAAACTTCCTTAAGAGATGGAGAGTCCAGAGAAACTAGGGGTTTCTCTTCTTTTTTTGAGTCTGACATGTGAAATTTCATTAACTCTCCTTGAAAACCATTTTCTCCAGGTTTGAGAAGTTGGGCTTGGTGGGAAAAGAAAAGGAGAAGTGATGGTCAGAGGATCAGAAGACTCAACTGACTCACTTCGCCGCAGCCAGGAGAATGGCAAGCTGAAACTGGATCTCTCATCAGCTTTTCTTCTTCACTTCTAAAGACACGGGACCTCTATCCACTGAACCCAACAGGGCCCTGATCAATAACAGAGCAGGAGGAAAGCAAAGAGAGGAGACAGCCAAATCTGTTTCAGTTTTGCTTTACAGAGAGCTAGGAGGGGTAGAAACTAAAAGGCTTATATAGGCATGTCAACTGTTTGACATAGATGAATGACACTATCATGTACAAAATGTCTGCTCGAGTACCATGCAATCCAGTTACCAAAAAAATCCATAATATTTTAACTGTTATGATTTTGTATTGGTGCCATTCATAGCTATCCTTGGCTGTGTATGGAGGGAAGCAGCCCATGGGCCCCAGGTTGGATACCCTTGGTAAAAGACTTTTGCAGAAGAAAAAAAAAAAGCCATGTTTTTCTATTACAAGTAGTGTTAAGACTTCCCAATCCCTAAGAAAAAAAGAAGTCCCTGTGTCTAGTCTAGACAAGACAGTCTAAGGTTTCTTACTGATGCTCCCAATTAAATAAGTATACATATAAACCCTGGAAAGAAACACAGAGGCAAGGAAAACTCAAGGGTACAAAGAAGAAGTTGAACTGGGAAGGGATCCCAGAACTAGAGGAACACCATAGTAACAGGGCATATCACAACCCAGAACACACAAAATAGAACTACCCAGGACCAGAGTTTCCAGATGTCAAACACAGTGACAGCAGACAGCTCAGGTAGGCACACTCCTTTCCTCTTCTCACCCTATATTGTACAGAAATCCTACAAACAAGACCATGGCGTCAGTGTGTTAGCAAAAGGAAAGGTCATGATCCCTCTTCAGTAAGAGAACTGTGACCAGGGGAATTACTGTCCCCACTCAACAGGTCTAAATAGGGGACTGGCAGCAACATCAAAGGGTTCCATTTGAGGTGTTGCACTTGGTAAGGGAAAGACATCAGAAGCATAGGGTTCTAGGAAATCTGTTTGTCTTTCTCTTCTTACATCAGAAAGCCCTACCTGAAACCATTCTCCCACCAGGTGATCTAACAGGGATCAGTAGAACCTTACTAGATTCAGACACACCAAGCAGATCAAAATAGCAGCACAGAATCCCAGATTATGTTGTCAATGCATGCTAAAATTAACAAGGATGACAAGCTGCTAATGGGAAATATTAAATAAAGATGTGAGTCTCCTAACATGGCAACCAAGTGTCCAGGATACAATGAAAATCCACTGATCATACCAAAACGTAAGAATATCACAGCTTTGTGGAGAAATGATAAATAACCACCACTAATATGAATATTAACCAAATGATGGCATGATTAACAATATTTTAAAGCAGCCATCATAAAATTGCTTCAACAAATATTTTTAAATTATTTGGAAACAATTAAAATGTAGCAAACTTCAGCAAAAAAATTACAAACCATTTTATTTTTCAAAAAGTGGAGATTATAAAACCAGTAATGACAATTAACTTAATGGGCTCACTAGCAAAGTGTCAATGATGAACATATGCTATTATATAATTCACTCAATCTGAACAACAAAGGAAAAGGATTAAAATAAAGTGTAAAACAAAGCTTCAGAACTTGTGATACTGTAACAAAATAGACAAGAGTTACATTATTAGAATCATAGAAGATAACAAAGAGAATAGGCTTGAGAAAGTATTGGAAGAAGTGCTTATTTAGAAATCTCTAAATTTGAGTACATATGGTGTGTGTGTGTGTGTGTGTGTGTGTGTGTGTGTACAAACACATACAGAATTAAAAAATCATATGGATGCTAAATAGGATAACTCCTCCTAAATTAATTTCATAATTAATGTTTTAAAAATTAGAATGAAGACACATATCCACAGAGAACTGATGCATTGTCCTTTGGAGTATTAGCAAAAATAAAATCAATTTTGTTACCTGAAACCATTAAAGAATGGGTTCTTTTCCAAAAGGTAAAAATAAGAACCCAAGTCTTCAAATTCTAGATTCAGAAATACTACTTCCAAGAAATGCTGGGAGATAAAGAGATGATGGGGGGGGTGCTAGTAGACCCATCTTTACAGTCAGCTTTAAAATAATAGTTTTCAAAAAGAAAGAAATGATGCAAGAAAGAAACTTGGGAGCATCAGAAGAAGAAAGAAGCACAGAGGGAGTAGAAACGTGGTTACCTTTACACGTGCTGCCTCATGAGCACTGCAGGGCAGATAACAAGAAGAAACATTTAAACACCACCACATATACCAAACAAAATATTTAAAAATTAGAAAGGTAAAGAAACAATGTTCAAATTTCAAAGTGATAAAAACACCAGCATTGGCTTGCTATGACAAATATCATCTGTTTGTCCATCTATCTGTAATAACAGGAGAGCAACCTGGCACCATACACATGGGTATACACATAAAGACTTCATGGGGATGGGAGTCTTAGTCCTCAGTGGTGAAATATTTTGAAAGTAGGAGGAGAGCTTGGGAAGAAAGGATTTTGTTTGAGGAGGATAGGAGAGGATAATCGTGGGTTAAGTTGATCTAAGGACACTATGTATGTATAAAATTGTAAAAAATAAAAAAAATAAAATTTTAAAAGAGAACAACCAGTAAAAAAAATATGCAAGAGGATATACTTAATTTAAATTAAGGTACAATTCTAAAAGCCCAACGTTTATTTGGGATTCTGTTCATTAGGTGGTTCAGCGTTAATAAAAGTATCAAGTTGTTAGGAAAGTCTGGAACTGGGCCTAGGGAGGTAGCTCCGTCAGTAAGGCGCTTGCCTTGCACAAAGACCTGAGTTTGATCTCTGAGACATACATTTCAAAGCAAAACAAGCGTGGCAGCACAAATGTGTAATCCCAGGGCTATGGGGAAAGCCTAGTCTACTAGGAAAGTTCCAGGCCAGTGAAAGGCCTTGTCATGTACACACATGTGCCTGTGTATGTATGTGGGCACACACATGATGACGCACACACAAATAAGAGTCTAAAACTTGGGGCTACTTCACTCTGGGACAAATCCAATTTAAACTAGGAATGCAGGTTGCTAGAACTTTCTGGGTTTCAGCATCCCACCCTCCAAGGAGGAGTAACTGTGGCAATTTCCAGAACGGATACTGTCAATCATTACAAGCCTCTGTCCTTCCCATCACCCTGTATCATCACATGGGATGGACATTTCTCTGAAAATGGACTGAGATCCACAGAATCTAGTGTAATACACTCAAAGCTCTCATGGGTCCCGAAGAACCGAGGAGAGGTTTAGAGGAATTTGTAGCAGACTACTGATGCATGGACCCTTTTCACCAAGAGGGACGCTCCTTCCTTACCCTTAGGGAAAAGAAAATTGAGACAGAGTTAACTATTGCTGCCTCTGGCCCTTGCTTTAGATCAATCATTAAATCCCACAAGCAAAGGGACTGAAAACTAGCTGCTACTATGTGTGCTACACCAACTCAGCGTACCTTCAGCTTCTCTTCAGCACACTCTTCCACTCCACCCTGTCTACCAGTCAGTCGAAGACCATTTGTCTCAGGTCATCGTGGAGAGCTTCACGCATTAGACGAAGAAAGGCACTTCAAACAAAGACACATCACCACTGTGTTTTGTAAATAAGTATGGACAACTTGGTTTTACTATCCAGGTCTTTTTATTTTAATCCGAAGTATGTAATATTCAAAACACTTTATGTTTTCCCTTCAATCTCCATTTTCTGTGGTGAAATGGAATTCTGTTTTCTAGATAGAAGCAGATGGAATGTCTCAGGAATGTGTCCAGCTTAGTAGCTAAGTATCAGGCTTTGATGTCAGATGTGCCTGGGCTAAAATGCCCCAGTTTGTGTACTTGTTGGCAGCGTCCCAGCTTGCCACCCTGGGCCTCAGTTTCTTCATTTATAAAAAGCACATGACAATCTCTACTTTAAAGGACTGTTAGCAGATCCAAATGGACATATACATTTAAAGTACTTGGCATGAAAGAGACATTCCACAGTAGTCGCTATAATCCAGGACATGCCTTTTGCAAGAAACTCTCTTATCAGAGACAGCAATGGCTTTAGATAAAATTTCAGGAAGTCAGCTCAGAGAGGATCATGGAACAAAAAAGAGACCCCAAGCTCTAAAAACCTGACAAATGTTACTTCCGAAGCCAACATTCTCCTGTGCTTATGCTGGAGACTTGAAGATGGAGGCACTCTGACATTCCACAATGGGAAACTGTCAACCCTTCCCACCCATAGTAGAATGTTTTCCATTAAACAGAGTAAGCTCCACTTTGTGTGTGGACAAAGCTGCTTTCTTTAAAAGCTTGTTTCAAGCTGTGTATTCTTTTCCCAAGTAGCAAACTTCCAGGTAAAGTCACTAAATTATTAAGAATACCCTCTCTACATTTTAGCCTGTGTTAGAAAGCATGCTCACTTGCTCTTTGTAAACATCAACCCAACATCTGCCAACATGGCTGCCTCAAAAAAAAATTAAAAGTACACATTCCTAACATTCTGTGGTAGGTTTTTTTCATATTTAAATATTTTTCTTGGGTAGACTCTCACAGTGAAGAGAATGAAATGTTTCACAGCAACACAACTATTAAAGAGATAATGTACCATCAAAACCCTTTTAGATGCTATCTTTCCTCCTCCTGTCTCTTTTAGGAAAAACTCTTTTGAATTAAAATGCTTTCCTATATAAAATATACAAATTCACTCAGCAAAACAAACAAACAAAAAAAGCAGAGCCTAACGAATATATTCTTTGAAATTTGTGAATAATATGTCTTCTCAAAACCCAAAATTTTAAAAGTGACCTTAGATACATTTTTAAGAGTTAACTAAAAAGGAAAATTTTTAAGAATTATGAAATAAAAAGAGTTTTAACTAATGAGCAATAATTTTCCAAAAAAATAATTAAAACTAACAATAAAACCATGTCTATGAATTTCTGTGTACCTACTACTATAATCTAAAAATGTTAATAATTGCACTAATGTTTTCTTGACAAGAAGAAGGAAGAGATAATAACTGAATAAAGCACTAAATCATAAAGAATTTCATAGTGGATTCCACATCTTATGAATTCTGATGCCATAGACACTGGATACACATATGCATAAGGGAATACTACACAGCCACAAAAACCATGAAATACTAACAGTGGCAGTAACAGGAATGACAGGGGAAGTTGGGTTGAAGGAAATAAGATGGACAATGAAGAGTAAGTCTCAAATTCTTTCACTCACTTATGAAAAGGAAAAAGTTGATCCTATAAAACAATGGCATGAAATGGGAGTCACTAAGGATTTTGGGGAAATAAGTGCAGAGGGCAAAGACTGAAAATAAGTTAAACACAGAGCACCAAACACAGAGGAACACCTGGTTCTGGTGTTCTATAGCATAGCAGGAAAATGCTAGTCTATCTGTGGCATATTTCAGATAAGTAGAATATGAACAGAAAAATGCATTTTTGAAGATGGATTTGATTATTACATGTTATGTATGTACTGAACCATGCAAATTACAATCCACATGTATAAACAGGATGCCTTGATTTTAAATCAGAAATTTACATTACTGAAGACAGAGACTAACCCAAACCAAATCCTATAGCTGAGTTTTTATCATTTATTCTTGTATATTTTTCCTCTAAGTGCATTTTTAGAACTTTTTTCTGTTTGTAATAGAAATTAAATCACTACTAATTAAATTACTGGTTTAAATATTTAGAAATGGTAAGCTAGTTAAAATATTTTAACTCTTATAATTTTAAAACATTGATTTAAATAAATCTGTAATAAATTATTAATCCTTCATGGAATTTTTAATAAAATTTTTACATGGCAATTTTACTGAGACAGTGTAAATAAACCAAATTACAATGGTTTTGACTTTAATCGTTAAAGTATTCAATCAGAAAATTCCAAGTTAAATAAATGACATCATATGTTTGAAAGAAAGATAAATGAATTATAAAGTAGAACTATAACTTGAAAGAATAAATACATTTTAGTAAATACATTGAATAAAACATTCTCATTTCTTGGAAAGAGATTTATCAGGCAGTGAAGAAATGCCTTTTTCTCTGTAGACAAAACAACAACAAACAAACAAACAAACAAAACAATGGATAGGAGTACAGCGTCCCAGAAGGCCTTGAAAACTCTAAGGGACAGCTTCTAAGTTGCTGGCAAAACTATCCACCAGGAAGAACCATGCTGAAAGAAAAGGAAAAGCAGGTCTAATACAGTTTGGATAAGAGTGTTCCTATAAAAAGCACATGTGTTAAAGACCTGGTCCCCAGCTGGTGGATCCAGTGGTTGAGAGGTGACTAGATCAAGAGGATGTTGACTTTACTGATAATTAACCCACTGATTGATTTATAAGATGGCATCATTGGGAATGGCAGAAAGTAAGAGGTGGGATCTGCTCAGAGAAAGCAAGTTAGCAGGTTGTGACTTTGAAAGGTAGATCTTGTCACCCCACAATCCAAGAAGCTTTCTGTCTCTCTCTGCTTCCTGGGTACCATGAAGTGAGCAGCATTGAACATAGCCTTCCATCATAACTTACTTCCTCATCACTGGCCCAGACACACAGAGCCAAACAGCAATGTACTAATATCTCTAACATTGCTATTTAAATTAAATTTTCCTCCCTTAAGTTGTTTGTCTTAGGTATTTTGTTACAGTTGCAAACAGCTATTTAACATATTTAGCATCCTTCAAGAAGAGTTAGTATCCTAGCACAGAAAACTTTTTAGTTTCCATTTCAGAAAGGACAAGAGAATTACCAATCAGACAGAATGGTTTGGATGTTCCTATATCATTCCCATGTTTTCCTTATTTTCTGTTTATCAGTTGAAATCTGAATAAATGCTTATAATGCACAGAGAGGCTAGGGGTATGCTTTAAGGAGAGCCATGAGGAAGACTACAGTCCACTGTAAACCTAAGGGGCAGGAAACATCTAGTGATGGAGGAGGTTGAGAAATAAAAATTGTAGAAAGGAGAAATAAAAGCACAAGGGCAATGCAGAAACAAAGGCATAATCAGAGCTCTTAAGTACTTAATAATAGAAATGGAAAGAAAAATACAGCTTCTTTCCACACACACCCCCAACATCAGACCACCCAGAAGGCCAAGTCATTTCACTATGACCCTCTTCACAACAAAAGTGACCAGAACTACCTTTCACAGAGCCACGCTGGGAACCTGGGAGCTTGAGGATTACTAGAACTTTCCATTCCAAAGGCTTGCACCCTTCACAAATGTAGACATCTAGTCCCTGAGTCAGTGATAGTACATCAAACTGTGGAAAAAAGAAACTCTACCTTTTAATGAAAAGGGACACACACACACACACACACACACACAATTAATATATAAAGAGATTTATTACAGGGGAAAGGCATTTTGCCAACTATTGAATTTTCATTTAATTTTTTTTTTATGTTTTCAGAAACAGAAGAGGAAAATATAAAGGAGAGTTTCCTATCAACATAAAACCCATCTTTAGACATTATCCATTCAGAGAACATTGGAATTTTATAATGGAGCCAGTGTTTGGCTATTCAACTGTGCACTAGACTACAGAAGATGGCATAATCTAAATTTGAACCAACTATTAAAATCTATTCCCAAGTTTCTTAGTGAAGACAGTATCTCAATAATGGGTTTCTTCATGGCTCTACTGTGTACAGGACTCTCTGTCCTTCCTTATTCACTACCATACACACACACATCCGCCCATAAAAAAGTTCACTCTCAGTTCACACGGTGCTATCATCTCTTGGGATAGCTGGAATGAGTGAAAGACCTTAGATAAAAAGAGCAAATGGGAAACAAGGAAAGGTCACCCTCAGGTGGTTTGGTGGCAAGCTCGAAGGAGGTAGGGAGGCTGATGGACCCTGTCTGAAGATCCATTGTCATTTACTCTTCAGCAAAGCATTTGAGGAGATGTTTATGCTGTTTCCAAGCTGAAGAGAAGTCTGTTTAAATCTAGATCTTCTGTTATAGACTCTGACCTGGAAATCATCTGATAGTACTAAGTTCCCCCCTCTGTATTTTTATCTATCTGTATTTCCTTTTGACTATCATCTATCTATCTATCTATCTATCTATCTATCTATCTATCTATCTATCTATCTATCTACGATTTATCTAGTCTATCACATGTATTTATTTATAGCTTTATAATAGGAGTGTTGAACTGCATTGTAACAAAGGAAATTTTGCATTAAATCATGCTACATGAAAATTATCGACTTTTACCAATAGGCTCTGAGATGCAGGGGAGCCATGACCCTCAGTCATGTATCCACTAATGAACCCACCAGACTCCAATAGATAATTTCAACCCTATGGTAACATAGATGACCTGGTCAAATCCAAAGTTACATAGACAAAAAGATATAAATGTGGAAAAGAGATTAGTAGGAAGGGGTGGACAGAGAAAGGAGATAACAGTCATGAATGAGAGCAGTCAGGATGCGTGATATGCATGCATGAAACTGTCAAAAACAAATATAATTAAAATAAATAAAATAAGGAACATACAGACTTTCAGAGCAACTGACAGGTCCAGTGTAGGTTTCTGAAGGAGGTAGTTACCTGGTTAGTATCAGCCCACAGTAAAATCAGAAAGGTCCAAATGAAAATCAGCGCCAATCTACATGGTGACATTTGATTGACTCTAAGTCTCATAAGTCAAAAGTCTACAACCATATTAACAGAAGGTGATATATATATATATATAATTTATTATTAATTATAATATAATTAGATCATTTCCCCTTCCTTTTCCTCTCTCCAACACTTCCTGTATACTCCTCCTTGCTCTCTTTCAAATTCACGGCCTCTTTTTTCATTAATTGTTGTCACATATATATTTGTATCTCTATATGCCTGTATATTCTTAAACACAAAAATAAAATCTACTTAAGTCTGTATAATGTTACTCATATATATGTTTTCAGAACTGACCACTTGGTATTGCATAACAAATTGGTGTGCTCTTCTTCGGGGAAGACTGTCTTCGTAAATGTGTCCATTATTGGAATTAGATATGCAGACCTATGTGTTAAAGTGCAGAACAGAGACAAGCCTAGGATAGGTTTAAGAAATAACAAGCTCATATTGGATGGTGCAGAAAAGTAAGTGGACTAGTATGACTTAATGCTGAGACAGACTGCAATACGGCTTTGGAAGGGTGACAATGTTAGATTTCAGCTTTCTTAGGCAATGAGGATCCAGTTAAAAGACTGATTAGGAGGACCAAAGTGACTGATCTGTAGAATGAAGAACAGGATGGCGTGTTGAAAGTGGAGATAATGGTTAAGCAGTCTAACTGGCACCTGCTGCATTCCTCCACAGAAAGGAAGGCTCATTATTATTTTTTATTATCATTATCATTATATTTATTAACATCGTATATCCACTCTTGAGAAGTGTTACTGCCCTTTTCCTTCAATAGATGTGAGACAAAATGTGTTTCTAAGTTCCTATTTTTCCCCCTTGATTATTTCTACAAAAGGATGCCAGCCTCTCTGAGGTACCAGTTCCCTGGAGCAAGCCCCACATATCCAGAAATGAGGGTTCTAACTGTAATCCCAGTGTTTTCTCTTGCCTCCAGTTTTTAAATACCTTTATTCCCATCTACAGGGATGTCTTTAGCAAAGTGTCCACTAAGTTCTTTCCCCATCCTGTTTTCCGTCTTCCTCAGATGGACAGTCTTATCAAGAGTGACAGAAATACATGGGCAGTGATTAAGAAAGGATGTAGGAAAGGACCTCTTGTCTCTTTTCACTTCTTTTCTTCCTTAAAGACCCGAAGCAGGGGGGTTGGGAGGTGTGTTTCTTGGTTTCACTGCTTCCTAAAAAAGATAGGCTAATCCTCTCTTTAACAATGAAAACAGAGCCTAACCACCTGGCCTGCTCAGGAAGTTGAGGGACACACAGATCTCACAAGTTGAAAAAGAAAACAAAACCAAAAAAAAAAAAAAAAAATCAGGTCATCCTTGTGCTAGCTACATTGAGCTGCAATATGAAAGTCATCAAGTTAATGTGTTGACTTTGGACTCAAGGAGTCTTTAAATTCACTGTAAAATTACACTCTTCAACTGTGTTTATGATTTGATGCTTGTTCTTTATCTTCTTTTGAAAATGTTAGGGTCGAAATGAAATATCCAAAAATATTTTTCTATAATACCACCTCTGGATTCTGACCTGTGAACATCTGATATAAAATGTACACACAATATGAACATATACAACACACCCATATGTACATATGCAGACAATCACACATATCTTTAAACATATTTTTCCTAAAACAAAATTGTAAAGGTACAAAGAAGCAAAAGGAGATGAACAGTTTAAACTCTTTAGATGAGTATTTTCATTCTTATTGTCAATAAGAATGGTAACTGATTTCGTAAAAAAGAGAAATTGGGGCTTGGCCAGGCAGGATGGCTCAGTGGGTAAGGGTGTTCAGCCTGCAGCCTGAGTTCGGTCTCCAGAGAACGGAATCTTGCCAGTTGTCCTCTTACTTCCATACACACACTGCAGTACATGTGCCTCCCCCACCACCCAGCAAATAAATGTAACAAACAATTGAAAGCAAAGAAGGGTGACAGGCTTATCTCCTTTCACTTTTTCCTGCTTTGCTTTGCACATCTGGCACCATCATAATTTAATGAGTTATCAAATTGTCAACTTTAAAATTATGATAAAACAGTACTAGTGATTAAAAAGCAAGCAGATTTGTCTAGAGAGAAAGGACTTTTCTGATCAAAAGTTAGACTTCAGATTTAAAACAAAAGGAATTGCACTGGTTGTGACATCAACTCCCTCCCTTTCCCTTTTCCACCTTCCCTCCCCTTCTCTCTCTCTCTCTTCCTCACCTCCATGCCTTTCTTCATAACCAGAACTAAGTGAAAGAATACTAAGAGCAGAACACAGAGGACACCTGTTATTATAATTGGGTGACCCTTGGCCTGCCCTAGAGTCTCCTCTCCAATGCTTGGAGCTGAGACATATAAGGCTCTCTAATGAGGCAGATGTGCTTAAGCTCCTTGAGGGTCAGGGAATGTCAATTATCCACCAGCAACTTCAAACATTTTACACATGGCTAGATAGACTTCTTTTTTTTAATCTGTCTAGATCAAGAGAGAAAATTTGGAAAATATAACTGGAAGAGAAAATTATAACACACATGGAAAACTCAAGAATCTAATCTTTAAAATTAGGTAAAATAAAGATCTGGCTTTCTTTGCTCCCCTTTGAAAAGTATTGTCAGGGATGTCAATTAACTGCAGCCAAGGAGACACACAGAAGTAACCTTTGCAGATGTCATTCCTTCTCACAGATGTACTAGATAACAAATGGCCTCAAGAATGCGGGTGGGTACCAGAATAACCAGTCATGCTTAGACTGTGTTAACTGCAGGGAACAAGACCTCCACCTGACCCCTTGTTACTGTATTCTATTTAGGTTTCCCTTTCCTTTCTTTCTCTTAACTACTATTATACACACACACAGATACACACACATATATATATGCTGTCTTAAAACTCTTTTGTTATATGAGTTTTGGTATAAACACAGGCCTGTCTATACTCTGCAAATATCTGCAAGAATGTTTATATAACAGAACTATTTGAACATAAAACTCACCCACATGAATGATACCAGAATGTCTCTTATGAAGAATTCGCTTCTATTTTTTAATGTTTTAATTTTTTTTCACAATTTATTCATTATATATCTTGATTAAAGCCCCCTTCCTCAACTCCCCCAGTCCCACCCTCCCTCTCTCTTCCCCCTATGCCCTTCCCCTAGTCCAGTGAAAAAGGGAGTTCTTCACCATTGCCTTTTGCCCATTGTTAAGTCTTATCAGGATGGCCTGGATTCTTTCTCTTCCTCCGTGGCCTGGAAAGGCTGCATCACCAGGGGCTAGTAATCAAAGAGCAGGCAACTGAGTTCAGGATAGAGGCAGCCCCTGCTCCTCTCACTCGGAAATCCACACGGAGAGGGCCTAAGTCCTCTCCATGCATGATCCTCCATTGGTACATCAGTCTCTACAGGAGATTAAAATCTATTACCCACAGCCATGCTGCAAGCATGCAGCATGACCCTAGCATCGCACTGCTGACTTAGATGCTGGGTCACAATTCCATCATGAGTATGTGTTCCCATGCCTCTGTGCTCAGGAAGTGAGTAGCAGATATAGGACTTCAAACTTTCCTTGCAGTGAGTGAACAAAGGTCAGTGGTGTGACGTTTCAAAAACAAACAAGTGGAGAGTGAAAAGGAAGTACCAGAGAAGGTCTGAGTCCAGAAAGAGGTGGCTCAGAAAAGCAACACCTTAGCAGCCTGAAGAAGGGAAAATATGCTAAGGGGTGCATTCTTTAAGGGAAGACAGACATAAAACCACCACAACAAAAACTCACCATAGGTTTAAATAGGTTACATCCCCTCCTTTCAATGGAAGACAACAATTCTTTTTGAAAAACCATGGTTGAACAGCTACTTTTTCTTCCACAGTAGACAGTAGTCAAACACAGAACATCATATAGTGAAACATCTATGGTGACCTCTGACCCTGCCTAGCTTCCCCTTCCCAAAGATGTGAGTAGACCTATAACATCATGATTGATGATGATGGTGATGATGATGATGTTGATGATGATTAGTTTAGTTTAGTTTTTCTTGTGGCTTTACAAACTGAAGCCATAACCTCACACATGCTTATAATTTGCTTCCACAAATAGAACACGGCACCAGCTGCAGGCCATCATTTCCTTCATTAGGCTCTGTTAAATAGCAAAGGTGAGGGGGGGCTTTGCTAAAGTCATTAAATTCCCTTTAAGGTGATCAACTGGTAGATTAGTGCTGGGCTAACTGGACCTAATTAGTGAGTAAAATTAAAAAAAAAAAAACAAAAACAGGTAAAGGTTAGACACTGGAAGCATCAGAGATGGACCCTGTTGCTGACCAGTAAAAAAGAAAGCTTCTGTGACTGTGCAGACACAGGAAAATGAATTCTTCTAGCAAGCTAGGTAAACTGGAAACAGGGTCTGGCTCCCAGTCAGGTCTCCATAAGAAAATGTAGCTCAGCCACTGTGTGGAGTTCAGCTACCAGATTCTAACCCATAGAAAGCAGACAATGGTAGATGGCTATAGAAAACCCGGAGCAATTTGTTAAACAGCCTAGAAAACCAAAACACCATCCTAAAAGAATGAGGGTCAATTCTGCCTTCTAAGAAAGAGAAGAGCACCTGGGACCTCAGACTCCCTTCTCAAATTCCCACAATTGGCCAAGCTGGCGTTTAATTGACATGGCTCCCTCCATTCCTGAAGCATCAGGATCATTCAGAGAACATCAGTGCTTGCTCATCCAAAGACACCTGCCTTAGAAGCCAGACAGTATCAGCTTGTGGCTCCCATAGGGTTCTAATCAGTCACATTTTCAGATTGTGCAGGGATTCAGCATAGAAACAATCTAACATCACCATTCCAGTAACTCAAGTCAAGGCCTCCAACCACAACTGATCTAAAGATTAGCTCTCCCTTCATCTGCTATTGGTGATGAAAATCAGCAATCAGGCAAAAACCTCCTAACAGAGCTGAGTGGGGAAAAGGCCCTGTTCCATTACCATTTTTAACACAGAGACCAAAACACAGTTGTGGCCAAGCTATTTAGCTGAGCCCCTGCTCCATAATAGCATGTTCTCTGTGCTTAGAACAAAATTACACCCTGATGATGTCTTTCCATGAGTCTTTGCCCAGAAAGTGGTTAGGAAGCAGCAGCACTCGCCTGGGTGATGGATGAGGCATGTGACCATTTAGAGGAAAGGAGAAAGATGGAATAGTTATCCTTCGATTTTTAGAAGCATCTGTCCACCTCTTGGAAACCAAGTTCAGATATTCTTGTTTTATACTTTCTTTGAACTATGAAAATAATGATTTTGATACACAGTCCAATTAGGGAGAGCCTAATTGCAAGAATTGTTTGTTTCTATGTAATAGAAATATTGGCATTTTGTTTTCCAATTGTTCTAATTCGTAAACACCAATTAAACTCACAGTAACACTTGAAGGCACGAGACAGAACAAAATAGCAAATTTTAAGAGCTTAGAAAAATTAAAGAATAACTTTTTTTTTCTCCCCCCCTCCTTTCTTCAGCACTTCCTCTTACGTTTTTAATTCCTAAAATAGTGAAATCAGTAGTACAGCAGGAAAGAAGCGATCCACACAGAACCAACAAAGGCTGATTTAGGGTGTGTGGTCCTGTGAGTGCTGAGTTATCTTTAGCAATCTGCACAGTCTCTCCACGCCTCAAGCATTTCCTTATTTTTTTCCTGTTCTTTTTCTTTCTTTCTTTTCTTTTCTTTTCTTTTCTTTTCTTTTCTTTTCTTTTTTTTTGCTTTTGTTTATTGTATATGATTGTTCTGCCTGCATGTATTTGAACCCCCTATGTGCTTTGTCCATTGAGGCCAGAAGAGGGCATTGGGTCCCCTGGAACTGAGTTACAAATGGTTTGAGCCACCATGTCTCTCTGGGAAGACAGTTGAGCAGAGGCTCTTCTGACTGAGCCGTGCTTTTCCCAGAGTCTTGGAGCCTCTGATATTCCCTGGTCCAGGCCAGGAAGACACCTCCCTGGGAACTGAACAGGGTCTTCTGCAAGAGCAGCAAGTGCTCTTAACCACGTACCTATTCTCCAGTCTTTTGAGCCTCAGTGTTACCGTCACCAAAATGACAATTTCTCAAGAATTATAGGAAATGGCGACACTAGACATCCACCTCAGAGCTGTTAGCATGAGGTCGTTCAAATTTCAGCATTAGAAAGCAACATCATTGTTAGTATTTAGGCAGCCTGCTTCTGGGTTGCCTAGCAACCTATGATGTCATCATGTGTCAACCACCAGGTAGCCACACCTCGCAGGCATGGTTGCATTGCTCCTTAAAAGGTTCAACCCTCTACTTTGTCACTCTCTTGCCCTCTCATCTCTTGCCCTCTAGTCTCTTGACCTCTCACCTTTCTCTGTTGGGGTACTCCCTCCTTTCCCTATCATGTCTAGCTCTCTCCTTCTCTCTCTCTCTCTCTCTTCATCACTATCCAACAAACCCCTTTCATATAAAATCTGCTGTGCGCATCATCGATTTCCTTGGTCTTAACAATCATGTCCTTTGCCAATATGAGGTCACCTGAGACTCACAAGAGGAATCTTAATTAAATTGAAGTGGAAACTCAGTGTGGAACAGGAAATGAAGATGGCAGTACCCCACCTGGGTCCAGGTTTTAAGAAAGTGTGCATTCCCCAACAGGAAAGCTCAGAACATAGGAAAATTTAAAATAATATGCTTTTTTTAATAAAGTCGTGCAGTTATGTTTCATTTTATAAGACAGCTATTATATATGCTTACAAAATTGATTTAACATTTCAAATGAAACTGGGAAGGATTTGGGGGAGGGTGTCAAAGAGCACTGAAAACTTATTAAGCAGTAAGAACACTGCACTGTCAAGGGACAGGAGCATCGTTCAGGTGTTAAGTCTCTCTGGGAAGACAGTTGAGCAGAGGCTCTTCTGACTGAGCCGTGCTTTTCCCAGAGCCTTGGAGCCTCTGATATTCCCTGGTCCAGGCCAGGAAGACACGTCCCAGGGAGCTGCGGAAGCAAGCCGGGTCTCTCCTCCAGGTTGAGCCTCCTCACACTGTGATGGCTGCTTACCACAGCAAGAGACAAGATGGGACTCCAGGTTTCAGTGGAGAAGAGGCACGGAGTTTTGTGTTTTGTACTGACAACCCCAGCAACTCACACAGTGATCTCCTTTAGGCTTTTCAGGTTGCGTCCTACAGACAAAGAAACTAAAACTTTGAGAAACTGAATACTAGGCCGAAGTTGACTCCCTTGGTATGCAGTACTGTGAGGATTAAGAGCCAGGAAGTAACAGTCCACCACCACGCTGTACTGTTCAGCTTCCAGGTTTCAGGAGAAGTAAATTTAAACTTCATATGGCACAAAGTACTTCAAAGTGGTACACATATTTAAAGCATGGCCAGATGTATTCCTGTGTTCATTTATTTGTAGTTTCTTAATCATTGCTGTGTCCACCTTTGTTTCAGGAGGGTGTTTGTTAATGTTTGTTCTCATAAATATAAATAACCAAAGTAGTTACAAAATAAGAACATCAAAAAAAAAAAAAAAAAAGGAGCCATTGGATTTGTACATAAAAGTGATATCTTGTTCTTGTATGGCAAGCATGGAAACTGACGTGAACTGACACCATCATTAAAGAATAGGTAACAAAATTCACAGTGTTACAGGAAGCAAGGGAATACTTATATTCCATATTATGTCAATTCTATTTATAAGGGTAAAGGGTAAAGGGCAAATTTAAACACCAAGTAAGTATACAATATTTTATCATATTTATGTATTAAAGTGTACAGAAAGGAATATATCTTCAAAGGTTTCTTAATGACATATGAAAGGCTCAAGTTACTTTAAACTACATATAATACATAATCTGTTATATTCATTAGCATAAAGAAATCTAAACAGTATATTTGTTTTAATACTTTAGTTTATCTATAAGAAATAATATTCTTTGAATGATTTTATTGGTTTTCTTTTATTTCCAAATCAGGATGTGCTACTCAAGTAATTTTAATAATAACTGTTATTGAAACAGGATTCAGTACTTAGAGGGTAAGAGCGATCAGTAGATTACCTTAGGGCCCATACATCATCTGTGCCTTCACAGCCAAGTTAAAAGGTCGTTTACATACAGCTTTCCTGAGGGAGGCCACCGCTAACAGAGTCTCTGTTCTAGACTCCCTTCCAGCATCATCTGTACCTCTTCTATGGTAGCTTCATCACCGCTTGCCTTCCAAACCAATACCTATTTATTCACAGTGCTCTTTCCACTGGTCTGCAGGCTTTAGAGCAGCAGGGCTCCATCTGCCTTCTAATTCTATCTGTGGCAGACTTACTCCCACTCCCTCTTATTACTTATTCAGATATTCATTTATATATGTTTATTTTTATAATTTAATCACTATATTGTAATTGTAGCCACCTCCTTTGTCTTCTCCTGGTCCCACCCTCTCTTCCTCTACCCCCTTCCCCCTTCTCCTAGTTCACAGGAAGGGGGAGCCCTCCTCCCAGACCATCTGACCCCAGCCTATCAAGTCTGATCAGAAGTATATGAATTCTTTTCCTCTGTGGTCTGGCAAGGCTGTCCCGCCAGGAGGGGAAGTGATCAAAGAGCAGGCAGCAGAGTCCATGTCAGAGACAGCTCCTGCTCCCCTTACTAAGGAATCCACATGGAGACAGAGCTGTCTATGGGCTTTATGTCTGAGCAGAGGATCTATGTCCTCTCCATGCATGGTCCTTGGTTGGTGCATCGGTCTCTGTAGGTCCCCCATGGTCTCAGATTTTTTTTGGCTTTGTTGGTCTCCTTGTGGAGTTCCTGTTCCCTCTGGGTCCTTCTATCCTCCCCCTGCCCCTTCTTCCATAAGACTCCCTGCTCTCTGCCCAAAATCTGGCTGTGAGTCTCAGCATGTGCTTTGATTCCCCCCTGGGTGGAGTCTTTCAGAGGACATCTATGGTAGGCTCCCATCCTGTTCTCTCTCTTCAGCCACTTCAGGTGTCTATTCTATTTGCCCCTCTGAATGAGAATTAAGCATCCTACTAAGGGTCCTCCTTGTTATTTAGCTTCTTTAGGTCTGTGGATTCTATCATATGGCTAATATCCGCTTATAAGTGAGTATATAGTATGCATGTCTTTCTCAGTCTGAGTTACCTCACTCAGGGTGACCTTTTCTAGTTCCATCCATGTGCCGGCAAATTTCATGATTTCCTTGTTTTTAATAGCCGAGTAGTATTCCATTGTGTAGATGCACAACAGTTTCTTTATCCATTCTTCGGTTGAGGGACATCTAGGTTGTTTCCAGATTCTGGCTATTACTAATAAAGCTGCTATGAACATTGTTGAGCAAATGTTCTTGTTGCATGGTAGAATATCTTTCAGATATGCTCTGCAGTGGTATAGCTGGGTCTTGAGGTAGAGCTATTCCCAATTGTCTGAGAAAGTGCAAGGTTCATATCCAAAGTGGCTATACAAGTTTGCACTCCCATCAGCAATGGAGAAGAATTGCCCAAAGAGGAGCAAGAGACAGTTCAGTATCCACCTTCTCCCACAGGAAGACAACATGTCACTTGAACTGAATGGTGTATACGTATTTGCAATGTTCTTGATGGCAAAGAGGAAACAGAACCAGATCCAGGGGATGGCATTCCCAAACACAGTAGTCATTCTTTCCTAGATTTGGAATTATGGTGATTAGAGTGAGGAGGACCTACCATAGCCTCAGGTATTTGAACACTTGGTCCCCAGTTGATGGCCCTGTTTGGGGAGGTTGGGCAGCCTTGCTTGAGGACACTGTATGACACTGTAAGTCACTGTATGACACTGGGGATGGGCTTTGAGAGTTCACTCCCTTGAACCACGTCCAGTTCACTCTTGCTTTGTGCTCCTGTTCCTCCCCATTCCTGCCACTTGCTGCCATGCCTCTTGTTGTCATAAACTCCTACCCTTCCATCACAAAAAGCCAAAATAAACATTTTTATATAATTATTTTGGTTAGGGTATTTTAACACAGCAGCAGAAAAAGAACTAATACAGAGAAATACACATACATGTGTATGTACATACATATCTCTAGGTAGATATGCGTATCTCTAGCTATCTGAAGCCTAATGACTTCTTTCTTTCTCTCTGTCTTTATAAACATATATTATATACATGTATGCATGTATGTATGTATTGGATGGTGCATCACTTATAAGAAGATATTAGTTGCATAATATAGGATAGCCATACTAAAATATACAGACTTAAAGAAGCTAAACACTAATGAGGACCCTAAGGAAGATGCTTAAATCTCATTCAGAATGGCAAACAGGATAGACACCAGAAGCGGTGGAGGAGAGGAAACAGGATGGGAGCCTACTATAAAGGGTCCTCTGAAAGGCCCAGCCCAACAGGGGATCAGAGCAGATGCTGAGAATCACAGCCAAACTTTGGGCAGAGTGCAGGAAGTCTTATGGAAGAAGTAGGGGGAAAAGGACATGGCGGGGACAAGAGCCCCATAAGGAGACCAACAAAGTTAAAAAATCTGAGCCCAGGGCGTCTTGCAGAGACTGAGGTACTCAATATTTAGACTGAACCAAAATATAGTGCCAATTTTGGTGGAAAAGATGAAAAGTAGAATTTAAAATTAAACAAAAACAAGTTGAATAGCAGGTCATTTTAAGCAAAGCTATAGACTGGTGACACTGTCAGGCTTTTGTGACTGACATGTCCGAATGCTAACACAAAGATGACACCACAGTAGGTCTGGGCAGATACCCAATGCTATTTATCAAGCTTCCCAGGTGACTCAGATACAGGTGGTCCTTGGATCACACTTGACAGAACACTGATATAGTGCAGGCCATCATGGAATGGATAGGAAGTTGTCACAAAGGTTAAATGGACTACCCAGTGTCACTCGCTAGTTTGCAGTGAACCTGAAGCTGGAATAGCACCTTTGATGTTACAGCATGTTCCTCACATAGCATACCAAACATTTTTAAAATTTTGGGAAGCTATATATAAGCACTTGTAAAAGCATCCAACTTTTTCACAAGGAGAGTGTTTCCTATAAAAAGATGATCTTTCTTGGCTATCACATACAATCATTGAGAAAGTATTTCCTGTGTTTGGCTGATAAAGGGACTGAATTTTAAAGAGATTAAGATTCTTGTTCAAAATTGGACTCAATGGCTTTTTTTTTTTTAATGATGATACAAAGTTGGGTGGGTAAGGAAAGAGGTAGATCTGGGAGGAGAGGGGAGTGGTTAGTGAATGTAATAAAAATATACTGCAGGAAATTCTCACACGGCAAAGGTTTTGATCGAGAATCCCTCCCCTTTTTATTTCAGTCCTAGGACTCAATGAGTTCCAATAATTAGTGAGCCATTATTATCAGCATACATTTTAAGAAACTCTCTTAAGACTAAAAACACTGACTCAGTAAAAGTTAAAACTGGGTAAAGAAAAAAATTAAAATAAAACTGCAATTGGCCAAATGCTACTCAATTTAATATAACATATATTGAAAATTAAATAAAAATAAAAATTCATATGGTTTAACAATTTAGTTGTCAAAATTTATATGAAAATGAATAAAAATTTCAAAATTAAGTCTTTCTATAATTATTTAAAAAGATTTAGCACTAAAAATTATTTTTCAGCTATGTTGAAAAGTGCAGCAAACTGAAAATATTTTGTTAGGTGTTAAACTACTAAAAAGATAGAAGCCAACTGAACTGACAGTTCAGAAAGTATTCTTTCAACAAAATTCAGTTACACTTGAAATAGCATTTAAATACCCACACTTACAAACTTAGGAGTGGTGGAGCAAGCCTTTAATCCCAGCCCTTGGGAGGCAGAGGCAGGTGGATCTCTAAGTTCAAGATCCTACAGACATGAGTTTTGGGACAATGAGGGCTACACAGAGAAACGATGTCTCAAAAAGCAAAACAGCAAGCAAACTAACAAACAAAGCCAATGAGTCAATGGGTCAGTTGGGTTACTATACTACCCAATAAGCCACAAAGCAACAGAACTACATACATGCCCACAAGTGCTAGTTATGGGTCAGTAGTTGCCAAGGGATGACACAGTCACTCTATAAAAAGCCACACAGTTTTGTTGTATGCTGTAGACAGAGCAAAGCATACACATGGACATATATTTTCTGCTCCCATTTCTAACTTTACTATATAGTGTTTCATGTACAGATACATTAGTGACAGATGTTTTTACTTCAGAGGTGTTAAAATCCAGGCTGAACTAAATAAAATACTAAAAAATTCTAGTAAAGAAGGCCGTTGGTCTTCGCCCTGTACCCGGTTACAGCACAGCCTTACTGACCACATTGCCTTCTACTGTACCTGCCCTCATCTTAAGTAACTACTCTCAGTCATTAGTGTTTTTAAACACTGTGGGATAGAAGCATGAAGACTAAGTAAGTATTTGCAATGAAAATATCTACCCTTTACTAAAGGAGATAAAGAGAGGGCTTTATTACCACAACTTTTGTTTGACTATTCAGTCACTATACACACACACACACACACACACACACACACCACATAACACACACTGTTTTCAGGATGTCTATGGCTTCTCTCATTTTTGTTCAGAACCCACTGACTGAAGTGAGGCTCACACTTCAGTGAACCAGGCCAGTTTATGAAAGGTCCAAGCTGCACACTATGGGCTCAGCAAGGTCAGCTGGGCTAATCCCTTCACTACAAAACAGTGACTCACTGGTCACAGCAAAATTTTTTGTTCCTGGGTCTCTTTGGTGGGTCCTTTAAGGCTAGGCTCCTTTACACCTAATTTCCCTTTCCGAAGCGTGGGGGGCTAAGGGGAGGGGCAGTTAATGAATTAGCACTTGCCACATAAAGAGAAGCTTTCTGAAGCACAGAAATGCCCATTTAGAATGAACTCATGGAAACCCTCCTCAAAATGCAGTATTCTTTGTGTCAACAAAAGTCTACTTAGACAGGATAAATAGGTGAAGCCATGAATTTCCAGTCTCTTGATGCCAAATTAAATCCCACTTCTTCAAAAAGACACTGTTATTGCTGTGTCACCCTGTGAGAACTTCGTATTTGCTTTGGATCATTCTGATATGTCCTCTATTAAAGGAGACCTTCCAGGGTTTAAGTAAAGCTGTGACCATATTCAGTCTAGACTCTATCATCTTTGAGCAAATACATGAATAAAAAGCTTCTCTGAGGCACAGGCTGTAGCTTAGACCACAAAGAAAAAAAATACCAATGTTATAATAAACACAAGAAAAAAATCTAGCTTGGCATGGTAGCTTTCATGTATGATTCTAACATGAACAGACTATAGCAGGAGTGTCATGAGTTCTAGGCCAACCTGTACTACATGATGAATTCCAAGCCACTTTGAGCTGTGGCATAAGACCCTATCTCAAAAAGGTTTAAAAAAATATTTGCTTATGTGACAAGCAGATGTAATTTAAATGCTTCTTTTCAAATAGCAGGGCTAAGAATATGTAAAAGAGGAAAATAATTCAGTTTTGACCCAGAAGTATGCAAAATTATTTGTTCACAAGCGGTGGATGCTTAGTTTCTGAGAAATAATCATACAGTTCTTTGAACAGAAAGGACCCTTTATTTCCAGACAATCCCAAATAAAAATGAGAAATAGTAAATAAGGTATTAGTCACTTTTCTGTTGCAACTTATGGAAGGGTTTATTTTGGCTTATGATTCCAGAGTCCATAAAGGCAGTTAGAGCAAGAAGCTGAGAGTCCACACCTTCAACACCAACTGAAAGCAGAGATCAAACTAGTTACAGTGTGAAGGTATGAAACTCAAAAGCTTGACCCACTGGCTTCTTCTCCACCATTTCCCCAAGCAGCACCATCAACTACAGGCCAAGTGCTCAAAACCTGAGCCTATGGGTACATCTCTCACCGAAAGCACCACCCACCACAAGTGAAGCACTTTCCAGGCTTAAATTTATTACTAGCATAATATCGAAACACGAAAAAGAAAATGTACTCAACAGGATAGTTTGCCATCCAAAATGTGGTGTTTCCTTTGCACATCAAGGTTGCTACATTATCCGATGTGATCCCATTAAATTGGATATCCAGTTGAATTTAAGCAGACGAATAACAAATGTTACCTATTAGAAGAGCCATGTGCTATGTTAACAACATCCAACCAATGACAAACTGTATAGGATGGTGATCCTGAAAGATTATACTGCCTCATAGTGACACTCATAGCTGTCTCTGTATGTGTGAGCGCACACTATATTTATATACTAATGAAACTGTCTGACAGCAGACTCCTCAGAACATATCCCCATCATTAAACCACATGTTTGTATGAGCACACCATATTCCATAATTCCTATTTACTAAATTTGACAATCCGTGTATATGAGTATGTTTGTGCATGAATATGTGTATGTATCCCAGGTTCATACATATTCAGCCTATCTGTATCAGAAAATCAGAAATGATGTTTAGTTTCCGAAGATCTTGTTTAAACCCGAGAATAGAATTGTGTATCTCTAGCTATAACAGCTGCCCTGAAAGCTTCTTTCTGTAATAATGACAAGGAAAATCAATTAATGGAATTCTGAAATCCCAGTCCCTCATAGCCATAACATTCTGTAAGGTATCACAGTAAACAATGTACCCATCATGCTTCAGAAGTAGGTGTCAAGTTTTTATAGTAATGACCTTTCGTGTCATAAAACATGTACATGTCACTATAGAGCCCTTCCTATTTTTTTGTAGGGTATGAACTTGCACATATAGAAAATAATCCCAGAGCCAGGCACAATGGCACACGTCTGTAATCCTGGTATGCAGGGATGCAGGGGCAGGCAGATCTCTGTCAGTTGGAGGCCAGCTTGGTCTACAGAGCAAGTCCAGGACAGCCAAGACGACACAGTGAAACCCTGTCGCAAACCTCCCCCTACCCCACCCTATCCCACCCCCAAAAAAGTCATTCCAGGAGCTGGAGAGTTGGCTCATCAGTTAAGAACACTTGCTGCAGAAGACCCAGGTCCAGTGCCTAGAACCCAGATGGCAGCTGGAAACCATCCCCAACTCCAGTTTCAGTGGGTTCAATACCCTATTCTGGCTTCCATGAGAATCAGGGCACGAGCATGGCATGCATATACACATGAAGGCAAACTCTCATACAAATAAAATTAAAATAAAAAAAAAAAACTGACCAGTGAACTTTACATAAAGGAATAGGTTCATATAACCCTGATTCTGAATCAGAGGCTAAGAGATGTTAAAGTCATCTTTCTCAGGTCCTGGGAGCTTGTGTTGAGAAGTGAAGATTTAAACAGTGCCATCTCATTCCAAGTCTAAGCTTACACCCCCTGCTCAAGAGTGACTCCCACCTTAGTCAACACAGTAAAGAAATCTTTGCATCTTATTCCACTTAAGGACAAATGGCCTTAGCACTTGGCATCTCAGCTTGACAGGCCTGAGTCACTCTTAACTGACCTAAAATAAGAAAGAGCTCTATGTAGAACCCTCTGTCCGCACCTCAAAAAGAACTCTGTTGGACCCACGTGGTCTGGGGGTTTTGTTTCTGTTTGAATATTTCCTTGGAATAAAAATATTTGAATGGAGATGGGCAACAAGGAGTGCACAGAACTGCTGTTTAAAAGGTGCTTTCTCTTCTGACCTGAGCCTGGGGCTTGGGGCTGGGGCAGCAAAGCAGGATGTCTGCAGGGTGTCTCTCCCCAACCACCACTGACAGGGCCAAGCCAATCCAGGGACTGGCCAAACAATCAAGACTCTCATGAATGTTCCCTCAGATTCTTCTTCAAAAAGGCCCTCACAGGGATGCCACTGAGACCTGAGGACACTTGAGGTAGCTTTAATTCCCTTCCACAGAAACAGGATTTATAGCTCGTTCACCTGTGGCCAGAGAAGAGACTGTGTCTATTCCCTTCTCTGACCAGCATGACCAACTGGGAAGCCCTCCTTCCCTGCCACCCAGGTCTCCACAGGAAAATAAACTGCCAAAACTTACTTCTCAGAGATGATTCTCAATAAAGGCACCACAGCCTTTAATGGTCAACAGAACATCTTAATATGAATTACTGAGGGGGCACTAGGTCTAGAGAGAACAGACAATCAATCTACTTTTGATATGATCCCATTTCTAAGTTTTCCACCAGAAAGACCTAGGGGCTAGTCATCTTATCCTTGCAATTTTATTCATAAAATAAATAATACCCTAAGTAGTCTTAAAAATCAAATTGGCCAACTTATCCTACAGGCAAAGGTAGAAAGTCATCAGTTAAGACAGAGAGAATGTAATTTGCCTAGTATCACCCAAATAGTCAGTGCCAGAGTGTGGATCTCAGACAATCCAGCTAGTGAATAAAAGTGAGAACACACACACATGGACACACAATACTTGTGTGTAGCCTTGGCTGTCCTGTACTTGCTTTGAAGACCAGGCTGGCTTCAGACTCACCGAGATCCACCTGCCTCTGCCTCTCTGAGTGCTGGGATTATAGGTGTGCACCACCATGTCTGGCTACGACATCCTTTTTAAAACCGGTATAAAACCATTAATGCCATGCTGTTGCTAAGAAAGTTTACATGATTATAATATATGGAAGAACCAAAAAAAAAAAAAAATGCTAGCAATTCAGTTTTGAATGTCATGTGTCAAAGCCTACCACCTTGTTATAATGAGGTCAAATTCAAAGAGGCCCCATGGGAGCTTGCTACTTTCAGAGCCATAATGTTCACAGCCAGTCCCAGCAAGCCACACAAATACATGTCAGTATCCAAAACAAAGAAAACGACATAGAGTGTGTGGATGAGATTGGAGTGCAGAAAACAGAACACCTATCCAGGAAGTAACCAGATCTTGAGGGCCAGTAATTAGCATCAGAATACCAGCCTCAGACAACCCCCCAACACACTACATAAAAAAATGATACGAAGAATCAGGATAAACAGGTATTGAACCTACTCAGAAGGAAATGACTCAATTAGAGTTTTGGTCTCTTCATTTGAACAATGGAGGTAAATGGAGTGGTTTTTAAAGACCCTCTAAGCTCTGAAATTCTAAATACAGATACATGGGACAGACACTGTCTTTAAAAAATAATTCTTTGTATCATTTTTTTTAATGTAGTATATTGGGGGTTGGTCTGATGCTGGTATTTTGTTGCTAATTACTGGCCCTCAAGATCTGGTTACTTCCTGGATAAACTTATCCTTGTGTAAACCTGCCTAAAACATTATACCTGATTGGTTGATGAAAGACCTATACTTGGACAGGACAAAATGGATTAGGCATGGCTAAAGTTCCCAGGCTTTTGAGGATAGAGAATCACAGGAAACAGATGGACAGAAGGAAAGGAGGCAGGAGGATGTTATGATGAGCGTGGAGAAGGAACCATGTGGGCCAGGAGGAGGGACTCCAAGGATGGTGTGGATGGAGAAAACACCAAAATAAAAAATATAAGTATTTATAGGATTAGGGATGGAAAAAAAAGTGGCCCAGATAGAAATGGTTAAGGCAGATAGATGGCACTGGATGGGGCTGGGAGAGGGATGGTGAGGTCATTTGCCCAGCCAAGGTAAATAAGGCCAATTATAAAATCTACCAGATGTCTGTGTCTTATTATTTGTGATGGCGGGTTAAATAATACCACCATGATAATTATAGGGTTCATAATTAAAAACATTATATAGCCCAACACCAATTTTAATTTACAACAACAGTAGTGGAACCAAACTAGTGTGTAATGTCAAACTTGAAAAGCAAAAAACAGAAACCCAGGAAGTATGCACATGGAAAAAGAACCATGTGTACCTGGTCTCCTGAGAATGCTTGGGTTCATGCCTGTGGCACCATCATCCCAACCAGTTAGTGTCTGATTTTACTGCTTTGTTTGGATAACAATTTGTGTTATTGCCCTACCTATAAGATTTAGTGTTCAATTTTACTTAGAAAAACATGTTAGTATTTCCTATCACTTACCCTGAAGCCCAAACTACATAGTATGTATTGAAGGTTTCACATATCTGGTCAACATTGCATCCAGCATGTCCACTGTATACAAGTCATATATGACTGCTTTTAGCCTCTCAAGCATGATAACTATTGCTCACTATTTTCTACCCAACCAATGCCCTGACCCATGACAAACTCCTCTTCTATATCTCTCAAGAATACACTCAAGGGGCTGGAGAGATAGTTCTGTCAGTAAAGTGTTTGATGCACAAGCATGAAGACATGAGCGTGGAGCCCTGGCATCCATGTACAAGGTCCAGTGTAGTGTCACACACCTGGGGTCTCAGTGCTGAAGAGGCAGGGCTTGGAGGAAGCTTGAGCTTGCTGGCCAGCAAGGCTAGCTAATCATGAGCCCTGGGCTCAGTGAGAAACCCTGTTGAAAAATATAAGGTGAGAAAGCAATTGAGGGAGACATGTGCTGTCAAACTGTGGTCTCTCTCTCTCTCTCTCTCTCTCTCTCTCTCTCTCTCTCTGTGTGTGTGTGTGTGTGTGTGTGTGTGTGTATGTCATGCACACATGTACAGAATCTACTCAATGTTGTTTCTTCTGGAGCCCTGTCCTCCCTTTACTCAGGGTCTCTGCCCCTATCCCTTCTAACACAAGGAGCCAACTGCTTTACAGCATTTTCTTAGCCTCCTCTCCAACATAAATCTGCAATGAACTGTCCTGATTAGTCTATTTATCCCTTTGCATATTAATAGCATTCATCAGGCTCACTGAATTAAACTGAAAGGACTCCAGGGTCAGCGGCCTGTGGTTGGAGTGCAAGGTCTCCACGCCTACAGCTGAATTCCATTTTGCCACTTACAAAGAAAAAGACCTTCCACAAATTACGTGCCATATATTAACAAAGGTTCTTCAATATAAAATGGGGGCAGGGAATGAAACTTTCCCTAATCGTCGGTCCAAAACATTCAAGAGTTGTGGTGAATGTTGACTCTGGAACAAAGTACATGGATAATAATGGGTAATTCATCCTTACTGGTGACCACTGGCCACTGAAATAGATCAAAGCAGGAGAAAAAAAATGTATCCTTTATTGCCAAGAGACATGACCCCCTGCAGTTATTATACTTTATAGGCCTCCCAGGGGTCAGATGCCAATGCCAACACCTTCCCTAGGATTCCTTTCCTTTCTAAATTTTGGTTCTCCTCTCTGCTGATTGTCCTCAGTAGAAGTGTCACCACAAATAACAGAGCGGGAAAGGAAAGCACTCAAATCCTAAGACAGCTTGTGGTCAAATAAGGAAGAACACCTCCACTGCCTGAGTCACTGGGGTAGCCCACCCAAGGCATTCTTGGTAAAATGTCAAGCAGATGGAAGCCCTGAAGCTTGGGAGGGCTCTGAAACTTCACACTGGGACAAGGGATGGGGAGTCAACTACACCTTGAACAAAACATACCCTCTTTGAATAGCAGCTGGTTTTTGGATGTGACAATACCAAACTAAGGGAAAGAATGGATGACATGTGAATCCTGAGGGACATTAGAAGCAAGAGAAAGAAAAGATACAAACCTTAACAGCTTTTGCTGCCATTGGAAACATGGCATAGATGAGAGTAGGCAGTTTCAAGGAAAAATCTTCAGTGACCTCTTTCATTTTATCATTTACACTACAGCACTGAGGCCAGTACTAGGTTGAATAACTGTAGAAAGAATGTTAAGCTGACATTGCCATAGACATTTAAAATGAAATTCCCCTGGTCAATCATATCTGCAAAAATACCCGTACGTATTCATACTCTTGTTTACCATTATCATAAATTAGTGGGGCTTTATAACAACATTGGGAATCTATAAAGGAGGCGACAGTTAAGACAGAACTCACCAAGCACAATGACCACAGTCTTCAAAAGACTCATCATGGTGTCCCGATTCCTCCTGGGTCCTGAACTATGCCGAGACATTCTCATAGTCCTCTGGCGAACGTAGCCAAAGATGTGAGCATAGAGAACCACCATGACCACAAAGGTGACCAGGTTGAAAATGGCCCAGAAGACTAGGTAGGAGTCACTGTAGAGCGGTGCCATGTTAGAACAATGATCAATATCACAGATGCAGTTCCAGCCCACACTGGGTATGGCACCCATCACAATGGCCATTGTCCAGATGACTACAATCACCACAACCACGCGCCTGTTGCTCATTCGTGTGTGAAGCTGCATGCGGAAAACCGTGATGTGCCTCTCGATGGCAATAGCCAGCAGGTTGGCCACAGAGGCTGTCAGGCTGGTGTCGATGAGACCCTGCCGGAGGAGCCATGTGCTCACGGTCAGTCTCCGAGTATTAGGTCCTGTGTTGAACATCAGGTAGAAGTAGGCCAATCCAGCAAAGAAGTCTGCAGCAGCCAGGTTGGCCATCAAGTAATAAATAGGGAAATGGAAGCGGCGGTTGACATAGATGGCCACCATGACCAGTAGGTTGGCCAGCATGATGAACACGCAGACAGTGATCCCTAGCCCCATCACCAGCTTGCTCACTGTGTTCCATTCTGTAGCTAGATATTTCCCACTCCGGTTATAGAAGAAGGCGATAGACTCGTTGTAGAAGCACTGTGGTTCATTCATGGCTGTGAACTGAGAAAAAAAGATGGATGGATGCAGGAATGAATAAATGAATAGAAGAAACCACAGATCCAAATTTAAAGATGGATAAGCAGCCCTATAACATCTGTAAAGTAAATACATACATACATACATAATAAAATATAAAGCAAAGAATCTGAAAAATCTGACCCAGAATAATACCCAAACTACATACTGGTCACTTAGTACTCTAGATTAAAGATGGTGAGACAAGTAAATGACAAGGCCTCTGCTTGGTGGTCTGTGTCATTGAAGTCTACAGGAAAAACTTTAAAAAATTCTGCCTTAAAATGGCACTTAAAAAATCTTCCTTACAATACCCACTGCAGCTAACAACTTTTCAGAACTTTGCAACTGGAAAATTTGTCTTACTGAAATCTATTCTTCCCTGATATTTAGTAAACACAGGTACTTTCTAGATATGGTATCACTGGCCAATTAGTCTGCATTTCTTAGCTCAGAGAGTGTTTTGACCTGTGACAGACATTTTGTAACACAAGCTCCCACAAGGACCATCATGTCCAAAATTTCAAAGGTCATACTATGCATCAAAGATTCCTTCGCCAAAGCCAGCATGAACTGCTCACATTCCTGTGGTTAGCACAACCCACCACCAGGACTCTTCATCCCAAGAATAGCATCCATCTACCAATCTGTGACCCTTGAGAACTTTCTTCCCCCTTGGAAGGCTTAATATAAGCAGTTGATACCCGATACTGATCCACAAGAAGCAAAATATAATTAGCTTAGAAGACACATATGCCTTCCAAGGTACAGTGACATTGCTTTATAATGTATTTACTTACACTTTTTTTATTTTTATCAAAAACAGTTGGAATATATTTGCATATCATTTGTACTCATACTTCAGTCCAGAAAGTTCTGAGGTGTTTTAAATACATGCTCAGTAAGTAGTAAAGCAAAGTTAGAAAAGAAAAGAAAATGAAGAATACAATTGAGGGAATTACATATCAAGTAGAAAAAAAAAATCTCTTCCTGAGATCTGCAGCTCATTGGAGACTTCTAGAATTAGAAACTATTCCCTGAAGGCACTTTACATTCTTCTTTCTCTTCTCTTGATGTGATCCTTAAATCATAAAGTAAATATAATACTGTTGTTGGCTATTTTTGTTAATGTTTGTAGATCATGGACTGGATGTAGAGCTTTAAACTGGAATTATAGGCCTGGACAACCAGGCCCACCTAATCAACATTTTTGATTAATTGTCCTACTAAATACCCATAGGTTGTACATAAATGTTTACTAAACACTAGGTAATTTTTTTAAACAGCAATATGAGATGCCTGAGTGATTAGTCTTTTGAATTATGAATTTCTTCCCTATCCTAACATTAAGTTGTAACTCACACAGTGTCTTCCTCACTAGAAATCATAGAACTTGGCCTGTAGTGTTAGATTTCACCCCAATCATGCCCTGATTCTAGGTAATTCACTGAATTTTTTTGTCTGTCATTTCCTTGACCTCATCTCTAATGAGCTATTTCATTACATCTCGGTTGCCTACACCCATGGTCACACCCACAAGACTTTTCAACCATCCAGAACTGCCTACTTTTGGAAATATTTGGGACATTCTAATGGCTCATCATAATTCCTCATTTTCAATTTTCCTCATGTGATGCTTAGTATATCTGTCTTTTGAAGGTATTCACTTTCTTGATCCTCCTATTTTTTTCCCCCACTGGAATATCCTTCCTGTTTTCCATTTTCTCTTTCAATAGTAACTGATTCAGTCCCTTTATTGTGAGCTCAGGGACATAACCTCTTCTTGAAGAAATTAAGGTGTCATGTCCACCTGAATTCAGAATTTTCTGATCATTTTAACAATGGTTACTGTATTAATTATTTCTCTTATTACTATGATTAAGTATCTGACAGAAGTAACTGAAGGACAGAAGGGCTCATATTGGCTCCCGGTGTGAGGATATGGTCCACTCCGTTGGGGAAAGTCCTGCCAGCACAGTGTTAAACATCTGGTCAATTGAATCCACACCTGGGAAGCAGGGAGTGAAGAATGCTGTGCTCAGTTGGCTTTTTCCTTTGTGTTCACTCCAGGACTCCAGCCTATGAAATGTTGGCCCCACAGTTAGGGTAGGCCTTTCCACCTTAATTAACCCAATCTAGAAACTCCCTCCCATATCCACCCAGAAATTTGTGAACATTTCTTAGGTACAAAGGGGTTGTGAGTAGAACATTTTTAAGAAGCCCAAATACAGAATCGTATCTCCATTTCAAATCTTTTAACAAAATTATTTCTGAAAAATCCCTTCTGCCCACCGAGGTCACTTATTCAGAGGTCCTGTGGAATAAATATGGATGTCTTTGGAAGCCACAGTTGTACCGACCTGGCAGAACACAATGAAAAACAATTTCTGAATTAAAAAAAAAGCATAAAATTTCTAGAGAACAGAAAAGCCAAATACAAGATGTAATCAGCATCAGATGAGAGAGTCAGAGATAACAAGAAGGAAATGGAGGCGCAGATTAAAACAAATACCTAGTCATTCTGTGGATCCCAGAAGGACTCGGGTGGGGCTGGAGAGGCAGAGCCCCGCACAAGGAAAAGAGACTGCTTAAGAAGACACAGTCAGTACTGATTTATGTTTCCGTAAATTACAAAACAACATTATCACAAAATGTTCCTCTAGCTTCATGAAATTGTAGAATCTCAAGGGTAAAAAAGGTTCTGGAAGCATAAAGGAACAATGAAAAGACAGCTCACCAAATGTTTAAGGCAGAGAGAGCAGAATAATCCCAGTGGTGTTGATATGAGAGCCTTTAGAACAGTGCTTTTCAATATGTGGGTGGCAATACCTCTGGGATCAACAGACCCTTTCACAGGGGTCACATAACATATATTTACACTGTGATTTATAACGGTAGCAAAATTATAGTTATGAAGTAGCAATGAAAAGAATGTTTGGGATCACCACAGCATGAGATGTTGTGTTAAAGGGTCACAGCACTAGGAAGGTTGAGGACCCCTGTTTTCAGACAACACCCACAGTATGAGAAACCCTGCTGTATAGAGAAAGCCTTTAGGTACATTGAAGTCTACAGCCATAGATGGCCTCACAGAAAACCTCCCCACAGGCTCATGTGTTTGCATACTTGGTCTTCAGCTGGTGCTGCTATTTTGGAAAGTCATAAAATAAAATCTTTTAGGCATGAGATCTAACTGGTTCATAGAGGGCTGTAGGGGTGGGGCCAGGAGTTAAAGACCAGGTCAGCTGTAAGCCTGAGCTCTCTGCTTCTCTATGTGACCACATGCTCCTGCCAGCATGCTTTTCCAGTCATGATAGCCAGTGACGTCTGAGCCAGAATAAAACTTTCCTCCATTAAGTTGTTTCAGTTAGGAGCTCTACCACTATGACAAGAAATGTAACTAAAAATATGCATGTGCTCTACCTAAACATAGTAAGGGCAATATACAGCAAGCCTATAGCCAACATCAAACTGAATGGAGAGAAAATTAAATCAATCCCACTGAAATCAGGGACAAAAAAAGGCTGCTCACTCTCTCCCTATCTCTTCAACATAGTACTTGAAGTCCTAGCCAGAGCAATAAGACAACTAAAGGAGATCAAGGGGATACAAATCAGAAAGGAAGAGGTCAAAATGTCACTATTCGCAGATGATATGATAGTATACATGAGCAACCCCCAAAATTCAACCAGAGAACTCCTTCAGCTGATAAACACCTTCAGCAAAGTGGCAGGATACAAAATCAACTCAAAAAAATCAGAAGCCCTCCTGTATACCAAAGACAAAAGGGCCAAGAAAGAAATAAGGGAAACAACACCCTTCACAATAGCCACTAATAACATAAAGTACCTTGGGGTGACACTAACCAAGCAAGTGAACGACCTGTTTGAGAAAAACTTCAAGTCTCTGAAGAAAGAAATTGAAGAAGATATCAGAAGATGGAAAGATCTCCTGTGCTCATGGATTGGTAGGATTAATATTGTAGAAATGGCCATCCTGCCAAAAGCAATCTACAGATTCAAAGCAATTCCCATCAAAATACCAACTCAATTCTTTACAGACCTAGAAAAAAAGATTCTCAGCTTCATATGGAGAAAAAACAAAACAAAACAAAAACAAAAAAAAAAAAAAAACAAAAACAAAACCCAAATCTCCAAAATGATCCTGTACAACAACAGATCATCTGGAGGTATCTCCATCCCTGATCTCAAGCTGTACTACAGAACAATAGTAATAAAAAGTGCATGGTATTGGCATAGAAACAGAAAGTAGCATCAATGGAACCGAACAGAAGGCCCAGAAATAAACCCATACACCTATGAATACTCTATTTCTGACAAAGAAGCCAAAACCATTCAATGGAAAAAGACAGCATCTTCAACAAATGGTGCTGGTCCAACTGGATGTCTACATGAAGAAAAATGAAAATAGATCCATACTTATCACCCTGCACAAAACTAAAGTCCAAGTGGATCAAAGACCTCAACATAAAACCAGATACTCTAAATTGGTTAGAAGAAAAAGTGGGGAACAGCCTGGAACTCATTGGTACAGGAGACAACTTCCTGAACAGAACACCAACAGCACAGGCTCTAAGAGCAACAATCAATAAATGGGACCTCATGAAACTGAAAAGCTTCTGCAAAGCAAAGGACACCATCATCAAAACAAAATGACTGCCTACAGTTTGGGAAAGAATCTTCACCAACCCTTTATCTGACAGAGGGCTAATATCCAGTATATATAAAGAACTAAAGAAGCTGAAAAGCAGCAAACCAAGTAATCCAATTAAAAAATGGGGAACAGAGCTAAACAGAGAATTCTTTTTTTTTTTCTTCTTTAGATTGGGGGATTTTTTAATTTATTAATTTTTTATTTTTTTACAATTTGTTCTTTTTATATCCTAATTGTAGCACCCTCCCTCCCCCCATTCCCTTCCCTTAGTCCACTGAAAGGGGGAGTTCTCCTCCCCTGCCATCTGCCAATATCTATCAAGTCTCATCAGGACTGCCTGGATCCTCTTTTCTTCTATGATTTTTTTTGAAAATATTTTCTGAGAATTCTTGATAGATGAATATCGAATGACAGAGAAACACTTAAAGAAATGCTCAACCTCATTAGCCATTAGGGAAATGCAAATCAAAATGACCCTGAGATTTTACCTTACACCCATCAGAATGGTCAAGATCAAAAACTCAAGTGACAACACATGCTGGAGAGGTTGTGGAGAAAGGGGGACCCTCCTCCATTGCTGGTGGGAATGTAAACTGGTACAACCACTTTGGAAGTCAATCTGGTGCTTTTTCAGACAATTAGGAATAGTGCTTCCTCAAGACCCAGCTATACCACTGCTAGGTATATACCCAAAATTTGCTCAAGTACACAACAAGGACATTTGCTCAACCATGTTTGTAGCAGCTTTATTATTTGTAATAGCCAGAACCTGGAAACAACCCAGATGTCCATCAACGGAGGAATGGATACAGAAATTGTGGTATTTTTACACAATGGGATACTACTCAGCAATCAAAAATGAGGAAATCATGAAATTTGCAGGCAAATGGTGGGATCTAGAAAAGATCATTCTGAGTGAAGTATCCCAGAAGGAGAAAGACAAACATGGTATACACTCGCTTATATAGACCTACAAGATATGATAAACATAATAAAATCTATACAGCTAAAGAAGATAAACAAGAAAGAGGACCTGGGGTAAGATGATCAATCCTCACTTAGAAAGACAAATGGGATGTGCATTGAACGTATAACAGGAGTCTACTGAAGAAGGCATCTGAAAGACTCTACTTAGCAGTGTTTCAAAGCAGATAATAAGACTCATAACCAAACATTCGGGAGAGTACAGGGAATCATATGAAAGAAGGGGGAGTTAGTATGACGTGGAAAGGATAGGAGCTCCACAAGAACCAAATATATCTGGGCACAGGAGTCTTTTCTGAGACTGACACTCCACCAAGGACCATGTATGGATATAACCTAGAACCTCTGCTCGGATGAAGCCCATGGTAGCACAGTAACCAATTGGTTTCCCATACTAAGGGGAACAGGCACTATTTCTGACAGGAACTCAATGGCAGGCTCTTTGACCTCCCCACCACCCAAGGGAGGAGCAGTCCTGCTGGCCACAGAGGAGGACTTGGCAGCCAGTCCTGAAGATACCTGATAAAATAGGGTCAGATGAAAGGGGAGGAGGTCCTCCCCAATCAGTGGAATTGGAAACGAGCAGGGAGGAAATGAGGGAGGGAGGGTGGGATTGGGAGGGAAAGAGGGAGCAGGATACAGCTGGGATACAGAGTTAATAGAATGTAACTAATAATAAAAATGTAAAAAAAAATTAAAAAAGCAAAAAAAATGCATGTGCTCAGGTACACACACACACACACACACACACACACAGCCAAACACAGCCAAAATCACTATTGGGTGGTGGTGTCACATGTCTTTCATCCCAGCACTCAGGAAGCAGAGGCAGGAAGAGCTCTGAGTTTGAGGCCAGCCTGGTCTACAGAGTTCCAGGACAGCCACGTCTACATGGAGAAACCCTATCTCAAACCAACCCTTCTTCCCAACCGCAAAAAAAAAAAAAAAAAATTCACTGGTGGTAAGCAAAAAACTCATAAGCCATATAATTTTTTTCAAATGGTCAAAAATTAATATAAAAATAATTCTTGAAACCAATTACACTTAATAATATTAGCATAAATCAATAATTATACCAAGAACTTGAGAGATGGGGGAGTAGAATGTAAAAACAAACCAATGAACAAACAAACAAAAAAAACCCAATTGTTCATTTTCTCTTATTGTTCAGGTACGACTCATATAAGGGTGAGGGGAGAAGAAGGAAGAAATCAAAACATATTAACATACTATCTAAATTGTGACACTAAGCCGTGCACTCGGGATTCGAGGCCAGTGAGTCCAGGACAACCAAGGCTACGTACGCAGAGGAAGCCTGTCTTGAAAAAATCCCAAAACTATAAAGAAAGAAAGAAATAGATTGTAACACTGCAAAAGGTTATTCAAATGAGCTCAGGCAGACACAATCTATTTGAGTAATTATTAAAGTAAGACCATTTTCCACACTGCTGAGGAAGATATGTGAGCACTTGTTTTCTAATTGGTTGTACTGAAGAAAAGGGCAAACATGGCAAAGATAGGAATTTCCCCATTGTATCTATGTAAGATGATACATAAGTGGTTTCTTTTTTACTCTGAGAAAAGAAACCAATGTTCGCTAGTAGACTCATAGGAACAAAACAAATTTATACTCAGACAAAATTCAGTAAATATTCTTAAATGAAACACAGTGTGCTAAATCCAAACCAATACAGCTAGGCATTTTTATGGAGTAAGAAGCTATCAAGTGTTGCCCTGGATAGGGAATAAATATGCAGATGAGATAAGATTATTTTTAGTTGAAATGTCCCTCCCTCAGTGACAGCAAGTCTGCATCCATGCCCTTCCCTCCCCTTCTGGTCGCTGCATCTCAGAAGCATGGAATGGGACCCCTGCAAAGCAGATGTTCATCTTGGAAATTTCCTATTCGTGACCTTTGAGGTCACAACAAGCTGCCAAGCCTCAATTCTAAAGGGTGGTTATGGCGCTGAGATCCCTTTGTCCTCCACTAACTCACCTCCACCTTCCCAGTCAAGGGTGCAGCCTGACACTGTGCCTTTCAAAGGGCACCAAAGCAATACCCCAGAGTGCCTGCAGGAACCACTCCCTATCCAGTTGACATGCTTTTTAATCTTCCGGTAGGTAATTACACACTCATTAGCAAAGAGGAAAAACAAACACCTGGCATGAAGCTCACAATTCTAATTAGACCTATGTGGTTTAGTAGAGAATCCAATAAGAATGTAAATAATATGCCCCACTGGCATGCTTTAGGGGAATTTTAATCTATGCTGGGTAAAGAATTAGCAATACGATAGAGATGGAGACATCTTGTTTCCACTTTTGTGTATGCATATGTGTGTGCACATCAATCTGTGTGTGCCAGTTTACATGTGGCATCAATCACACGTGTGCCTTTGCATGTGGACACCAGGGGTCAACCTTGGGTACTGTTTTTCAGGAGATATCCACCATAGCTTTTGAGACAGTATCTTTCACTGGCCTGGACTCAGCCAAATATGCTCGGCCAGCTGGTCAGTGAGCTCCAAGGAGACACCTTTCCCCTCCTCCTCAGGATCTCATGGTCCCACTTCCACAAAAGCAATGGCATGTGTGATATGTGCCTTCTGGAAGCAGCTAGCAATGGCATGTGTGATATGTGCCTTCTGGAAGCAGCTGTCTTGCTGAGTCTAATGTCCACCACCTAACATGGTGTTCAGTAAAGTAAGTGGTAGCTCCAAGTCCCAGTTCTCTCATTTTAAATGGAGAAAAAAAAAAGCTCTATGACCTTTTCATTTCTAGTTATTAAATATAAAACAATTAAAACAATCAAAGCATCTACACAATTCACCCAATAAGGACAGAAAAGAGGCAGCAGGGAATTTATCAAAAGCTATTAAGTTTATTCCCAGGAAAATAAACCTCATCTTTCTTAGAGCCTCAAATTAAAAACAAGGAAAATGAGATGACTTCTTGTTAGAATTGGAAGTCAAGAAACAGTACTGACGTAAAGAAAAAGATGGCTTAACCCTGGATTCTTTAGGATGTTGAAGACTATGAACTAATCAAATGCCTTAATAGTTCACATAAGATAGTATAGCAAGTGGTTCCTGTTATAAACTGTGCAGGATAATGTGATGTTTACATGGATGTGAAGAACCTGTGAAAAAGAGCAAAAAGTCAGTAAGAGTACTTAGATCTCATGAAGGCCCTTGTCTACCAGGCTGAGGAAAGAGGTACATCATCACATTGGCAGATTTCCAGAGAATTCTGGGTTGTCCCTAAGAGGAGAAACTATAAGAGCCACTAAAAATACTGAAGACCTGGATTTAGCAAGTAGTCTTTTATATGCTTCTCTGAGGCAGTCAAGAACTGCATACCAAGGCTAATGGGCTACACCCAAAGCAGATTGTCATAGTCACTGAGGACAAAGTTTTAAATGCTATCAAGAAGCAGAAATGGCTTTTGTCTGAGGTAGTGAATTTGAACTAAAACCCATTAATAGTGCTAGAGGTCTTGACAATCTCCATATTGTTAAAATATGGATCAGAAAAAGGTATCAATTTACGTACAGCACCGGTAACAAGGAGGGTAGCTTCACCCTGGGAAAAACAATTTGAGAAATAAGGAATTGCCCAAATAGGAATGGTGGTGTGTACCTGTAATCCCAGTTATCAGGAGACCGAGGCAGAATATACAAGATCAATGTTAGCAGAAAAGTGCATGAAAAGCCACTGGAACTGGCCATAAAGACCAAATCACATGAGGCAGTTTGATAATGTGGCATGCATTTACCCATTAACTGAGAAAATGGTATAACTGTTCATTCATTTAAAGTATTAACCTATGTCATACTCAGAAATTCACCCAGGCTATAAAAACCACTATCATATACAGAGCCACATTTGGGGCAATATGTTTTATATATATTTGTTACTTACATAATTATATAAACATATAATTGTTATATATTATATATAGTATTCTCTGAAAATTTTAGACAAAAATAAAAAAAATGTTGTTATAACCTGTGGATAGTGGAAAGATTTTTCCAAATCAGACCGAAACACTGACCAAATTTAATTATAAAAAAAATTAAGAATTCAGTACTGTAAGAGCTTATAATAAATGGTAAAAAAAAATACTTGTAAGAAGTTTGGCAACTTGCATATAGAAGATTCTTACCAATCAAAAAAAAAAAAAAAAAAGAAAAAGAAAAAGAAAAACTAAACAACTCAACAGAGAAAAAAAAATTGGCAAAGATATGGACAGGCAACCTCCAGAAGAAAAAAACCATGACAGCCAAAAGCAACATGAAAATTCCTCTCACAAGGAAGCAGAGAAGGCTGAGCATATTCTACAGGAAGGTCTTGATTTCCATGGCAGCAAAAATGAACAAGTCTGAAAACATTACAACCTGATGAGGACAGTCATACGATGCTGGAGAATGACCACTCAGTACAACAAAATGCTTTCATAAAAATGACTCAAATTCACATATTCAGACACTGAATTCTAGGGGTAGGGATGGGGCAGAATCACAAATGTGCCTAAGAAGACTCAATATTATATAATTTAAAATAAAGAAGCAACATAAATACTGAACCACAGAGAAGGAATAAACTACAACATAAACAAAGTATACTAAAAGGAAGTTAAATAAAGCCAGTTCACACATACTAGCCATGAGAGCAGCTTGCACAGGTATACATGTGGTACAGCATTCTTCCATTAAAAATTTATAGAAATTGACTATAATTATTCCTATTTTCACATAAATATATGCCCTCAAATAGATATATAGAAAATAATAAACATCCATTTCTGGTCTGGATGAAGAAATTAACAGCACTGGGAAAGGAGTACAAAGGACTTCAATAACCTTGCTAGTGAATATTGAGTTTCTTTACTTATTAAAACACAAAAGACTGAGACAATGCATCAAAATGTTTACATTTCATAGAGCAAAATAATGGGTACATTCCTACACATCTCAGCATTGTTTACTATAGTTCATCTAAAAAAATAATTCAATCTAAGCCATGAAAAACAAAAAACAAAAAAGCAAAAAACAGAGGTGAAGGTGAGGACATGATGGCTCAGTCTGTGAAGTGCTTGACACAGAACCAGGAGGACCTAGCTCAGCCCCGAGCAACCATGTAGAAACAACTGCAGAGAGCAGAGGGCACCTGTAATTCCAGGGCCCCTGAGGCAGGGGCACAGACACAGGAAGGCCTATGGGGCTTTCTAGCCAGCTACTCTAGCTGAATCAGGAACCTCCAGGTTCAGCAAGAGAGACCCTGTCTCAAAAAATAAGATGGATGGCATTGCAGACACCTCCACCAGCACATGCACATATGAAGAGAAAGTGTAATTTCTTCATCTGAAAACTGGAGAGTAAAAAGTAACCTTTTGGGAGAAGGGAGATGGGAGCTCCCTATGCAATTCCAGCTGGCCTGCAACTCCCTATGCAGGCCAGGCTGGCCACCAGCCTCACAGAGAGATCCACCTTCCTCAGCCCTCCTGAGTCCTGGGATTCACCACCACATTCAACCTAAATTCACCTTGTTTTAAGACTGAGTATCAGTTACTCATTACTGTGACATCTGCTCTGCTGAGACTTAAATCAAAACCCTCAGGGAATAGACCTCCATGGACCACAGACAATCTCTGAAATGCAATTATAATTGAACGGATAGGTCAAAACTTTATATTCAGTGTGCATTAAGCTTTCTGTGGTATATTCTACTTGTAAGTTAATAACAGAACACATTTGGCAACTTGTTCCGTTTCAGTTTTAAAACATAGCAGCAAATGCTTATTTATTTTAGTTTTACCATCTTCTAGTAGTTTCTCTCATCATTCCCTTAGTATAACACTGCTCTGTGAAACGGCTTTTACTATGATTAGACTAAGAATTATAATAAACTATTCAATAAAAAAAGCTTTTCCTATTTTGCATATCAAGAGAAAGCTTTAATAACTTTAAGAGAGAACTTAGACCAAAAGTCCTTATAAGAATTCTTGCGGTGGTGCGCTCCTTTAATCCCAGCAGCTGGGGAGGCAGAGGCAGGGGGATCTCCGTGAATTCGAGTCCATCCTGGTCTATAAAGCAAGTCTAGGACAGCCAGGGCGAATACACAGAGAAACCCTGTCTCAAAAACCAGAGAGTGAAGGAGTGGGAGTGAGTGAGGAGAGAGAGAGAGAGAGAGAGAGAGAGAGAGAGAGAGAGAGAGAGAGAGAGAATTCTGGGGTTGATGAGATGGCTCAACAAAGAGAGGCATCTGCAGCCTATCTAAATTCAATCCCCAGGTCCTGTCTAGAGGATGCAGATGACAGACTCTAGCAAGTTGTTCTCTGGCCTCTACATATGTGCAATAACATGTGCATGCATAAGTGCACACTTAGGCACAGACTCACAGACACACATGGAGCTAAATAAATGAATAAAGCTACTTTTTATATTTTTTAGTTGTTTTTGAGACAAGTTCTCATGGTGCAGCCCTGGCTGGCCTAAAACTCTTTATGTAGACTCACTCACCCCACCAGGCTGGCCTTGAACTCACAGAGATCAGTGTGCCTCTGCTTCCTGAGGGCTGGGATTAAAGGCGTGTGCCACCATGGAGGCCAGCATGTAATTGGCTTTTTAAGAAAACTGTGATTAAGCCAGTTATTTTGCCTTAAATCCGTTGTGCCAGTACACAAAAAAAGATGGGGTAAGTAGAATACCAAAAGATTAAGGCTATGTTGGGCTGTGGTTGTGAAGTTCTGTCTTATAAAATAATTGCATTTGAATTCTAATTACATGTATACTGTCTGCTGACTGTAAACCTCATACAAGTGGCCCTCCCTGTCATAGCCTGCTTAATCATCTTCTCCACTGCTGACTGGGAAGGGGAGCAAATTTCCATATGCAGCCTCAGTGGTACTCTTAGGGCTCCAAGCTACTCATTAAGGTGTGATAGCAGCAGGTGAGTCCCTCCTCCTGGGCCTGGACATGCTTCACAGAGGTCAGATCTCCCGACCATGGCATCTTAACACAACCAACATATCCCCCAATTTAGTCCTGGACTTATGGCCTGTGCCACTGATCCATGAAGCCCCAATTCTCTTGAGTTCACCCCTCTAGGATTTGTGCTAGTCTACTTGATTGCCTTACCAACCATAGTTAAGGTAGTGCTAAGTAAGGTTCTGGAGCAAAGTACTCAGAGTTGGGGAGCATGCATGAATCCAAGCTGGGCCTGAACCTAGACTCCAAAAGCTCCCTTTGCTGGCTAGTGCAGGCTTTTCTAATGGTCAGTGTTTAGAAATCACTCTCTGACCATGAAGTCGAACAGCCTCTTGCTCATGAACGACCATGCCCCCCTGCCTTCTAGCTGTGGGATCTCAAATATCTGCTGCAAGCATCTTTCAAAGCTGCTTGATGGCCAACCTAGACTCCAGAAATGAATCTGCACCACGGCCCTACCTCATGCTAGGGAGCACGTAGAAAAAAAATTCACCTTCCTTTCTTGACAGATTTCAGCCTGCCTACAACTGCAATTTACGACCTGAAGAAGTTTAACCTCGGGGGCAGTGCTTATAGTCATACTCTACAGCTACAGTACGGCAGGGTCATCACCCCACAAATGCAGGCTGATTTCTTTAATGACAGTCTGGTTGCAGCAACGTTCAGAGCTCAAAAGACAGCAACCCCTGAACCCTATGATTATGGTAAAAAATAGGACATTGTGCCACTTTGACATTTATGCTGACTCTGCAACGAAAGTCCAAGGATCAGGAGAACCTAGGAGTGTAAAACTGACACATACCAGGGTGGTAGGAAAGAAAAAGCCACATGCTTTCTAAGGGTAAAGATGAAGCTTCATTAACTATTACAGGCTGAACCAAGTAAAAGGGCATATTAGAAAGATAAATAAACAAACACCATTGGTTGTGATTTGCCCTAGGCTCTCCACCACCCCACATGCAATTTCATCTTAGGAAAGAAAAACTGAAAACGTGCTCTCAGATTCCAAAATAAGATATCCTCTCGGACTTTCTGAGTTTATAAACACAGAAGGGGGCATAAATGAATTAAAATAGCAATATGGGAAGAATTTTAACTTCTGACTGAAACCCGAATCAAGATGGAGTAAGTCAGAAATCTCGGTGTTTACCTCCACATGCATTTATTCCTGGCAACGCATGGGAGTTTTCCATAGAGTGTTTGTCTAACTTGGCTTTCCTCTGATGGATCTTCTGGCAAAAGACGAATGCACACCACATACACAAACCGTATGCTGTAACCACTTTCTCTGTGTAAAGAACTCTCCCAACAACCATGGGGGAAATGGTGAGAACTAACATCTGCCTGGCATCTATTAAAGACTCCACAAAGCACTTAGCAGATGTCTTCCCATTTATACTCTCAAGCATGGTGCACATTGTTTTAATTCTACATAATAAAAAAATAAAGCCGAAAGGAAATCTGTACTGAAAGGTCTCTTAGCCGTGGTATACCATAGCTTCAACATGCAAAATATACAACTTGCAAAATCAACTTATGTAGATATAAGCCCATGCATTTTTTTCCTTTCTCAATGTCATGTACATAAAGACAGACCACACTACGCCTTCATTGTGTGGCACAGGGAACATCACACTGCAATTAATGGTTCATACTATAACAGTGTTTCACACAACTATTAATTATTCATGCTTTGTCCTAATAAAAATCATGCATGATTCTCTGGCAATCAGATTTTAAGTGCAACTATTGCCTTAACTTTCTTCCATGGGAGACTATAGTGTGTGTCTCATTTTTGTAGTCTTCATTGATGAAACAATCTGCTTATCCTTTCCATTCTCTTCAGGGAGTGAAGAGGAAGTATAAAACTTTTAAACTGTATGAATTCATGGGGTGCATCAATAGAGAAGAATAATTGGGTCTGCCCAGTGGTCTTCCAAGACAATGGTGTGAAAACTGTGAAGACTTTTCAGAGAAGCAGTTAGAGAAATCTATGTATTAATTGAGTGCAGTGTGACGAGTGTGATGTCAGCAGTTGCTTTCAGTGATAATGGAATCATGGTTACACAAACCAAATTGTTTCTGGCAGATGAATAGTGAGCTATGAGGACTGGTAGAAGCTGCAAAGCTGGGGGCTTAAAGCATTTCATCCTCCTGCAAAGCAAGGAGGAGAAATGTTGGTAACTGGTGACTCTAGGTAGTTGTGGAAGGAGCTTATGTTCATTCTTGTGAATGTTTGAAAACCTCCTTAACACATGATTCTAAAACACTGCATGTGTGTGCGCGTACCCACACACACTCACACCAGAAGGAAGAAGGGGGAAAGGGAGGAAGGGAAAAAGAGAGGGAGAAGTGGGGAGAGAGCCTTTCTGAACTCAGAGTTCCATATCCAGGGTTTTAATGCAGATTCAGTTGCTTTCATCCAACTCAAAATAAAAGCTTCTGCACATAGACTTTTAAAATACAAAGGGTTTTAAACAGATCGTTCAAAACAGCAGGTGAGAACTGGGGAAACAATCTGCTAAGACACTGAGAATCAACACAAACCTACACCTTTAATGAAAACAACAGAAACAACTTAAAGGGATCAAAATCTCTTTGTGTTAGTATTCTGAACACAGATGTCATCTCATACTCGAGAGGCACACTTGAAAAGGGAACAGCATCTCAACGCTGAAGGCAAAGGGCTCTTCCTCACTAGACACCCAGGGATGGGAGACAAACACCCTGTAAGCGATGAGACACCCATTTGAGCCTCTATCGCCACTGCTTGGGGTTAAAGGAGCCAAAAGACATACTTTGGTATTGAGCTGTTGACCCTTCCACTAAGAATGAACACAAGAACTTAAATCCAAATTTTAACATTTGACTCCCTGGAATCTCATCAACCACAATGAAATAAATGTTTAGCAGTGTTCTAGAAACAGAAAACAGCAACTCCCCCACGCCACATCCTCAGCATCCACAGGACCAGAACACAGTATCAAACTCAGTGGTTCCTGTCTACAAAGACAAGCTTAGGTTCCCTTGGATACAGAAGCTTTTCATCAGCTCTGGACTAGTGCAGCTATAAATCAGTTGAGGTGACTTCCTGCGGCTATTAGTCCCAACCACCCTGGGTCTCACCTTAGCTATGTCAGGTCTGGTTGCTGGCCAAGCATAAGAAAGCAACCCTGCATCTTGGAGTCCAAGCAGTAGCAAAGCAGAGAACACAAACTTGTCTGACTTCAAAGTACAAGGCCGATCCGAGCTGACTAAACAGAGATCCCAGCAGGAGTGACAATGAGCGCTTTCTTCCCTATTGTTACTTGAAACAATTGCACCCTATTTGTTCATATTAATTAGTTTATGTCTGGTGTTAGGCAGCCTTCACTAGAAAAATGTTCTTTGTTACCCGATGAATAGAAAAACAAACAAACAAAAAACCCCACAGTCTTTTCTTTTTCTTGCCTTTGCCTTGGAATGCGATTTTCAGGCCTTTCCCACTTGAATGTGAGTTTATCTTCATGAGGGGGAGGGTCAGTTAGCTCACTTTTCAGAAGAGTGTACCTTACTGGAAGGATAATGTCAGGGTAAGGTGACTGCACTCTGAGAGCTGCTTGCTACGTGTCACCTAAAAAGCTGCTACCTTTATATAGTTTGAGCCTTCCCTGCACCAGGAGACAACAGCTGCTAGAAGAGAAGACAGGCTGAGACCCACAGGCAAGCCCACCTTTAAGGAAATCCTGGCTGTGCAAAGCTGACAGGAAGGGCTCTCCTATAATCAGGAGGCTCATCATGGCTTAGACCCAAAGGTCTGTATCACTCCTGAAAAAAAAGAGGCAGCTTGTGTGACCTAATTATTGCCGCTTGCAGCTGACTCCTCCCAAATGGCTCAGTTTACAAATATCAGAGGACTTTACTGTTGCAGGCATGGGGTGAGCATGAGACTCACCCACTGTGACTGGCATTGCTACAAAATTCACCCCAGATCGTTGTCAAGTCAGGGTTTAAACACGGATCTAGGGCTCCGAAGCCTGGGTAACAACCATTAAACTACACAGGATATGTGTGTGTATGCATGTATGTGACTATACATGGAACCCAGAGCCTCCATATGCTAAGCAAGCATTCCATCACCACGGGCTTTCTTAAGGTCGTTGTTCAATTCCTTGCTATGGCTTTCAAGGTCCTACCAAATTCCTGACTTTATAATATACCCAGGGTTCACCAGTTTCTGCAGTGCAAATACTACAGCCTAGCTGAATTCAGCCAGCTCACCAAACGCTGGGTTTTGTTTTGTTTTAAAGAGACTTATTTTATCTTTAAGTGTGTGTATGTTTATGCACGTGCGCACACACACATGCACACCCACACCCACACACACACACAGACTTCAGGTACCCACAGAGGCCACAGGAGAGCATTGGATCCCCTGAAGTGAGACTGACAGGCCTGTGTGCATCCCAGTGTGGGTGATGAGATCCAGACTCAGGTACTGAAAGAGCAATGCACACTCTTAACCACAGAGCTATCTGTCCAGCTGCTCATAGAATTCTTCAGTCCAACAACCACCCTGCGTGGTCTGGTGGAGGAGCCTCTGGGGACGGCACCGTGTCCGGCTGCACCGTGCTCCCTCTGAACTAATCTGCTGCTGTACTCTTCTCACCGTGGCCCATCAGGCAGATTCTCCTACTCTTACATCTCTCCCTGTCAAAATAGCTCCTTGTCTGGTGGTCTTCCTGTGAGAAGCCTCAGTGCTGACTCCAAGAACAGCCATACTTCCTGTGTCACAGTAGTTTTAACTCGTCACTTTCTTATCTGCAGATCTTCCACCATGTTTTTGAACTCTAAGAAGGCAATGACCTGACATGTTATTTATGAGCCTTGCATGCAGAGGCTTGTAACAATAACACATGCCAATGTGCACAGACAGCGTACACCAGCCATTGTTCTGAGCTGAAGGCGTAAGCACACATGCCATTTTTTCAAACGATGTCAGAAGGGTGGCTTCGCTACTGCTCTGCTTATTATGAGGGGCACTGAGAGAGCGAGCACACTCCCTGGGCTCAGCACTGTCAGAGCAGGACCTGAACCCAAGCAGTGTGACTCCAGACCCCATGCACATACTTCCAAAAAGCACTGTTTCATGACATTTTTATTTATTTTTCAATAATGATCCTCAAGGAGAAATTTTTAATTAAATTTAAATTCTCCCTAATTAAAGAAGCCAAATGCTACGAAATACGATTCTTTAGGGTAGGGTTAAGCTTTGGCAGGATTTATCATCTCCCTAGATCCAATTTGGGCCCTCTGGGGGGCAATAGAATCCTATTGAAAATGCATGTGCTGGCTTTTTCCTTCTGCAGTTCTGTTTATGAGCCATATGTTTGTCCTTAAAAACACATGGTCCTGTTTTATAGTTTTAATGATCTCTTCCTGTGAAGGGTATTCTATGACTTGCTTTCTCTCCCCTTTATAAGGTGTCTTACGACAACATGGCCATTTTGATATGCTCATGTTTTAACTGCTATGTGGCATTTAAATCATATCCATGCACCTGACTTTATTAATACACAACCACCCTGAATAGTCAGGAAGTTTGGAACTTCTTCATGTGACTATCTTTTTACACTCTTCCTTAGTTTCACGTGTTTAGACACCAGTGTGGTTGCAACTGTATCTGACTTTAAAAAATAGTGCCTAGTCTATTTAGCACCCACCCCCTTAAGTAAATGCACCAATTTAACCCCACAGAAAGCTTTTCAAGAATATCTGTTTCCCTAGGTGTTTATATTGAGTAGGATCCCTGTCTACTTTGGAGAGTGCTGATCATTTTTGATGAAATGAGTCACCTAAAAGCATTTATATTCCTCACCAACCCATAGTTTAACATAGCAGGGAAGATGATAGGGAAGTCAATGTTGGTGGAAATGCTGACAGATGACAATTATGGATGCTGAGATGCCTGTTCAGGGAAGCCTGTGCTAAGGCCTAGCTTACTTCACACACACACAAAAAGACAAAGAACAGTCATTCTCAGGAATAGCTGCCATGGGCTTTTAACTGGTAACACAAACTAAATTTCTTGATACATTCTCTAAGTCCCCAAGGTACCAAAAATCTACTGAGATTAAAGAAGCCAAACACCCAAATAAGTCAAGTGTTGAAATAGTGATGGATTATCCAACAAAATGACATGATGAAGAAGACACGAAGCATCAAACATCCCAGAAAAACACTCCTGAAAGATTAAAAAAAAAAAAAAAAGAAAGAAAGAAAGAAAGAAAGCAAAGACTTTATTCATGGTGAAAACCCCCCGAGTTAGTCTGTAGCAGTGGTTCGAACCCCAACCATAAAATTATTTTCATTGCTATTTCATACTGTAAATTTGCTACTGTTATGAATTGTAATGTAAATATCTGATATGCAGCTGGTCTTAGCTGACCGTATAAAAGAGTCATTTGACTCCCTACAGGGTTTGCAACCCACAGGATGAGAACTGCTAATCTATAGGAAATGAAGAATGACCTTTTCTTCTTTCTCCCTCTCTTTCTTGATGCCTAAGAAAACAAAACAAAAAAACCACACAATGACAAAACCAGATGTCCTTATTTAAAATATGCACAAAATATAATAACCTTCTAAATGAGACTGAAAAAGTGATAAAGCAACATGCTGTGCCATTGAGATTTAAAATTCAGTGTGGCCAGTCCTCAGGAAACCTTGTGTGTTTGACATGAAAGTAAAAGAGGACTATGAGGAAAGAGGGCATAGTATAAAGAGGGGAGAAGGAGGAACAGGACTGGGAAATGGGGGAAGAAAGACTGTAGGTTCCCTCATATACAGAATCTAAACTTAAAAATGTGTCAATGTGGTGGCTTGCATGAGAATATCCCTCATAGGATCAGTATTTGAACACTTGGTCCTAATTTGGTGGCACTCCTTAGGAGATTCAGGGTGTGTGGCTTTGCTGAAGGAAGTATGCCACTGCAAGTAGGCTGTGAGAGTCTAAAGACTCAAACCACTCTTAGGTCACTCTCTGCTTCCTGCTTGTGATTCAAGATGTGAGCTCTCAGCTTGCTGCTCCAGCAGCAATGCCTGCCACTTTTCCATGATGTTGATGGACTCTTAGACCTTTGGAACCAGAAGCCATCTAAACACTGCATTCTCTGAGTTGCCTTGGTCACGGTTGCTTTAGCATAGCAATAAAAAGTAACACAGTTCTTATATATGACTTGAAAACAGAAGCGGATGTCTGGATGGAGGAAAGATACCAGTTAGAGGGACAGAGGCAGAAAAAGGGACATCAGTGCAAATGAGCAAAGTACAATGATGTGTATGTATCATAATGAAACCCAGTATTTTGTATACTAACTATAAACAACCTTAAGATGTCTTTCTCAAAGGTACCAATTTTTTCTTAAGCCTTTGCCTAAAATAGATTGAAGGAACTGGAACAATCAAGGACACTACATGAAGATCTATAGGGCAAACTAACTTGGGTCCATGAGGCCTCCCAGAGACTGAACTACCAACCAAAGAGCTTGCATGGGCCAGACCTAGACCCCCTACAGATAGTAACAGATGTTTAACATGGTCATCACCTGGATCCCCTAAAATTGGGAATAAGGGCTATCTCTGACTCTGTTGCCTGCCTTTGGATCCCTCTCCACTACCTGGGCTGCCTTGTCTGGCCTCAGTGGAAGATGTGCTTAGTCCTATATAACTTGAGGTGCCAGGGTAAGTTGGCACTGTTAGTATTTAGGCAGTCTGCTTCTGGGTCGCCTAGCAACCTATGATGTCATCATGTGTTGCCTGTCAGATAACCACACCTGGCAGGTGTGGTTATGTTGCTCCTTGAAAGGACCAACCCGCCACTTTATCTCTTTTTTGCCCTCTCATCTCTTGCTCTCTTCCCCTCTCCTCTTTCTCTATTGAGGTGTCCTCTCCTTTCCCCCAATCATGTCTTGCTCTCTCCTTCTCTCTTTATCTCCATCCAATAAGCCTCTTTCATATAAAATCTGCTGTGCACATCATCATATCATTGGTCCTGATATTGGTGCATTTGGCTGGGAAGGGCTCTCCTGGTAGCACCTGGTCTGGTCATGCCAGGACCCCTTTAAGCAGACCATGATGCCTGCAACAGATTTGTTTTTTCTGTTCTACCTATCCCTAACAACCACCTCTGCCTTAAAACCTACATTTTCTCTCAACTTCCCCGCCCTTACCACACATATCTATTCTTCTGCTTGTACCTCTGCCGCTCAGACTCAGCATCCGGACATGTGCTCGGGGTCGACACTCACACCGTACCATAATTGGCTTGGGGAAACTAAAACACTCATGCCAGACCCTGGAACTGCCGCTTCAGACAAACGCAGCCTGCTACTAAACTATTGCTGTTAGGTAAGCAATTACTGGGGACCCTGTCCACACACAGATGGCTTTAAATTGCACTGCTGCCTCAGGCCCCATGGGCAAGATTTTAACTCTCCCACAGAACGCCTGCAGCAAGAGGCTAGCTTGCAGAGGAGGGTTTTCAGTTGTGCAGACTTCTGATCAGCCATGCTACACACATGCACAGTTTCGAACTGGGCTGGGACCACCAGCAAGCTCCTGGTCTCCATATGCCACTATGTCCATGTACTGCACATGGCTAGCCACCAGGTTGGTTTTGGGATAAGGAAGGTGGAACCACGGCTTCACTACCATGTCCACTAAGAGCAAGCGCATCTTAAGACAATCAAGGATAGTCACATGATTGGCTGCCATCTTATTTATAAAACAAACAAACAAACAAACAAACAATCGCTGTGGTTTCCCTCACTGCCAGCTGCTTTTACTACTTTGTTTCTGTCCCACTGTTTTAGGAGCGACAAAAGTGAAGTCTCTTATAGGCTCTAAAGACCACTGCACCCCTTCCTTCCTCCAGTCTAAAGCTGCCTGTCTGCCCCTATCCTTTCCTGTGGATGAAATCCCTTCTATGAGAACTTGGCCTTACTGCTGAAAAAACCCTGGTACCAGACACAGAGGTTCTTGGGCTAAGCCCATGACCTGCCATGCCATTTGGTTGATGAACCACTAGCCAAATGGTCCATTTCCATTTCCCCTTTCTCATTCACAAGAACAACTTCCTCATATTCTCTCCTCTTAGGGAAACCTCTGGCTTCTACACTTATATTTACCCTACTCAAATGTTTAATATCCAACAATATCCAGTAACACTAAGAGTGATCTATGAAGTAAAAAACAATTCCCTATTTCTCTTTTCTCAAAGTCTAGTTTGCTTCTCTCTGCCTGCCATCTCACTAAATATACTCTTTGGTTTCTTTTTATATTCTCTCAAAAAAAAATCTTAAAATTAAACTGTAAACCTTAAGGTGACCACGTGATATAAACCATTTTAATAATAATTAATTCTCTGTTTATTTTATCTCTTTTTAAAATAGGGTAGCAACAAATCTCATTTTAAATTGGTATGAATTTTTATAAAAATTCAAAGTTACATTTTATAATATATATGATTCAACCCTGGTTCAAAATAATTTTTATATAATGCCAAAATTTCAAAGTTATAAAGGTCTATTCAAATTAAGTTAATTAAAATGTATGTTTAACTGCCTATCAATTCCTAAATTAATAAATGCTGTTTCTCCTGCCATGGCAGGGGATCCAGGTTCACCACTAGGTTTTTTGGCTAATAGGTTTGATATAATAAATTCAAATATAATTTTAAAAATGCTTTATATATTGTTGGTTTTAAAATTAATAACTCAGGGATTACTATGTACAAGTTTTTACCAATACTATAAATTAAGATATATTAATTTTAGAGGAACTTATTTATGTCAAAACTTGATCATTTTGCTTTATCTCCACTATCAAAAGGTTGAAATATGCTTGGTCTTGTTTTCTGAAAATGGTAATATTATTAATCTATAGTATATCCTTAGGCTTTTATAAGCTATGAACTTTTTATATACTAAATCATACACAAAACTGTAATGCTCTCACTTTAATGGACTATATTTATGACTTTTAAGGCTCCAACTTAACAGGGACAAAACCTAAAGTCCTAATAGTTGATGGTAAATGAATGCAAGTTAATAGTCAGTCATCTCATAGATGATCAAGTCCTCTAACATGTCCAAAAATATATTTATAGTCCTATAGATGCAAACATGGCCTCACTGCCATCTTTAATAAATGGCTGAGGATGGTCCTTGAGTTACCATATAGGAGTTGGTAAAAATTATAAGGGAGGAGCCTTCCCGACAGGCTCATCTACAGCAAAATCTATGCTCCAGTCCTTGGCTGCTACTCTGAAGCTGTTGGTATTCCCACACAGAAAACAAGAAATCTGCAATGCCTCATTCCACTGGGGTATAGCCAAAATTCAATTCTGCCAGGTGACTATTTCAAATGTAGTCAAAGGGGATGCTGGTCCTGCAGCTGCCTCAACAAGCATGGCCACCTGCTGGCAGACTGGTTTCTGGAAGTCAAAATGCTCCCATGCAGGCTTGTCCTCTGTGCTCAACCAGCACAAAAGCCACAGACACTTCCAGCCTTTGAGCTCCTTGACCTGGCAGAGGACAAATGGCTCCTAGAATCATCAACCTCCACTACCCTTGCCAGCCCAGGGTAACATTGCAGGTATGTTCTGGCCTCACACTGGGTCATATTGCCAACTTCTGTCTTGGGTGACTTGAGATGCCTTCTCAGTTCTCTTCATATGCAGAAGACCAGGCCTTCAGCCTTCTAGAACTGTTACTGTCAGGTTTAGACAAAATAAGCCTTGTTGCCAGACTCAAGAAACAGGCCTCCGATGTAACCTTTTACTATCCCTTTAGCTAAAGGACAATAAATGTTCATAACAGTCTCGCCTATGCCTCACAGTAAATAACTAGATACAAAGGACTAAGAAAAATGTTGTTTGAGGGTCTAAGAAAGTGTTTTTTTTTTAAATTACAACATGTTTATTGATTATGTATTCTTATTTAAACATCATACCTAATAAAGCATTTCCCATCAGTCTTTCCCTTTACAAGTTCATTGTAACCCAAAGCACTAATGCTTTATTTTTATTGTTTGTTATTATTAGTTACATTTAATTAACTCCGTATCCCAGCTGTATCCCGCTCCCTTATTCCCTCCCAATCCCACTCTCCCTCCCTCAGCTTCTCCCTGCCCCTTTCCAAGTCCATGTAATGGGGAAGACCTCCTCCCCTTTCGTCTGGCCCTGTTTTATCAGGTATCTTCAGGGCTGGCTGCAAAGTCCTCCTCTGTGGCCTAGCAGAACTGCTCCTCCCTTGGGGGGTGGGGAGTCAAAGAGCCTGCCATTGAGTTCCTGTCAGAGATAGTACCTGTTCCCCTTACTATGGGAAACCAATTGGTTATTGAGCTACCATGAGCTTCGTCTGAGTAAAGGTTCTAGGTTATATCCATACATGGTCCTTGGTTGGAGAAACAGTTTCAGAAAAAAACCCTGTGCCTAGATATAGTTGGTCCTTGTGGGGCTCCTATCCTTTCCCTGTCATACTATGCTGAAGGTTTGGTATGAGTCTTAGAATCTGTTTTGAAACGCTGCTTGGTAGGGTCTTTCAGATGCCTTCTGCGGTAGACTCCTGTCATATGTCCAATGCACATCTCATTTGTCTTTCTAAGTGAGGATTGATCATCTTACCTTCTGTCTGTTTTCTTGTTTATCTCCTTTAGGTGTATAGACTTTATTATGTTTATTATATCTTGTAGGTCTATATAAGTGAGTATATATCATCTAAGAAAGTGTTTTAAGGTTGGTAAATGCAAGTTATAAATGTTTGAGGTTCTAAGAAAGTGTCTTAAGGTTGGTGAACAAGTCATAAATGTTTGAGGGTCTAACAAGGTATTTTAAGGTTGGTAAATTCAAGTTATAAAGGTTGCAAGGTCTAAGGTGATGTAACATATCCTAAATAGGTAAAAATGCTTAATATTTCCTTCTGTTGCTATGCTACTGTTATATTGACTATCTAGGGTTTTGATCTGTATCAATAGAGCTCTGATTTATTAATCTAGCTCTAACACAAAAACATTGCATATACCACCCACTATCATGGTTCCAAGCTCAGGATTTTAAATCTCCTTTAAGTCTCCATAATGTGTAATCATACTAAAGGTTAAGATCAAGTGACCTTTTGTCCCTTCTACCTCACAAAAAGCTTCTGCCTTTTCAAAGCTCACCTTAAAAAATGCTTATGCTGTTAACATAAATGTTTATGCCCACTGCCTTTCTTACAATGTATATTTTTGTGCAGATTACAATTGTGATGTTAACATGTCTAAAATTTTATCTCCTTTGTAAAACTTAAAAATAATTCTTGTAAGCTGCAGGAAATCCAGCTGAATCCATATGTCAGGTCAGTTGGGCTCCAGAGAAGTACTGCACCTATTGTCTATCTCAGAGGATGGGATTCCTCCCCATTCCCTCATTTTGGGGCTTCTCTTTCCTGGCTACAGATTGCTACATTCCTATACCCAATACCAGCCAACTGGTGAGTCTTCACTTCTGGTTGGTGCAAGCACTTCCCACTAACCCCTTCATCTAGGACTGTCTTCTCCCTTGGGTAAGATTTTCCCTCTACTGGCATGGTTTCTCTCCCTCCCCCTCTTGCTCATCTAGGAAAATCCTAGTGCTATGTAAACCATGTCTGCTATGGACAACTGTGCCCTTGGTCTCTAGCCAATGTTGACGAGCTGTTGGAACAGATTGTACCAATCTACTGAGTCAAACCTTGCTCTTGGGACACCTTGACAGGTCACTGACTCCTACCTGCCCAATGGGAATAGTCCATTTGTCTGTGCCTCCAGATTCATTTATGGGATGTCTTCTGGAGAATTTCAGATTTCTATACTAAATGCCCACTTTAAGGGTTTCTAATCTTATATGCCTCTGTAACCAAACTTGGCCTCAGTTTCCTTAGATGGCAGATCCAAAGCAAAGCCTTTTAAATTATTGCCAGTGATTGGCTAAATGGAGGCTCCCTCGGGTAAATGGAGGTCCCCATTTTCAAGTCTCTTTGATCCAAACCTTCCACCTCTGTTTGCTCTCCCAAAAGTTTTAAATGTACACCTAAAGATACATTCTCTATAACCTACTTAACCTTGTCTTCTACATATATATATATATGTTTCAGAATCCTGCCAGACCCAGGCATTTCCTACATCTACGACAGCACCAAAACAGCTACCCTAGGTGTTCCAGTCTGACCTCACAGACTTCAGTCAAGCTGGACCTGCACTTTCCCTCCAAGCCATGGATGTCCTCATAGACCCTGGACAGCATCAAAACAGCCTGTCCTTCCTGGACTTGGCCAGCATTTCAGCCTTTTGACCTTGCTACAATGCCTCCAGTGTCAGCAGGAAGTAGCCAGAAGAGAATCTATACCCTACCCATTATTCACTTATTATTAACAAAAGGCTGGAATGGTGTGTTTCAGGCCCAGGACAAGTAACTCCAGATTCTCCCAGCATTCCTCAGTCCCTACCTGCTGCTTTGCATGGCTGGCAACTCTCTACTGGCAACCCTCTACCCTGAAATTTCCAGAGCAGGGACTTTCCCTCCTCTTGACCATGTAATCTGGACATGTTGCTGCTATTATTTTTTTTCCTCTCTCTCTTACCCACTTGCGTTACAACCAAGAACTACTTCCAATGAACCTAAATTGATATAATTTAACTTGCCTTACATGAGAAGCAGCTTAAGCTCTTCATTTTTAAATTATATAAAATGGGAGGAATGTAAGTATTTAGGCAGCCTGCTTCTGGGTTGCCTAGTGATATCATCATGTGTCACCTGCTAGGTAGCCACACGTGGCAGGCATAGTTACGTTGCTCCTTAGAAGGACCAACCTGCCACTTTGTCTCTGTCTTGCCCTCTCATCTCTTGCTCTCTTCCTCTTCTCTGTTGGGGTGCCCCCTGCCTTCCCCCTATCATGTCTCACTCTTTCCTTTTTTTTCTCTCTCTCTTCATCTCCATCTAATAAAACTCCTTCATATAAAATCTGCTGTGTGCATCATCATTTTATTGGGTCCTAACAGGCACCCATTAACCCTCCCTCCTCTTCTCTGATCAGAAGAAAAGGGGGAAATGGGGAGAAAGGGTAAGAGGGGGAAAGAGGAAGAGGTGTGAGGGCAAGGCTTTCGGGACAGGGGGTAAAGGGGAGGGGCTGAAATCAGGCTGTAAAGTGATTAAATAAAATTTAAAAAATGGCTGTCACAAATGGGAAGCCACATTGGATAAAGAAGGGTCAAGGCAAAGGGAAAGAAAATGGGAAGCTAAATTTGCTGGGTTTCTTTTGAGCATTTTGCATAAATGCTACTGTTTCATCCACTGTGTGAAGGAAAATAACATGAGTAGAGTTTGAAGCTGGGGTGGGGCAGGGAGAGCATCAGTCCAAGACACAGGGAGATGAGCCAAGACTGAATGATTCCAAGTTTCTTTCCTTCCCATTACACCACACTGCCTGCAAAGATGGAAGGACAGTGCATAATCAAAGCAGAAGGTTGCACCATGATTTAAACAAAGATGTCTTTTGAGAATTACTGCTCCACCGCCAAAGTGTTTCATGAGACTTTTGTCCAGAAATTTCTAGAACTCCATATTGTTTTCAATTTTCCCAGAATGGGCCAAGTCAAAATAATAATTACAGGAAAAGAACAATGAAGCAGCCTGGGAGGGCTTGTTACAAGATTAGATCAAACTGAGAATCATTATTTGTAACACCACCGTCCCAGAAAAAAAGAAAGAGGAAATAAAAGAAGCAGCAGAATTTACTTCTGACTTGTCTTCCTATTGATGGCAACAGCGACAGTTGGGCATCCTCAGTGTGGCTGAATGTGCCCCCTGTCAAGAGAGGCCTTTTCATTCTTCCAGCTGCTTCCTGAAATACACGTCATCTCTCTGTCCAAAGCACCCCATCTAAGTACCTACCAAATGACAATGAGAGGTGTGTATGATGTCCCAGAGTAAAGCTTACTTTCTCATACTCAGACTAACTATTGCACAAAGCTATGATTAACAAAAACATCGACCAGGTCAAATCACTTACCTGGGGCTGTGAAATTACAGGGCTGGAAGTAGAGGCAGCTGCCATGACAACGCTGTAGTTTGGGGCGATGAAGAGGCCCCAGCACTGCAGTGCCAGGCACAAGAAGTAATTCTTGGTTTGGCCAGTCAGATCAAGGTCATACTAAGAGGAACTGTAAGCCTGTGAAAACATAAGGAAGTCCAGAATGAGTAGGAGAGGACTTAAAAGGGCAAGGGAAGAGTCAGCTAGATGAAGCAAAAAGTCACTCCCAAGAACCAAATATTAGCTGAATGAACACAGGGCCTGTTGAGGTAGATCTACAATCAAAAATCATGACTCCCTTACCATCTGCTCACACAATATTCTGGGGAGCAGCTAGATGTTCTGAGGAGACAGCATCCAGTTGGGGACACAAGAAGACTGTGCACCAAGAGGAGAAGCCACCATGCTGTTAAATAATGATTTCTTAAAATCTACCTTTGAGAGCTGATAATCTATACACAAAAGATCAAAAGAGGAACCTCCAAGCGGTTCGAGAGGAACCCTCCGAGTGGTTAGAAAAGGCTACAGTTCCAACCTGACCCTCCCTACCCTTCTGTGGAAACAAAAACAAAAACAACCCTGAGGTTTGGAGAAGGCATTCTCTCATTCATATGCTCACTAAGAAAACTCAGAAAAAGGCTGTAGTCCCAGCAGTAAACTAGGACCTTGATCCTGTCAAAAGCTTGGCCAGGGGTGATGTCCCACAACTTTAATCCCAGTATTTAAGAGCCAGAAGCAACAGGTATTTGTGAATTCAAGGCCATCCTCATCTGCTAAATGAGTTCCAGGCCAGCCAGAAATACACAGTGAGGCTCTGTCTCAAAGATATAGGGGTGGGGGGGAGCAGGGGTTGGAGGTTGGTCCCATGATCATAAGAGCATTGCAATTTAGTCCACAAAGGAAAAACTTTCACCTGAAGAAGTTGTGAATATCCCTTCCTTCTAACAAACATTGCATTTTCAGTAGTTTTCAGCTTACCTAGCAATCTCTCAAAAGAGACTTATCATAGAAGGCCTATCGTGATTCACACCACTAATCTTAACACTCAGGAGGCAAAAGCAGGAGGACCTAGAGTTCTGTGTTAGCCTGGGTTACATAGTAAGCCCGGATTGAAAAAAGGAAAGAAAGAGAGATAAGAGATGAGGGAGAGGAAGAAAGAGGAGAGGGGGAAGGGAATGGGAGAAGAAGAGAAGGGAGCTGAAGAAGAGAGAAAAGGAAGAACTGATAGAAGGGGGAGGGATGGATCAGGAAAGAGAGAGAGGGAAGGAAAAAGGACAGATGTATTTCCTGAGTGCCTATAGGAAACTAGTAGCATACAGGACTGACCCAGCTACGAGTGTATTGTCTAATTTTACCAGAATGCAAGGACTTACCTGAATGTTGTCCAACTCTTGGAGAATGAGAGTTTCTTTAATAATACAAGTCACAAACCAAGGGTCAAATTATCTGAGCCTTGTGCAGTAGGAACACTGAAGCTGGCCACTTAATCCCAGTCCTTTGATCCCACAATGTGCTATGCTAACAGCTCCCAGAGCCTCCGTAAAGAATGTCCTGGTCACGTAACAACTCCTATGGCCTGAAGGCTTTTATTTTTATGCATAAGCATCATGCCTTTACATAAGTTTGAGTCACATCAGGTTTTACTTGTTTTAAATCATGGGTGATTGGTTTATGAGCAGACACAGCGAGCAAGCTTTGCAAGCTATCTTGGAATGACATCAACATGGGATGCTGCAGCTACCCTGAGCCAATGATGGTATCTTCCTCATCCCTACTTTAAGGAGGAAAAAAAGGCATTGAAAATTTAAATGGAAGGCCCATGGGAAGAGGCAATATCTTTCTTTTCTTCACAACAGCTTCTGCAGAAATATAGAACCTGACACTACACTGTTTTATATTAACACATGATCTTGTGTCTACTGCTACTTTCAATTCTTCCTTTTCCTTACACATTTATAATCGATACCGACTTTCTGTATTCCAAATGAAGACAAAATGACATGATAACAACAATAAAAAGCCAACAAGTGGCATTCTAGTCTAAAAAACTCTTGCTACATAATCAGGTGCATTTCATTTTAGCTCAAGATAACTTCAGTTGCCACAGTACAAAGATTGTCTAGAGGGGAACAAAAGGGGTAGAACAAGAAAAGTGATATACTCCTCAAAACCAAGCTGTCATCTGTCATCATTATTAACAGGAGAGAGGAGAAGGGGCAGGAGTTAAGGAAAGCCAAGTTCAGTAGCACTTATTCCATAGTCTCAGGCAGATGCCGTTAGCTCATGTCATAAGGGAAACGTCTGAGACTTCAGAAGGTTACATGACCCAACCACAGCCACAAAGCCAGGAGAGCTCCAAAACTTGAACGAGGACCAGCCTGTAATCAGGGCTAGGCTCTTCAAACCAACCATGCAACTGAAAGAGAGTCCTGCAGGACTGCGCAAATCTCTCATTTAGCCTTGAAGCACAAGTACATGAGTTTGAATCCCAGTACCCACATAAAACCCTAGGGGTCGTAGAAAGTATCTGAAGGGGCATTTCTGAAGTAGGAATGACATAAAAGCTATTTCTGATATAAGAAAACAAAGTGGAAAACTACATCTAGACTCTCATCCAAAGAGTAGAAAAATGTACAAATTAAAATGAAGTAGCAAGGATCATGAAAAATTAAATATATATATTTTTAATTTTCCAATGAGAAATACACACAGCTTGATTTCTAGTGAAAGACTACCAGATTGATTGATGATGGTAGAAAATATCATGAATGAGCCCTCGAAACCATAAAATGATCCCAACTATTGCTTAACCCTCAAAAACCATATGCTAGAAAGAGTGGACACAGATGCTCCACAAAGAGTTAAGGCACAGCATACTCTTCATGAGAAGCTCCAAGTTCCAAGTGCATGTACAGAAAATAAGCAAATGAAAACCCAGCAGACCTGAAAGTGTGTTCAGCAGAAGGAGAGGCCCATGCCGAGTATGCATTTAAAACACACTGACTCTTTCAGGGGAGTCTCTGCCTTCAGAAGCCTACAAAGCAAGTAAACTTGGGCTGCACTTATTCCTGGTTTACATGGCTATGAAGAATTCTCCAGAAAACTGTGAGAAAAGAATGCCAAGAGCTGGCTGCAGAGGGGGACAGCCATGCCAAATGACAATGGCTCTGCTGATTAGTGAATGCCACACCAAATACCTAAAAGAAAAACTCTAGTTGGAAACGGACTTCCATCTGATTGCTTGAACCAAAGCTGGCTCCCTCCCCAGGCCTCACAAGAAGATAAATATCTAATTGGCAAATTAATCTACTACAACTCTAACCTTTTTTCTTATTCTGGATTTCAGTCAAATAATGACTCATACAAGTCTCTTGAAAAAAACACAGGGTAGACCCCAGCAAAGAGGGGTTGAGAAAGGAAAAAAAAAAAAAAAAAAAAGAAATATTGAGCAGACACCAGCTTCTCTCTCCAAGAATAAGCAACAGAGAAACATTCAAATGCACCAGGCCCATGAGACATACTGTTAGATTTTAAAGAAAAAGGGATTCCAGAATTAGAGCCAATACTTAGTTAAGTAAAAAGTACAGTTCTTAAAAGAGAAACTTCCAGTTCATATTCGTAGGAGTTCTGAGGACTCTGTAGTAGCATCTTTGAACACCAAGCATGTCACCATGATAGACAAACGAGGTCAGAAAAGATTTTTCATTAACCAAAAGCACAAAGAAAGGTAAGTTTGGATTGTAAACTTAAACAAAGGCAATCAGGGAAATAGAAAACAGAAAATAAACAGGGAAGGGAAGATAAACCAGACCTTTGGTATAGAAAAGCCTACATTTGAAGACTCTAACCCCAACACAGGATAGGCAAACAAAAGTCCTAGCAGGAAGGAAGCTGCAAATGATGACACACACCTGTAATCCAAGCTCAGGAGGTAGAGATCAAAGGTACCCTCAGCTACACTGCAAGTTTGGGTTTAGCTTGGGTTACATGAAATAGGGGGAAAATTTAGACTTTATATCTGTATATTGTTCTGCAACAAACTTGACAATCTGGCAGAAACTCAGTAGAAAATTTCTGCACCCAAGACCTAGAAAATCAAGGAGATGAGACACAGGCAAGCAAGCCAACTTGTCTCTTTTAGTGTCTGTCCCATCTTCCCCACCACTAGAAAAAGACAGCATCAGCCACCATGCTTACCTCCCCGGAAGCATGAGATAGAAAGATTTGTCCTTTGGGATCTCTATTTGAAAGTCCCAGAAAGAGATGTGGTGTTCACCAAAACAAAAGCAGGATCCCAGAAAGAGATGTGTTCACCAAAACAAAAGCAGGATGTTTAAAAAGCAATAATTACAAGTTTAAAAAGATTAGAATGTGAAGTTAAGGAAGCTGGCCAGAACTTAAAAATAAAGTTGGAGAACAGAGCAAAAGAATAGTGAACTAGGGCAGAAACGCTAAGAGATAAATCAGAAGAATACAGAAGCAAAGTAAAGCAAGCTAAGGCAGGAGGGCTGCAAGTTAAAGAGCAGCCCTTACATTAAAGAGCAACTTATGGAAACCCCATCTCAAACTAAAAAGTAAAAAGTAGGCTGGTGAACTGGGGTATATACCAGTGTCAGAATATTTGACTAAAATATGCATGCCTCTAGGAGAAAAGAAAGAGAAGAAAGAGAGAGAGAGAGAAAGAGAAAGAGAGAAAAGAGAGAGAAAGAAAGGGAGAAAGAAAGATGGAAAGATAGAATGAAAGAAAGAGAGAGAGAAAGAAAGATAGAGTGAAAGAAGATGGGAAGAGAGAGGGTGAAGGAGGGATGGAGAAAGGAAGAGAGTGAAAGGAAACGAAAGGAAAGGAAGGAAGGAGAGAGAAAGAAATGGAAAGAAAGAAAAAGAAAGCAGGAAAGAAAGAAAGAAAAATAAAGAAAGAAGGAGGTGGGGAGGAAGAGGGTGAAGGAGGGAGGGAGAGAGGGAGGGAAGGGAAAGAAAAGGAAAGGAAGTACAGAACAAGAGAGAGAAAGAAAGAAAAAGAAAAAAGAAAGAAAGAAGGAGGGAGGGAGGGAGAAGGTGAAAGAGGGAGGCAGAGAGGGAAGGGAAAGGAAAGGAAAAAAGAAAGAAAAGGAAAGGAAAAAGGAAAAGGAAAAGGAAAAAGGAAAAAAATGGAAAGGGAAAGGGAAAAGGAAAGGAAAGGAAAAAGGAAAAGGAAAGGAAAGGAAAAGGAAAGGAAAAAGGAAAGCAAAGGAAAAGGAAAGCAAAGGAAAAGGAAGAAAGGAAGGAATGAAGAAGGAGATAGAGAAAGGAAGGAAGGGAGGGAGGGAAGGAGAGAGAGAGAGTGAGAGAGAAAGAAAGAAAGAAAGAAAGAAAGAAAGAAAGAAAGAAAGAAAGAAAAGGGTGTCAGCAGAAAATCTCAACACAGTCCCTTCAACAGAAGGTCAAACGTTTTCAGAGTAAAAGGGCCCATCTCAGTGGACTTACATAGAATCTCAGTGATCTGGAGATTTCAACTGTCCTGGAAGGGCTAGAAAGGCTGTAGCTTATTGGTAGAATACATGTACACATTGAGCAGGTGTGCAACAATATGTCTGAAGCCTAGCACTGCAAAAGCTAATGCTGAAACAGCCATGACAGCAACATTAAGTTTAATTAAAAATCCTGAAAGATCTCAAGAAAGGAGTAGGTGAACTCATAAACAAATAGGCAAGAACCTAAGTGCCTTCCGGACTATTGAATAATACCCCTGGATGCAAGAAGACAAAGGAACGATGACGAGGGGAGTGATTAACAGGTGGCTGCTTCTGGAGGATATACTTCTAGAGACAGGAAGAATGAGTAGGAAAGGAAGGTGGAAACTAGGACAGTAGGTGCCAACACAGAGAGATTCCCCCCCCAAAAATAACTGTGAAGAGCAATCCCTGGACAACATACCCAGGGGCTAAGAACATGTCCTTGGTAGACCAGCTGTCCATCTGGATGTACACAGAGTGGGTTCATAACACTAAGAGAGCCTGGAATTAAATAAAAAGTTAATACATAGAAAATTAAGCCAACATTAAAAAGATGATGAACTTAAAGCAGACCTTTTTTTTTTTCCAGAAGAAAAGGCTATATACATTTTCACATGGCATGGGAATAAGTGATAGGAAGGAGGTCCCCATAACATTAAGCACAATGGATTAGAGACAGAGCTGAGCCACATGCGCTAGGCCCCATGTTAGAAGCCTCGCATTCAATCCCCAGAATGACAACATACAAATATGAATACTGACCCAATTGAAACAAAGAGCTAACACACACTGAGACAATGGGGTTTATGTAATAGGCTATCTTTCATAGGGAAAACTGGAAAAAGGACCTAGTTTCCTTAACAAGCTTACTGCAGCTAACACTTTACAAATATCTATAACTGATTAAATTTTTAAAAATGAAATGCAAAGAACATAGTCCAAAATCAAAGAGTTTAGAACCATAAAGTGTCAGTGTAGAAATCCAAGGTGGTATCATGGAAGGCTATTGTGGTATCAGGGGGCTGGGGAGCACGTGTTTATGATAATGGACTATGTTGGTTAGAAATTATGGCTCAGTGCATAGAAAATATTCAAACAGGGATAACAAGCACACTTGAGAAAAAAATGGAAGAGTGAAGTCATTTTCTTAGTTCAAGAACGAATAATGTGATAAAGGAGGAGTGGAGGACTTGAGTAAATACTTCTTTAAGGGACGTGTGTTGGTGGACAGAAAACAGCCAAAGTGAACTCCACAGCATTGACTACCAGGAAGATGCAAAGCAGAGCTATAATGAGGGGTCATGCTAAGGAGGATATGAAAGATTAGAGCCCTGGCATGAAGTTAATGGGAATGCAAAATGCTGCAGTCAACACAAAAGCAGTATGAAGTAGTCTTAGAAAACTCAAAATATGAGCCAGCTATTCCACTTTTGAACACATTTCCCAAATAATTAAGCTGGGATACAAAGTGAATAAACTGTAATTAATATAAAAAATAAAAATTTAATTAAAATAGAAGATGGGATCTTCAGGAGCTAACCATATACCCATGTTCACATAGCATAGATACAGTGGCCCAGATATGGAATAAACCCAAGTGTCTAGTGACAGATACACACATATAAACAAACTGTGGTAGATACTCACAATGGGATATTGCTATGCCTTAAAATGGAAACACGCCCTGACATAGGCATCAACCAATGTGCAACTTAGTGACATTTTGCTAAGGAAAATAAGTCACATGCTAGTGTTGACAGGCACTGAGAGGGATGAATGGGCCAGACGGTAGTATTTAATGAGCATAGAGTTGTAGTTTCACAATATGGAGAGAGTTCTGGAGACTGACCATTTTGCTATGGTTTGAATGTGACCTTCAAAAGACTGCAGGGGTTGGTCGGTAGTTCAGAGTGTATGCTGCTCTTGCAAAGGTCCCAAGCTTGATTCCCAGCACCTACTCCACCCACATAGAAGCTCACAACCATCCATAGATACAGTTCCAGGGGATCCAATACCTTTTTCTCACCTTTTTGGGCATCAGGAACACATGTGATGCACGGACATATACACTCATAAAAATAAAACAAATGAGAGAGGGTGGGTGGGACTGGAAGGAGAGGAGGGAGGGGACTACAATCAGGATGTAAAATGAATAAACAAACAAACAAACAAACAAATATCTCTTTTTTAAGAAAAGTATGAGAGGCAGAGAGGCAGCCATCTGAACAGAGTAAAGGAAATGGCACCTCACAGACAGTCTTCACCTCACAGACAGGAGAATCAGCCTCTCAACCATATGGAAAAGCATGTAACTCATGGGCCACTGGGTATAATACACAGATGCATCAAAATATCAGTCAAAAAATATGACCAAAATGATGAAAAAAATCACTTAATTAAAAAAGATCCCTACAGACATACAAACATTAGAATAGCAAAGCATATTCACAGTCATGTTCCAAATGTTCAAAAAGCTAACAAGCAGCAGGAAAGATACTAAGACTCAGAGTGAACTTCTAGCGACAAAAAAAAAAAAAAATTACTTTTACATATAGGTATATGCACATCTATTTAATACATATCATTAGATGATAGTAACAGAAAAGTTGACATTGCAGAAAAAAAAACTAGTGACACAGTTTAAAAAAAATACAACTTAAAACACTGAGGGAAAAATATCTTAAGAATATTAGTGAACTGCAAGCTAGTTTCAATTGGACACAAAGATTTTATGTAAATACACCAGTTTAATTTGCTAATGAGGAAGATGATAAAAATGGAAACATTAAAAACTTTTATTTAGTACACATGTATGGACTGATATACAACATATATAAGAAATCTCAAAATTTAGTTAACAAACCCATTTTTAAGAATATGGCACTTTATCTAAAACAATATACAGATAAAAGATAGAAGTTCAATTAAGAAAATTACATTTATCTCAACACTTGGGGAGGCAGAGGCAGGTAGATCTTTAGTGAGTTCAAAGTCAGCCTGGTCTACAAAGTGAGTTCCAGGACAGCCAAGGCTACACAGAGAAACCCTGTCCCAAAACAACAACAACAACAAAATCCATTTAAAACCAAACTACCAGTAAGTATCTACTATATATTGAGAAGGATAAAATTTTAAAGGCTACCCATAGTAAGTATGGGCAGTGATATGAGCTACTGCAGTCCCCAATGCTACCTACAGGGATGTCATTTCTTTACACGTTAAACATTCTCTTACTATCCAACCCAGTCATCTCACTCCTTGTTATCCACTTGAGAGAGAACAAAGTGTGTATGTACAAAAGACCTGAGCACAAATGCAGGCAGTGATACTATCCATGACATCCAAACCCTAGAAAGAGCTCAAATGTCAGCTCACACATGAGTTGATAAATTGTTGTATGAGAATTCAATGAAACACTACTTGTTAGTAAAACCAAGTGAGATGCATAACACTATCTATCATTCTCACAACAGTTAAGCCAAGTGAAAGAAATCAGATGAAATACTCGCTGTATAATTCTCTAAAAGTATAGAAAATGCAAAGCAATCTGTAAGGATCATGAGAATATAAAGGCAGGCTGACACAAAGCATTTCATGACAGGAGAAAAGTTTACCTGTAATGGATATTGCAACTTCTGTACATTATGTCTAGATATATCCTTAATTTTACCAAAAAGAAAGAATTTGTTTCATCATTTTATGATTATATTTCATGGATTTTTAAAAAGAAAAAATATGAAAACATTTTACTTAAAGTGGGAACCCCTGCCTTGTGAAATAACACGACAAGAAATTTAAAATCATTTACTCGAAACAAAGTAAGGGAAGCCAAATGCAGGGTGGCAGAAACAGGTAATAAGGATAGCTCCATAATAAGGGAGCCATGAACACACGCTGAAGCCTGAAAGGGAAGGGTACAACCAAGCGAGAAGGAATGAGAAATTCAGATTCTGTTTTTTTTTTTTTTTTCTTTTTTTTTTTTTTCAGTATCAGTAGAACAAAGAATGGTTGTATTTGGGAAGATAGAAGTGCTGGGGATAAAACCCAGGTACTCAGACTAGGCAAATACTCTCTCACTGAACTACATTCCCAGCCCAAGGATAGCTATAAGTATGACCTCATAATGAGAATGATGGAAGATGTCATATGTCAACAACACCAAGCACACTCAGCATGTGGATCTTGACAAGGTATTCTGTACTGAAAGAAGAACTGTCTAGTTCCAGGGAACTAAAGACATGATCTTCATGAATCAACCATCACATATCTTTGGTCCAAAGAGTCTGACTATTGCTCAAGTAGGCAGAAGATTTTGCATCATCCACGTGATCCTGGTATTGTAGTCAAGAATGTAAGAGTTAGGGGTCATGGAGGTTTTCACCAAAATTTCAGAGGAAGGCCTGGGAGGACAGAGAGTGTGAAACAAGGTTGGAGTGTAGCACCTAAGACTTCCATATAGACAACACTAAGCAGCTTTAGGCCAGGTACATAGAACACAAGGTTATGAATTGACCCCTTAGCTGCCAAGGATGAAGCTGTGGTTATCTGAGACAACATGAATGGGACGTGAAAACCAGAAGATAGTACAATGATAATTGATTGTTTGGATAGCTGTTTTACAACTATATCAGAAAATGTTCCACATTTATGGAAAATACATTATAAAGTATTTGAAGCTTGGTTTTGAAGATTAATGTAAGCAATTCACTCTTAATCGACTGCAGAAATAAAAGGTTTTCATACTCTGTGCTGTACTTGCAATTTTCTTATAGGCTTCAGAAACAGAATTAGGAGCAGGGAAGAAAAACCAAAGAGGGTCCTTTTATTACAGAAACATCTGTGATTAAACTATTGTTTGTAAATGGAAGTGTTCATTTTTTGCCATACCAATCATAAAAATAGACAAGATCAAGAATAAACTTAATTTTGCAATTTTCAAACTGGGTAGAAGTTACTGTTAAAAATTACACTACCATCCCAGACACACATGACAAGAAAAGACATCTTAGATGAATTGCAAAGTTTAAGAGTATGTTGCCAAACTCAAAGAGCTCTCTTAGAAAAGGAAAAGTCTTGACTCAGAGTACAGATAGCCCCAGACCACCACACTTGGCCCTGTTTTCAAAAGCCACATAAATATTTAGTGTCAGATAAATTTATGTTTGATACACAACAGAAAAAAAGATGATCCAAAAACATGGCCCTCAAATCTTCCATTTCAAAGATCTAGAAGAAATGTGACAAGGTGCCACAGTCTTTGAGGACAGGAGATTTTGAGATTTCTTCTGCCTAGCAGAAGAATAATTGCTTCCAGATGTTGTTCAGCCTACACTGTGCTGTTCAAAAAATACAAAAGTTCTGTTTATTTTCAAAGTTCTAGAGCTAAACAAGAAACCTTGCTTTCCTGAATAACCCCAATCAAAATGAAGATAAAAGTTACCTTTATGAAACCTACACATCACACCAAAAGTTCAATAAAAAAAGAAAGAAAGAAAAATGTAGAATACAAACCCAATATCCACTTCAGCACTGGAAAAATAATGAGGTGCTTAATTTCATTTCCTTTCCTGCTCCCAGGATGCACCACTCCACTTCAGTAAACTCCCTTTTACAAGTACAGAAGAGAAACTAATAAAAGCAAGCATTGTGCTGGATGGTTAAGGATTCCCAGCTGGGTGTAACATACACTAATACTCCCATTTCCTGGGGATCCGCATGCACGATTTTACCAACTTGAAGGATCCGTAAGGACAGCCTGGCCTGGCCTCATTTTGTATGTGTATATGTGTGAGTACACACGTGAGCAAATACACTCTGTGTGTATATGTGCGTGTGTGTGTGTGTCGGGGGGGTGTGCAAGCTGAAGGACAACCTCAGCCGCTGTCCACATTGTTAGATAGGTTCTCTCCTTGGCCTGGAATATGCCAACGACACTAGGCTGGCTGGCCAGCAAACCTCAGGGACCTGCCTGTCTCCATTTCTACAAAGTTGGAATATAAGTATTTGCTACCACACCTGGCTTCTTTCTGTGGGTTCTGGGGGTCAAACTCAAGTCCCCATTCTTGCAAGGCAATTGTTTTACAGCTGAGTTATCTTTTGGATTGCACTCAATTTTTCATATAGCAATCTAACGGACTGCAATTCAATCATGGCCACTCTGCTAAAGAAACAAGAGAAAGGACACAAAGGAAATTAAGTGACTCTTACCTGTTCAGTGATTTTAGTAACTATGAGAATACTGTAAAAAGTGATGCCTAATTTTTGCAGCTACTTAGCATCCTGGCTCCTACTGTCCTATCATGATCTTTACTGATACCTTTTAAGATTAACTGCTAAAGCAGTTTATCAAGAAAGCCTCAAAAAAAAAAAAATGCAAAGGAAGAAGAATCTCCCTTCCTTTATCTAAATTAACTGTGAAGAGATTAGTAAAACCTCAGTGGTCACCGAGCAAGTGTCTGCTTGCAGCATCACCTGAAAGCCAAATAGAGACCTAAAATCTGAAAGACTTCAAACCATTATTAGCCAGAAAAATACCATCCTACGTGGCCAGAAAGCCCCAGGTGGCAACTGCAAACACACAGTAACCGTCGCACAGAACCTTCTTACTGGCTCGCACAGGAAGCCGGTGGCCACTTTGAAGAGGGGCTACTGCACTGTGACAGTAGAAAACAGTCTGCCAAGGGGTGCAGGGGTGGGATTGGGGGGTGGGGGATGTTTTGCTAGCTGAGATTACTGCTCAGTGAGTGACAGAGCACTTGTCTTAACTGTGGAAGGCCTTAGGGTCAGTCTCTTAATTGTGTAAGGGTAGGGGGTGTTCCTGAACTGATAAGCAGTTATCTGAGAAAAAAACTGGGAGAAACTACCCAAAAGGCCTTTTCTCCCTGACCAACACTTTCCCTGAGGCTGGAGGAAGAAGCAGTGAGTCTCAGAACTAGGCTGAATGTGCTTACTGCTTGATGCCTAGTGATGAGACTTCAAAAAGCAAAAAACCAAAAACAAAACAAACAAACACAAAAAAACACGTAATGCTGTAAATGTCCTAAGTTCCAGCTCTCGATGCTTCACAGGTACAGGTGCAATGTTCAGTGTTCTGGGACTGTTTTATTTTGTTTTGTTTTGTTTTTGTTTAAAAGGCGGGGGGGGCGGGAGAAACACCTCTTCAAAAAGCCACTTGGTTTTCTTTGGGTTGGTGTCTAGGGAGGTAACCATCATGACAAGCAAGGACTGTGCTCCCGCTGGGGCCTAATGATTTCGAGATGGAGCCTGCCCTCAAATCCATGATACATGAACTCCTCTCAGCTGGAGCTCGTAGCGCCACACTGGTTTCTTTTGGCCCCTAGCCGAGCCTGCATTGCAGCTGTTTGTACTTATTTGAGGTATGGTTTATTTTGAAACAAAATGAACCAGGTTCTCCCCCACTGCCTACTCTCTGCTTGGTATTGGAAAACATTAACTCTTTCACAGTCAGGCTACCCGTGATCGCCGGGCAGCCAACAGGATGGAAGATCAGTGAAGGATGGCAGCACAGCTGAGACAGCTCACCAAATAAGATGGAAGGAAACCAGTGAAGGACAGCAGCACAGCTGAGACGAGCTCGCCAAAAAAGAAACTAATTTCCAAGTGAAGAACAGATGCTACCATTCACTTAGTGTTGAGACCAGCTGTCTCTAGCCAGGACACACGTGTATGTGTATATGTATATATGTGTGTGTGTGTGTATATATATATATATATATATATATATATATATATACACATATATATGTGTGTGTGTGTGTGTGTAAGTATATATATAATCACATAATCACAGATTAAGGGCTGGAAAGATGGCTGAGCAGTTAAGAGCAGTTACTGCAGAGGACCAGGACCCACATCAGGAAGCTCACAGCCAACTGTAACTCCAGTTCCAGGGAATCCAATGGCCTCTTCTGGTTTCCAAGGGCACCCGCATGCATGGAATGCATATATATATAGTCACACAGGCATACATATATACAAATAAATAAATAAATAAATCTTTAAAGTAAGATTTTTCACTCTGAGATTTTTTTTTTGAATTTTTTTTTCAATGCAGTTTATTCAGGAACCTTGAACAATCATCTGACCCTGGGTAAAGCCAGTCCACTTTAAATAGCCTCTGGGTAGCCAACCCCAGCGTGCCACGTGGGCAATGCAGATAGGTCCACATACATGGAAGCAAGCCAGATCCTCAGCCTTAGCCAAATGTGGAGTTGTTTGTGACAGAGAGCACTCACCATCGGGAAGGTGGAAGGCGGAAACCAGCTCCATCTTTCAGGCGCGGCATTACGCAGCTCTCTACAGTTCCCCCTTTTTGTTTTGGACGCATCAGGCAAGAGTAGAGGTCTGATCTCTGATATTAGAAATAATAGTAGGCCTCAAGCTGTTGAGTTTCTGACTCAGTTGGTATGAACTGGACCAACAAACATTAATTTACCAACAAGCGCCCCGGCCATGTTGGTGCTGGTGGTCCAGGGTTCACACAGGGCACTACTCACTACACTGGCTGTGTCATAAATCAAAGCCTCCACATTGCCTCACACAGAACTGAAAGGAAATAATTCAACACTGGGCTAAAAACAATCCTACGTATTTTTAATACACAGCCTAAGAGACAAGATGGGTATTTTCTCTTAAAAACTAAAACAAACTGGACTTTAATCCAAACTGAGGGCCATTTCACATATTTAATTACAAAAACTGGCAGGAAAAAAATGTCTTAGGAGGGAATTTCTGACTCATCTATCCAGTAAATACTTCAGCGGAAATTCTATGGACCAAAGAGACATCATCTGAAAGTAGGTGCTGCCATTTATAAGTCTTGGATACAAAACCTCTCAGCCAAGAGCCTAGGAACACATCGCTTTTTAATAGGAACTTAATCCGAAGAGCCTGGACCCACAGCATCATGAGGCTGGCCCATAGGATGAAGGCTCTGGATACTGAGCGTCTTACTGGGAGTGGCTGCTGCCAAAAACAGCAACTTTAGACAAAGTCAGTGGCAAGCTCTCCTCTGCTAAATCAGCTAGCCAAAAGGTCTGAGGTCTCCTAAATTCATATCCTGTTCGTGAGCCTAAGATCATATCACAACTCAACTGGAAAAGGCAATTCTAATTCACACAAAGGCTCTTTTTTTTTTTAATGTTATTAGATTGTGATTTGAAAAGAAGGCAGAAAAATGTGGATGTGCGCAGTTTTTTTGTCATTTGCAGATAGAATGTGCTCTGTGGAAAGATAGTTCCTATGCATTGCATTCTTCCAGAGTGGCCACATTAAAACGTTAACTCTAACTTTTTTCACACCAACTCAACCCAGAGACAGCTCATTAGCATCAACAGCTGTAGTTAATCAATGCGGCCTGCAAATGATCATAAGGTAACTTCCGAGTAAAGATGACATCACCCCCAATTTGCCACAGGGCACACCCAATTTCCAGTTAAAATACAGAGAAACACAAACAAAAAGACAAAAAAAAAAAAAAAAATCCCCAGCCTTGAAGCCAAGAACTGCAAGGGGTTGAGAAGACTGTTGAATTAACAGCAGTTAATGGGAGCTATGATTGCTGAAAAAAGAGTACAACTGGAATTAGAAGGGTCAGACCTCCCTAACTCTTACCTGCCAGAATAGAAATCCCAAAGAAAGCTCACCCTGTGCTGCCCTGCTTCCTGCAAGAGCTGACAGCTCACTTCTTCCTTAGTGCATTTGAACTGCTCTGGCCATCACCATTGCCTGAGTGGCCTCTATAACAAATACGTGTTTCTCATTGTTCTCAAGCTCAGAAGTCTAAGCTTCACCGGCTACTGGGAGAGTTGGGTCTGGAGTGGGACCTCCACTAGGATGGAGACTGCCATTTTCCTACTGTGTTAACAAAGGGGAGTCTCAGGACCTCTCTTTTATAAAGTCACCACCACTGAAGAAGTTTCTACCCTTCGACTTAATCACTGCTCAAGATCCCTAACACACCCCCTACTGTGATTACTCCAGGGATTAGGATTCAGCATATAAATCCAGGAGAGGAGGAAGGCATGAACATCAGCCTGTGGTACCGCTGGTTGGTCTGCAGCCTCCTGACCATGTGTTCAGGAAGATGTCTCTTGTAATTCCAGAACAATGTGACCCACTTTGATAAGAGGCCTTCTCAGGGAAACTGGATTGGGGGTCTCTCCTGCTTTAGCAGTCATGCTTCAAGGCCTGGAAGGGCATCATCTTTGCCAGTGGTTCGAGCTGTTCACTGTGAAAGCCACCAGCCTAAATGTGAGAGGCAGCTCCATAACTCAAGAGAATCTGCATCGCTTGCACAGGCAAGCACTCCACGGCCAACAATGGAACATAATGTTAATTTCAAAGTCTAAAATGGCAATGTCCACTGTAATGGCCACTCACCTCAGAAGAGTGCAAAAACACTGGAGAGTTGCCAAAAACAAAAACAAACAAAAAGGTAGTAGAAAGCTTTGTTACTTCTCTGTGTGAAGCCTATCTTCCCTGAGAAAGGCATTCTCAGAGCACAACAGCTTCTTCAGCCTTTCACATGCAAGACAGTCCCAGGGCCTTTCCAGATCTTCAGCTTTAGACTAGGGCTTCAGGGTCTCCCAGATTCTTGCTTGCATTTTCCAGCTACTGGCTTCTCCATCATGTTTACCATTACTGTAGTGCACTGCAAGCCATATATATACCTGCACATACATATGTGTGTGTGTGTGTGTGTGTGTGTGTATCTAGGTTCTTTTCCTCTTGAGAATCCCGACTGATCCATAATCAGACTCGCAAAATCATATCACACACAGAACTAACACTGTGGTGGCTTAGAGCCTTTAGCATGACTGACTGATCTAGGAAAACTCCAAGGTCATGCTTATCATGCTCACATTTTCCTTCCTTTTTGCTTTAATTCCTTTTTATTTCTACTCCATCTTTTGGAGTAGAAGCAGTAATAGGGACTGACCCTAGGGCCTCGGGCATGTTTGGCAAGCACTCTTGTTACTGAGCTACCCAGGCCCAAACTTCATTCCTGAAGTCTGCACTTGGGTTATCTGTGCTAAGAGCCATGAGGAAAAAGCTGCAGCTTTCCTGAAATAAGATAAAGATAGAAATTTTAAAACTTTATTGCACATGAAGATCTCTTTGACACCAAGACCTAAGCACTATCTCCCTTCCACACCAAGAAAAGTCATGGTCAGCTTCTGATTCAGGAGACAAGTTTTTAAAATTTAGAATCCAGTTTTAAAAACAAATTTTACAGCTTCTCAAAGAATGTATGAATAATGAAACTTCACTGGATAGAAATGCCCACATGAAAATTCATATGAAGGATACCATCAGTGGTAGACTAAGATTTAATCTTTAATATATGTTCATCTTGTCTCAAAATCAAATATCTTAGTGTTTATATTTTATTTTTATCTTAGAACTTCCTTTATTCTAGCTTAAAGCTCACTTTACTTGATATAATGTTATTTCAGGTGATTAGATTCATGAATCCCTGTAAGGGCATTCAATTACAGGACCAATTTTAATGAAGTTGCTGATAAAACGACAGATAATAAATAATTCTAATAAAGCCATTCTAATAAAGCCATTTAGAAGTTCTAACTATGGAGCCTGGAGAGATGGCCCAGAGGTTAAAAGCACTGGTTGTTCTTCCAAAGGTCCTGAGTTCAATTCCTAGCAACCACAGGGTGGTTCACAACCATTGATAATGAAATTTGGTGCCCTCTTCTGGCCTGCAGGCACAAACACAGGCAGGGACTCTTTTTTTTTTTTTTTTTTTTAAAGGCCACAGAAGTTCTAACTATGAACTCATCTCCCTCCTAACAAAACCATCTCATATAGGAAACCAATTTGATATGTACCTGTATGCTAACTGTATCATAGTAACACAGCCTGTAGTTATCTGGGGGGCAAAACAATCATTTTATTTTATCAAACAATACTGGTAATATGCCAAGTTCATCACACATACCCCGAAGTATGGCCTGATGTGGGAAAAGACCTATGAAAGAACTTTTCAAAAGTGGGGAAACTGTCCCACACTGTAACTAACAAAAGGGGCGAGGGAGGATGAGCATGGAACAGTCACTGCTTTTTGAGAGCAGACGAGGGTGTAAATCTTGGTTGAAGTTAGGATAAACCAGGGACTTAAAATCACAGAGACAGGAATTTTTTCCTGCTAAGGATAATAGAACAAAGCAATGTAAATTATCTATAAATAAAGGCCATCTCCTGAAAGAGGTGTCCACCCAAAGTCTAAAGCACCCTCTGTGCGACTTCTCTTGAAAATAAGCAATGCCGGATATGGGAAACCTAATTTGCATACCCAGATGAGTTGCTCTGGGAATCAGTACAGATCATGAGATCCCATTTAAAATGGAATTTCTTGTCTTGGGGAGTCAATTGGAAAGGATTTAAACCGCAGAGACTGAGGAAGATTATGACTGGCCCAATCCCTAGAATTTAGTCGGCAAGCCAGAACATCTCAAAGTAAGACACAGTTCACTGGCGCACATTCCCGTCTCAACCAAAGGTTGGCACAAGAATAATACTAGAACCCAACATCTGTAGACACTTAACATAAGTCACCAACAGAAGGAGGAACAAACCAAAAGAGATAGGCCTATCTTTGATGCTAGCAGACTTATAAACACATGGGTGTCCCTTGGGATGCCTTAGGAGTTTTGCTAATTGAAAAGGAAATTCTCTTTCCTTTAGGAAGAAGGACACAGTGGTTCAGATGAAAAATGTCCCTCATAGTCCTGTGTATCTGAACACTTGGTCCCTAGTTGGGGGAGATTATGGCAATGGTTCAGCCTTTTTGGCAGAAGTATGTCACTGGGGCAAGCTTGCCCACTTTGTGTTCTCTCTCATTCTCTCTCTCTTCCTCTCTCTCTCTCTGTCTCTGTGTGTGTGTGTGTGTATGCATGCTTGTGTGTGTGTGTGGACACAATGTGACCAGTCAGCTTCCTGCTCTGGCTACCTGCTGCTACACCTCTCCTGCCATTATGGTCTCTCCCTCTAGAACTGGCGGCCAAAATAAATTCTTTCTTTCTCAAGCTGTTTTGCTCACGGTGTTTTATCACAGCAACAGAAAAGGAAGGAGAACAATTCTTTTAGGATTCAGAGACTGAAAAGGTGGTAACCACAAAATGAGCAGAGTGACCCAAGGTCCAATGTAATGTGAGGGGTCAGGAGCTTCCTTCCCCTTCCCAATAGACACAAAATGTGATGGAAACAATTAGGCTTAAAAGTAAAACTTTAACAGTAACTTCTTATTTATATTAATTTTGACCACTGTTCCAAGCAATGTGTAATTATTATATAATGTTAGTACAGAAATTGCATTAGTTACTTTAAAAATGTGATCCTAACAATTCAGATTTAGGAGAAAACATCCAATAAATTGTTCCATAAAGATGAAGTCAGGACTGTAGTAGACACCATGCAGACAGCAGCCATAGTTCTCTACGCCATAAACATTTGTTAAATGCTTGTCTCACAAACCTAGACTTTCCCACGATAGTCAGAGTCACCAATTTTAGCCAACATGAACTTCACAAGACATTTTGCCCATCCATTCTACTTTCTAACTAGCCCTTTCTCATTTTTATTTATTTCATTTCATTCTCTTTTGTAACTTTAGCCTTGTTTTCTCCTCAGCCCCCAAATACAACCATGCTAAAATTTCTATTAAGAAACAAGAAAAGAAAAATGCTCCCTTGACCTCAACTTCCTCTTTCCCTTCCCTCTCTTCCTCCCCCTCCCCAGTCCTTTGTTTCAAAGCCAGGAATACTAAAGAAACTGGCTTTATTTTTGTGGCCCTGCATGTGCAATGTGGTAAATGTCCCTACCCCCACCTCAAAAGCTTTGAGAAAAGACCACTTGGCTTTAAATAAGGATATTTCTCTGTCCTTATCTGTCTTGACCCATCAGTGGCACTGTCCATTGTTAATCACCCTTCTTTCAAACTCTCCACACTCATGACACCTTGTTCCCTTGTTTCCTATCCAATAGTTGGTCCACCCCTCATTCTTTACGTACCTTTTCTTATTCTACTTCTATCTATTCTCTCTCTCTCTGTGAGTCTTAAATACACCAATGAATCCTACTTTTATACATTTTTAGGGCCAAGACCTCAAATATGCAGACCTGTGCTAGGACTGACTTCTCTATCACTTAAGGGCTTCAAATCTAAAAATATTCCAATATAAAATACTCCAAATATAATTTGGTATTTTTGTGCCAAGTATGTCATTAGATCTTGCCAATTCTACTCCACAATAGATTTAAATCATTCTCTCTTCTACAGTATGCACTGTCACTTAGTTTAAGTCACCTCCCCTGGACAATTGCAAGGCTTTTTAATCTTATTTTGCTTCTCTTTCCATCTCCCATTTAACCTCCCATGATGATCTAACATAGGACCATGCAATCTTTTCTATTGTCAAGGATCTGAAATGAGGAGAAAAACATCAAGATGCCCCCTCATTTGGACTCTGCCTCACCTACTAGCAAGTCTTCCACTGTTGATCAAAAAAAGTACTCAGAGTTGCTAGAAAACACCAGGCCATTTCATGTCTTTTCATCATTTTCACTGATTAGAATGGCCTTTCCCCTTCCCTATCTACAAAGTGAACTCTTATCTTTCACTCTTCCAGAGCTGGCCAAAGTCTCAGAAGTCTCCTCTTTCCTCATTCCCACATACACCCACGGTCCTTGGCAGGGAACTGGTTCTACCCTACTGTATGCCATCACCTCTGCACCTTGTACGTAACAGCATTAACCACACTAACCACTATCATCCAGGCATCAGCACTTGAACCTTGAACATTTTAAAGATGGAGGCAGTGATTAACCTTTTCTTCCAGATGTTCAAACAGGCTTGCATGCTATCAGTGCACAGGTAAGATTGCTAACTAAGAGGAATGAAGACATATGATCATGCTGTTGCCTGGAATGATGGCACACACCTCTAATCTTAGCACGTAGGAAGCTGAGGCAGGAGGATCATGGGTTTGAGGCCAGCATGGCCTAGACATCACCAGTTCCTATTCAGTGTGAGCAACATAGTAAGAGTCTGTCTCAAAATTTAGAATACACAAAAGTGTCCAACACTATTTCTTGACCAGCGAATTATCAGAATTCATGTATGCAAAGTATCATATCACACAAGAAGCAAAGTGTTAGCACCATAGTCCCCCAAGCTCTCTCAAGTCACTGGCAATATGAGAACCTACCTAGTCACCCCTACACATTCCATTTCCAACAGTCACTAGCAAGAAAAGGGAACAGACAAATCAGTGGGAAGATGACTCTAAAAATGGCTTGGTTTTGCAGTAAACTTTCCTCAGGACGCCTCTTAACTCAGCTGGTTTCGTTTTTGTTTTTTGTTTTTGTTTTTATCATGTGGCAAACTGCCTTTCTAATCATAAAGTCACCTTTTCCTTTGTATACATTTACAGTACCCGCTCCATGCCATGGAAGCCCCATACTCAAAAGCTACCTCAGCTCACACACAGGCACAGGCCCCAAACGATCTGGCTATATATAAATCATACCACCAACTGATGCCTAGGCAAGCAACTTAAACTCTGCAATGTCAGGTAAAGCTTTAATATCACATTGACAAATGTGCACTAGCACTAGATAATGAAAAAGTCTTAGTGATCTAAACAAAAATTAAATGTTATTAACATTTTAGAATGAAAAGAGTATACTTTATCATAATGCAAACCCTTTTAAAAAAAGGTTAATAGAGGAAACCAAACAAACAGCTAAAGCTACTTTATATTTAAAAGGGAAGAAAGAAAGGAAGGAAGAGAGGAAGAGAGGGAAGGAAAAGCACACAGAACTGGGAACATGCTTTGTATCTTAGATAAACTACTAATACCTTGAAAGTTGTAAAAACAAGAGCTATAGTATTAAATATGCAGGTAAAACAAAATAAACTGTAAAATGATAATCCTAATAGAAAAATTAATAAACACAAACAAAAATGTATATGTGAACTACAAATGGTCAAGAAAGCCAGAAAAAAAATGTGCTTTTTGATTGATCAACAGAATCTAAATTTAAATTTAAATCTGAATTCCATTTCTTCCAACCTCTTGATGTTTGTTATCAATTTATCCACTAATGTGAGGAAAATTTCTGCAAGGCAGAGAGTTCTTTCATTCCTTCAGGCTATTCTGCACAATCAACCAAAAATCAGCCAGGGACACCCTTTGACCTACCAATTCTGCTTCAAGATACTGTGGGGAGACAATCAGCAGTCTGCACTGGCATGTCTATATGCCGGCATCATTACAAAACTGACAGTGAAACCAAAGACATTGTAACAGTCTGAGAAATAGGATTATTTGGTAAATATATTCCAGACTCTGGAGAGACAGCTCAGTGGTTACAAGAACTTATTACTCTTGTAGAGGACCTAGATTTAGTTTCTAGCACCCACATGGAGATTCAAAACTGTAACTCTAGTCCCAGGGGATCTGACATCCTCTTCTGACTTGCATGGGCTCCTGGGTACACATGACATGTATAAACATGCAGCCACATGCACATAGACACAAAAATATATAGATCATTTAAAAAAAAATATGTTCAGGGGATGAAATCTGCCCTGCTATTAAAAAAAAAAAAAAACATAAGGTAGACCTCTTTCCAGGAATATTAAGGGATGAACTACCCTGACTATCCTTCCAGCATTAAAGCATCTGAACTTGAGTGTGTATGTGCAGACAAAAACCTGCAAGCAGCTACCTGTGCAGTTGTCAACCAAGCTGGCAAAAGCAGTGAGTCTCCAAGGAAACAAAATATGTCAACAGTCAGCTGAGGTAAAAGAAGGCTGAATGTGGCCAATATTAAAATCCCAATCCCAGTTAACTGTTAGTTCTGGTGTTTACAGGCAGAAATCAGTACAGCAGAATCAGATTAAAGATGCCTGCAACAAAACCGGATGTCAACATGTGAAGCAGAGACGTAAACACAGACACAGGTCACAAGGGAGCAAGCACAGAAGTTGGACTGCCTCAGGACTTAGGTGAAAGTTACAAAGAATCTTCCCTGAGAACTTACAACCAGACATCTGCCTTGAATTAACTGAAGACTGACATTAATCCTATTGTCTGTCCAGCAAAAACTCAAAGTGAAAATTGGAACTGCAGTGTCCATGGGGTAAAACAGAAGCAAAGGAATACTCTTTCCAAGGTGTTTTACCTTTCAGTTCTCAGTTTAGAAGGAAAGAGACACACAAATGTATACAGGGATGGGATAGGGTCAGAGTCAGGAGGAAGGGGTAGGGGCTGTAGGAACACAAAACATCTGGAAACAAGCCAGTACATACTGAAGTCATCAAAACAAACAAATGCGGTTATACATACTGGAGTTGTCAGAAATGGTTTATAAAATGATAATGTTTTTCAATAAGAGGACATTACTATAGTACAGCTTGAGATCAGGGATGGAGATACCTCCAGAAAATCTTTAATTGTAGAGGATTATTTTAGCTATTCTGGGTTTCTTGTTATTCCATATGAAGTTGAGAATTTTTCTTTCAAGGTCTGTAAAGAATTGTGTTGGTAATTTGATGTGACTTGCACTGAATCTGTAGATTGCCTTTGGTAAAATGGCTATTTTTCCTATGTTAATCCTGCCAAGCCATGAGCACGGGAGATCTTTCCATCTTCTGATATTTTCTATTTCTTTCTTCAGAGACTTAAAGTTTCTTTCATACAAGTCTTTGACTTGCTAGGTTACAGTTACACCAAGGTACTTTATGTCTTTTGTGGCTATTGTGAAGGATGTTATTTCCCTAATATCTTTCTCAGCCCTTTTGTCTTTTGAATACAGGAGGGCTCCCAATTTTTTGAGTTAATTTTGTATCTGGCCACTTTGCTGAAGGTGTTTATCAGCTGTAGGAGTTCCCTGGTAGAATTTTTGGGGTCACTCAGGTATATTATCATATCATCTGCAAATAGTGATACTTTGACTTCTTCTTTTCCAATTTGAATCCCCTTGATCTCCTTTAATTGTCTTATTGCTCTAGCTAGGACTTCAAGTACTATGTTGAAGAGATATGGAGAGAGTAGGCAGCCTTCCCTTGTCTCTGATTTCAGTGGGACTGATTTAAGTTTCTCTCTGTTTAGTTTGATGTTAGCATTAGGCTTGCTGTATATTGCTTTACTATGTTTAGGTAAGTGCCTTGTATCCCTGATCTCTCCAGGACTTTAAATATGAACGAGTGCTGGATTTTATCAAATGCTTTTTCCACATTTAAGGAGATGATCATGTGGATTTTCTCATTCAGTTTGTTTATATGGTGGATTACATTGATGGATTTCTGTATATTGAAACACCCCTGCATACCTGAGATGAAGCCTAATTGGTCATGGTGCATGATATCTTTGATGTGTTCTTGGATTCGGTTTGCAAGTATTTTATTGAGTTTTGCATCAATGTTCATAAGATCTTCTGGAGGTATCTCCATCCCTGATCTCAAACTGTACAATAGAACAACAGTAATAAAAACTGCATGGTACTGGTATAGAAACAGACTGGTAGATCGATGGAATTGAAGAGAAGACCTGGAAATAAACCCACACACCTATGGACAGCTGCTTTTTATTTTATTTTATTTTTATTTTTTACAAAGATGTCAGAACCATAGAATGGAAAAAAGATAGTATTTTCAACAGATGGTGCTACTCTAGCTGGATATCTACATGCAGAAAAAATGCAAATAGTACATACTTATCACTATGCACAAAAGTAAAGTTCAAGCGGATCAAAGACCTCAACATAAAACCAGACACACTAAACCTGTTAGAAGAAAAAGTGAGGAAGACCCTTGAACTCATTGGCACAGGAGACAACTTCCTGAAGAGATACCAACAGCACAGGCTCTAAGATCAACAATCAATAAATGGGACCTCATGAAACTGAAAAGTTTCTGTAAAGCAAAGGACACTGTCATCAGAACAAAATGACAGCCTACAGACTGGGAAAGGATCTTTACCAACCTTACATCTGACAGAGGGCTAATATCCAAACTATATAAAGAACTTAAGAACTTAAAAAGCAATAAATCAAGTAATCCAATTAAAAAATGGGGTACACGGGCTGGAGAGATGGCTCAGAGGTTAAGAACACTGGCTGTTTTACCAAAGGTCGTGAGTTCAGTTCCTAGCAACCACATGGTGGCTCACAGCCATCTATAATGAGATCCTGTGCCCTTTTCTGGCATGTAGGTGTATGTACAGGCAGAATAATGTATAAATAATAAATAAATATTTTAAAAATGAATAAAAAAATAAAAGTTAAAAATATGGGGTACAGAGCTAAACAGAGAATTCTCCATAGAGGAATATTAAATGGTAGAGAAATTCTCAATACCCTTAGTCATCAGAGAAATGCAAATCAAAACAATCCTGAGATTTCCCCTTACAACCCATCAGAATGGCTAAGATCAAAAACTCTGAAGGAAGGGGAACCCTCCTCCACTGCTGGTGGGAATGTAAATTTGTACAACTACTCTGAAAATCAATCTGGTGCTTTCTCAGACAACTAGGAATAGCATTTCCTCAGGATCCAGCTATACCACTCCTAGGCATATATCCAAAAGAGGCTCAAGTACACAATAAGGACATTTGCTTAACCATGTTTTTAGCAGCTTTATTTGTAATAGCCAGAACCTGGAAACAACCCTGATGCCCCTCGAATGAGGAATAGATACAGAAATTGTGGTACATCTACACAATGGAATATTACTCAGAAAAAAAAAAAAAAGACAAGGGAATCATGAAATTTGCAGGCAAATGGTGGGAACTGGAAAAGAGCATCCTGAGTGAGCTATCTCAGAAGAAGAAAGACACACATGGTATACTCACTCATATAGACATATAATATAGGATAAACCCACTAAAATCTGTACACCTAAAGAAACTAATCAAGAGGGAGAACTCTGGCTAAAATGCTCAATCCCCATCCAGAAAGGCAAAGAGTATGGATATCAGAAGAAGGAGAAAAGAGGGAAAAAGTCAGGAGCCTGCCACAAAGGGCCTCTGAAAGGTTCTGCCCTGTAGGGTATCAAAAGCAGATACTGAGACTTACGGCCAACCTTTGGGCAGAGCACAGGGAATCTTATGAAAGAAGTAGGAAATAGCAAGATCTGCAGAGGACAGGAGTTCCACAAGGAGAGCAAGAGAATCAAAAAATCTGGGCACAGGGGTCTTTTCTGAGATTGATATTCCAACCAAGGACGGTGCAAGAAGATAAGCTAGAATCCCTGCACAGATGTATCCCATGTCAGCTCAGTGTCTAAGTGGGTCCCTAGTAAGGGGAACAGGAGCTGTCCCTGACATAAACTTAGTGGCTGGCTCTTTGATCACCTCCCCTGAGGAGAAAGTAGCCTTACCAGGCCACAGAGGAAGACAATGCAGCCAGTCCTGAAGAGACCTGATAGGTCAGAGTCAGATGGAAGGGGAGGCGGACCTCCCCTATCAGTGGACTAGGGGAGGGGCATAGAGGGAAAAGAGGGAGAGAGTATGGAACTGGGAGGAGATGAAGGAGGGTGCTACAGCTGGGATACAAAGTGAATAAATTGTAGTAACTATAAAAAGGGGACATCACTAAAAGGATGATAGATTTAAAATTATTCCATTTGAAAATGGGGCCATTGAGATAGCTCAGCAACCTAAAAGTGCCTGCCAAGCCTGATGATCTGACTTTGATTCCCCCAGCCCCCACCCTCACCCCTAGCCAACATGATAGAAGGAGAAAAAGAACTCTAGCGGGTTGTCCTCTGACCAGCAAAAGCAGCCATGGCTCATGTGCACCCTCACTTCCTCACACACGAAAATAAGTAAATAAATGTTAAAAAACTGAAAATTGGCCAAGTGCGGTAATGCACCCAAGGAGTAATCCAAGAACCCAGGGAAGCAGAGGCAAGCAGATCTCTGTGAGTTCAAGGCCAGCTCTGTCTACAAAGCAAGTCCAGTACAGCTAAGGCTACACAAGGCTACCCTGTCTTGAAAAACAAAACAAGAAAGGAAGGGAGGGAGGGAGGGAGGGAAGGAGGGAGGGAGGGAGGGAGGGAGGGAGGGAGGGAGGGAGGGAGGGAGGGAGGGAGGATGGAAGGAAGGAAGGAAGGAAGGAAGAAGGGATTCAGTTTTCAGAAATGGAATGCACTATATAAGAAGAAATTCAAAAGAGAAGAATACATATAACAAAGAGCAGCTAAAGAGAGAATTAATACACTAGAGAAGAAATTATACAAAGTATATAAAGAGACAAAAACTTGAAAGTTCAGAAACAGGGAGCATTGCAGCCTCAGAAACAACTAAGCAGACCCAACCTACAGAAGTAACAAGAATAAAGAAATAAAGCAAAAGGAAACAAAAGCAAAAAACAAAAACAAAAAACCCAAAAATCCAGAGGTCATGCACGATGACCCATAATCCCAGTACTTCAAGGCTGAAGAAGAAATATTTCCATGAGTTTGAGGCCAGTCTACATACATAAAGTTCAAGGCTAGCCTGGGACTGAGGATGAGATATGTCTTGAAAGAAAGAAGAAAGAAAGAGAGAGAGAAAAAAGGAAAGAAGGAAGGAAGGAAGGAAAGAAAGAAAGAAAGAAAGAAAGAAAGAAAGAAAGAAAGAAAGAAAGAAAGAAAGAAGGAAAGGGAAGATAAAGAAAGAAGAAAGTTTTAGAATTGGAAGAAGACATGAGTCCTCAGAATTAAAAAAAATACAGAAATATTAAAATAATGCAAAAACAACCACAAAACAAAACAAAACAAAACAAACAAACAAAAAACCCCCACAGCTTTTGCTAGACCACTGATTCACACAATGCATTTGGATATGCTCATCTGTGAGTTTGGGCATTTTCCAGCCCAGAACAACATGCCTGCCTGAAGGTCTCACAAGCAGCCTGCTGGTCGTGCTAACAGTGGCTGTTTCTGGTGTCTGGGTTTCCTTCTTGCATTGGTATCTGGAGAGTGGGGAAGGGATTGAAAGAACAAGAAAGCCAGTCAGGGATTTTTGATGTTGACACACATCTGGCATCAATTTTGACTCTTGGGAATATAAGCAGTGGAAGCAAAAAGACCAGAAAACAAGGTAGGCTCTAAGACCACCTGTCTTAAAGCACATAAAAATTTTTACAATCCCCAGCAATCACATGGGGCAAAGTCAACATTCACGAAGGCCTTTCAAAGCAGGGCAGAAGAACAAATACCACCAAGAAAAGGGCCAGCACTAAGAATGTTTGCCTGCTGGTTCTCTTTTTAATGACATCAGAACTGCAGCAGATATAAAACTTTTTGATATTCTCTCCTTGAACTTTCTGGAAGCCACAGATCTTAATCATGGGGAGTAAAAACTCAGACCACAAGCAGCATATTTTCATGTGACCTTTGATACACATTATTATCTAATGATAGGAAAACCTCTGCCTACTTCAGTTCACACAAAATATCATGACTTCCCCTCTTTTTCCAGAAACAGACCCCTGAAGACTGATCTCCAGCCAGAGAACAAGCACACCAAAATTCAGAAGAAGACTTGAATGTTTTCTATCCAGCATTTTCTTTAAAGGAGTGACTTTGGGGTTCTGTCCAAAATCGCAAAGGACACAACGTGAAAAGATCAGTTCATCAAAGGCAGTTTGAAAGCACGTCACTCCCAGAAACATTACAACCTGCAAATAGTAAACTTCAAAGGCATGGCAGAACTATCCTGGCATTTACCATATGGTTTTAATGATCAATCTACAGACTGTAGTTCAACTAGTCTTGCTTCAGCCTTAGTTTCCTGTAGAGTGTTTGCAATGTAGTTTGTGCATGGTGTTTATTATAAAATTTAATATATCTCCCATGATAGGGAAGAAATTTCGAGAGTTACCCTCTTTTTATCCAGTGTTTGGATCCTAACAGAGTCTCTGTTACGGAATTTCTGGTGAATCCTTCAGTTACAGGAAGCGCACCGCTTTCCAAGGCCAGAGGTGGGCAGATCACATGGTGCAAATTCTCTCTTACGTATAGTTCAAACCATGATACCTAAAAAGCACACTAAGAAGCAGAAAGGATGTAGCTTACTGGTGTTGTACTTGCCTGTGATGTACAAGGCCCTGGGTTCAATCCCAAATATCACAAAAAATAAATAAATTAAAAGCCTTCTCTCCTGGAACTAAACTGGATCCATCAAACACTCAAGGTTTATCGGTGATGAAGCCAAGATGACCTTGATGATCTCACTCTCTCCTCTCACTCACAAGTACCTACTTCTCCTTTCTACTCTCACAGCACAGTATGTATGATCTCTTTAACAAGCATGTACATCTGTGAACTCAAACACACTGCCTCCTGTAAGTCCACAGAAACAGACCTGAAGTGACCAGGGGTGCCCTGTGCTTGTAGCTGATGGGATGGCTGAGGGCAGAGTAGAGCCCTGGTGAATCTCATTTTCATTCCAAAGCTGTTATCTAAAACAGAGCTTCTAAGCCTTTCCGCTCGTGACCCAGAATACATGGATGTATAAAGTGGGTATAAAAATTAAGTGTTTTATGGAGAGCAAATCATAAAGAACATATTTGTCAATGCTGAGAATGTCTTTTTGAACAAGAACAACAACAACAACAAAAACAGCACAAAAATATAGACATTTAGGGTCATTTCAGAAAGTGTGCAAGAGTCTGTCTTCATCTCAAGCCAAAATTCGCTGGATCATTTTAGAAGAAATTCGAGTCAGCAATTTAAACAGCAATGTTAAAAATCCAACATTCTGAAACAACGAAATCCAAAGACATATTAACTTGACAGTCACAGGCTGAGGACTGACACATGGGAAGACAGTACGGGTTCGCTCTCCATACTTAAGCCACTATGATTCCATAAGAAAGCTTGATGTGTACAGAAAAAAAAAAGAAAAAGAAAAAAAAAAAACTTACAACAACCATAACATACCGTAGTCTCACATCTGAATTACTGTGTTTTGGGCAGCCTTGTTGGCATTATGAAGCATGGCATCCCGTGTACTGTAACGTGTCTGCTTAGAGAACCAAGGCTGAAGTTGGGTCTGCGATGCATTCTATTATTTATCCCATGGAGGGTCATGGCCCACTGTGTAAGGAGCTGGGTAAAGAAGACAGCCTCTCAGATGTGGAAGGATGAGGCTAAGGCAGTGAATTCATTGGGGCTCAATTATTTGAAATAAAATGACCTGTCATGATGGTTCTCTCACATGTGGTCACTTTACTCTGACTAATTATAAGTCTGGAGGAATCTTTCAAGAGTTAGAGAGAGAGGAAAGAGGGAAAGAGGAAAAACAAAACAAAACAAAACAAGGAAGGTCCAACCACACTGCACCAGATGGCCAGGAGATTTGGCCCTATAGACTTTATGAGGCCTAGAATGCCATCTTTTCATGTTCAACTCTCAAATGCTTCTTGTATCAGCTTCACGTAGTTACCACAGCAGTCTCCCCAAATAAGCAAACTGATACTCCAAGTAGTTGATGGCTGAAAACAACAATAAAGATAAATCATAAAGGGTCATTTTTCTATATTACAGGATAAAGACTGAATTCCCTTCTGTAGCAAAATTATATTCAAAATCAAATATAAATTTTACTCATATAACCCTTTCTGTCATTTGGGTCCTAGTTTTTCAAACCTATTTGAGTCCCAAATATAGATACAAAACTTCAGCCAAAACATCCAACCACAGAACTCATTCTGAAAATGCCCAGACCCAACCACTCCAGAAGCAAGAGGTGAAATGCCAAACCTCAAAACAGCAAATGTAGTAACCATGACCCTGACCGTGCAGTAAAAGATGGATCCAATTAATGTTACCTCCAAAATAACTGTAGCAACTCTTGTCCTTCCAGTCCTAAGCGCCTATCATTGGACTTCAGAAGCCTGCCGTGTGGTAGGGGACAGAAAAAACAACACTTTCTGACCATTGTACTCCCTGACCCTGAGTGAACCCAGTGAAACCTCCATTAGTGGACTCCTAACGCTTTCACAGAGACCATAATCTGTCAAACATTTACAATTACAAGGGGATCAATAAAAAATGGGATTACTGAGTAGTTCCTTTCCAGTTTGCTCAGGCCTTTTAATTTTTTTTAAATGTATTAAAGGAAGGGGAAAGCAGTGTTCCACCCCCACCCTCCCCCAAAATGAAATTTTGTTAAAAATTCTAAAACTGAAAGGGACTTTCAAGGTTTTCTAATACACCTTTCCTTTTCTCCTCCAGATATATCAGTCATCAGGCATGCCACTGTCAAGGGCAATTTCAACAGTCAATAGCTTTTCTTCTCACTATTTCCATGAGTGACTATTTAGCTTGGTCCTTTGTCACCCAGCGTGTCCTCTTACATCTAAAACCCCTCCCCTTTCTAACTGGAACTGAACATCCACACAGCTGCTTCCATTTGAATACATTGTCTCTGCCCTTAAACATCAGATCACCCATCTCCCATCTCCCTGTCCCTCAGTTGCTCACCTTTGACCAACCTCAGGTCTCCCAACGTTCAGCCTAAATGCGTGTTCAGTCCTTGCGCTACCTTCCGCAGTCTTTTCTGCCATTCTGCACTTTGACATTACCATCACAGTTAAAATCCACACTGATGCTCTGTTGTCATTCACAACCACCAGAGTCCGTGGAGCAAACCAGAGACAAGATAAGGCTGTCACTATGAATCAGTGCATTCTAATCCCAGTTGAGCCCGAAAGCTGTCATTTCCCTCTGCTCTCTCCAGTCCTCATATTGCCTCTTTCCTCAGAGAAAACCCACTGCCTGCAGGTCCATGGAGAAGGCAGTGTGTGTTCATTCACAAAGCTTCACACCACCCCTCCCTCTTCCTGCTACCACCCACCACATGAATGATTTCTGCTGTTCTAGATTTCCTCTTCAGTAGGTATACCACACTCGTTTTCCCATCTTTGACGCACAGAATTACCGGGTGCTGCCTTGGCCTCTAGTCAAATGGATGGAAATGGGGATCTCATACATGTTAGTTTGCAAAAGCCTGCCACCACTCAATTTATAAAGTAACCAATACTTGGCTGTGACCTGCCAGGATAGCCTTACTCCTGTAATGTGATCCTCCTGCCTCTGAGTCTTCAGCATATCCTACTATGGTTATAGGCTGACCTTCAGTGACTGTCCTCAGTGGAGCCGATGCTGGACACACACAGATCTACACAGAATTTGACCACAAGGGAAAGGTACAGTGTTGAACTGTGAAAGCTTGAACTTGCTTACATTCAGCAACTACCAAACATAATTTTGTACAAAGTAGTATTTATAGGCTATATCCTGAAATCTGCCAGCCTATCATTCCACAAGGAATGTGGACTATGCAGTGTCTCCCTCAGATTAAGGCAGCAGAGCTACCTGTCTGAACTGTCTCCCTTTGGCTCACAGTTGCTTTCCTAAGATAAGCTTTGGCACTATGCCATAGACTGTACTAAACAACATGGCTTTTCCTAAATTCTAGGTTGGACTCACTGTAAAGATGAGTATGAAACTGGGCATGGTAGTTCTTGCCTGTAAACTCAACCTATGGGAAGCTGAGGTAGAAGGATTGCTTTCAGTTCAAGGCCTTCTTGGGCTACAATGTAAGACCTTGCCTCCAGAAAAATGATGATGATTGTTATGTTGTTATGATTGTCATATTCAGGCAATTTAACAGGCCTTCCCTTAGGGACCTTTAGGGTCCTAACAACATCCTATGTCAGTATCTGCATCCTATGACACCATCTGGGCCAGGTTCATAGTGGCCTGTCAGCCACTCCCTTTCTTCTCTTGCTCTTTTGCTCTTCCCTTTTCTTGCTTTACCTCCCCTCTCCCTGTTGGGGTGCTCTCTCCTGCCACCATGCCTCTCCATCTCCATCCAATAAACCTCATGGGATTTAAGATTGGTTGTGTGCATGGCATTTTTATATAAATACTAACAATGTTGATGATGATGATGGTAATGATGATAAATTGTGTTTAGAGACACTGCCCACTACTTTAAACTGTCTATAGTTTGACAAACCACAGAGAGTATCCTGTCTCCTCCCAAAACCATGAAGAGTCACACTCTTTAGTCATTCTTCTAGTACACAGACTCTGGATCACATCCTGATTGTCATGTCTCTGTGTCAGCTACCAGGAAGGCTAGGCCATATGTCTGCTCTTTTTCTAAAGAATAAGTTGAACCCTGAGATGGTCTCTCAGTCTTCATATCTGCTAAAGTTTACACTTTCACTTCCTCATTCTACCTTTCCTTCCATGCTCATTAAATTTTTTTATATTCAGTAGTAAAATACATACATAACTAATTTCAAATTTCTCTCAAGTATTATACCATGTTTTCATTTAGTTCTCACTCCTATTGTTTTGGAGTTCATGAAGACAGTCTATTTTATCAACTTTGTCTGTCTGAGAATCATTTATTGGATGTCCAGTTTGTGTTTGCTGTGACTACTCCTGGTAACGCATGAAAGGGTGAAGTAGTTCCAAAGAGACTTGTTTTAATGTGCAAACGAGGCTGCAGGAAAAGAAGGCTGGAGGAAAACGAAGCTGATGCACACTACCATGAAAAATATGCACCAAACAGGTACAAACAGGCGTTAGTTTTAACTCTTTAGTATTTAACTTACAGTACTTGTCCCATTTTTAAGCATCTAATCCATTATGTCACAGAAACACTCGTGAGGAATACTCCATCATCAGCTGATAAATGAATCCAGCTAGATCCTAAAACTTCTCATGATTAAAGTCAGTGAGTTCAAAGGGCACAAGACCAAAAAAATAAAAATTAAAAAATAATAAAAGGCTGGAAATGCTTTCATTTAGGCTGCAAAGCAGTAGGGTACCATGGCAGAGCATCTACCAGTGAAGTCTAGGCACCTTCCCCTCAGTGCCATCCAAAGACACACTAATCATAAAATTTCCTGTTGTTCCAATCATTTTCCAAATTCTAGGTGCACGTTCTGCTCACAAGAACCTGTTCTCACTCTGACTGTGCTGCATGAGATATGAAGTGTGAGCATTATCTTAGACATCAGTGTTGTCATTACTATCACTGGGTAGTAAAAGCTGTCTTTACAGTTTGACAAACAAATTCTGTAGCCAGGACCACACTCTAAAGAAATCACCTGAGAGGTTATAAATATGGCTCAGTCCAGAAAGTGTTCCTCTTGCCAGCACTAGGACTGGAGTTTGAGTCCCAGAGGCTGTGGTTTATAAAGCCCAAGCTTTAGTCACACACACACACACACACACACACACAGAGAGAGAGACAGAGAGAGAGAGAGAGAGAGAGAGAGAGAGAGAGGAAACTATCTGAAGAACAGAAAAAGCTTCCCACATTTAAGCAGGAATGAACAGCCACTGAGCCAAAGTAAGTCCCTTCTAGTCATGTCACCATGCTGAAGCGGGAGGAGGAAAATGCTTATGCCTAGCAAATATTTCAGTTAGAGAAATAGTAGAAGAAAACATCCCATAAACTTGCCAATGGCTTCCTTTTTCTCATGCTTTTTATTTTCTACAGTGAGTTAAAAGGTTCAAGGATACTTTTGTCTACTTGAAAACCAGTGCTATTGCTCTCAGATTAGTGAGTCCAGTCATACATAATGTAAGAAAATTATACAGAAAACTGTGACTGAAATGTTTTTTTTTTTAAGATGGTAAAGAAATGGAAAATACAACACCTTTAAAAAAGTAAGATGATGGTTGTCTTAGAGTTAGTATTCCTGTGATGAAACACCATGACCAAAGCAACTTAGGAAGGAAAGGCTTATGTTGGCTTATGCTTCATCATCACTGTTCATTATCAAAGGAAACCTGGACAGAAACTCAAAAAAGGCAGAAGCCTGGAGACAGGAGCCAGTGCAGAGGCCATGGAGAAATGGTGCTTACTGGCTTGCTTCCCATGGCTTGCTCAGCCTGCTTTCTTGTAGAACCCAGTACCACCAGCCCAGTAATGGTGACACCAACAACAGGCTGGCCTTCCCACGTCAATTGTTAATTAAGAAAATGCCCTACAGGCTTGCCTACAGCCTGATTTCATGGAGGCATTTTCACAACTGAGTTTCCCTCCTCTCTGATGACCCTAGTTATGTCAAGTTGACATAAAACTAGGCAGCACAATGGTTAAATGAACTATTAAACAACTTAATGGCTTATTATCAAGCTACTAAAATTCTGTTCCAAACATGTTGCCACGGCTGAAATAATTTCAAAGTAGAGGTACACTTTTTGCACATTTGAAGTGTATTTGTTGAAAATTGTACCCACTGGGCTATTTTGTCATTAAAATGGGATGAAAAGAAAGAAAAATGGTGAGGCAGCTAAGTGATGTGGACTCCTCATGTATGAGAACAGGTTCAAAGCCAGCTACTAGCATCTGCCCCAACAACTACTGGCCAGAGTTAACATTTTTCTTCCTAGTCAAAATCTATGAAGAATATGTCTATCACCTTAGCCCAGCATAAAATATTGTCATTGATTGTGGGGTTTGAGTGACAGACATGTATTTTTTGCAAAGATCCATCTGGAAACTGAAGATCAGTGTACAGCATGGCTGACTGTGCTGCCTGTTCCCTTGTGGGCTTTGACCACACTCTCCATGTGTACACAGAGCCTTTCCTCAGTGCACCTTTATGGAGAGAACCCCTGTTCCTAAAAGACCACAGATCCTATTGGATTGAAGCTCGACTCACATGACCTCTCTTAATGTCAGCTACCCCCCCCCCCCCGAGCCTAGACCCAAACACAGATAGATATGTTGGGAATTAGAGCTTCAATCCTGTGGATGGGTAGAAACTTTATTCATATCAAAGGCTGAATACATTTTACTACATACAGGTCATTGGTAGTAAGCATGAAAGCTCCAATTCCTACTACAAGGAAAATGTTACTCATTCAGATGAGGATTTGAGATTTGTGGCCCTCTGTTTAGAAACAGCCAAATGCTTAAGTAGCCAGGACTTCCTTGAGTATCTATTGTCTAACAACTGCTTCAGTGTGAGATCGCTTAGAACCAAGACATTCACCTGTGGCTTCCAATTCTAAAAATAACTTCTTTCAAGGAAGCTGTAGTCTTTCATTTACACTGCTTTTTGCTCAGGCTTAGAATCTTCACAGCTCATGGGAGTTCTTTGTATTCATCCTGTCTCTGTCTGCCATAAGCCAGAACTAGCCACAAGACAAAACCCACTCCTGGCCCAACCTATCTTTGGTATTAGCCTGAAACAACACTCATGCTTGTTACCTGCCTGAACCAATGCCTCATCTGATCCCAAACACTGCTGGTACCTGTGCTCCAGATTGAGAGCCGGGAGAACTATCTTATTACCATGTATCAGTCGGCCTAAGGACAGAACAGCAAACAAGGAATATATGCTGATGAATCAGCCCTAAACACATTACATTAAAGCCTCAGTTGCCTGGACTTCCAGAATAAATATATAAATGAGAAATTACCTAGGTAGAATCTAAATATAAAAGGCTTATGCCTTATTTTCTCCCTCAATTTCTAAATAACAAAAGAGAAATATAATAAAATATTCATATTGCAATATGTCAATGTGAAAGACTGAATGACTTCAATGACAAAAAAAATGATGTTTAGGCATATTTAAATCAGTTGATTTAACACATTGGTAAGGAAAGCTACCAATGGGTAGAGATGGGGGAATGGCGGCCACGGGCTACCAAGTATTGGTTGTGAAATGGCTACGTTTTGCAGACCTGATGAGCAACATAGTGACTGTAGTTAATACTATCTTATAAATGGACATAGTGGTACATGCCTGTAATATCAGCACCTGGGAAGTATAAGCAGGAGAATTGGGAGTTCAAGGTCATCCTTACCTTAACAGTGAGTTCAAGACTAGCCTGGGCTATTTGAGACCCTGTCTCAAAATAACAAAAGTAAAAATAATAGTAAAAGCAATAATAGTCTTTTATACTTCAAATATGCTCAGAAGTGGGTCATAGGTATTCTAACCCCAACCCTCCAAACCCAAATAACTGAATAAGTAAGATGTTGGACATGTTAACTAGCTTCACAGATTGGAGTGATCATTCCTCAGTATCAACTTATCATATGGTACTCTTTAAGTAAACACAGTTACACTTCAATATAGTTGTCAATTTCAATGCCATAAAGATGACTAGAAAAAGGGAAAACGACAATTTGCAGATACCTTTGATCTACCCATAGGCTTCTACCCTCTGAAAGCTTGCTAAACCATGGAATAGTTATTAAACTGACAGTGGTCTTTCCTTAGCTCCTTCATACTTCTCTGTGAAGTGACCCCATTCACTCTTTGATGTGTTTACTTTACATTTTTTCGAAAGCAAGCATCAACAGATAAATTTAAGATAATCACACCATTCCATCTTCACTGAACCTCATCAATTAAAGGGAAAACTGCTTTTTAAATCCAGGTGGCCAAGCTCAAAATACAGAAAGGTAGAAATAGAGCTTCTCGGTGAGATTAGCTAAATGGTCCAGAGCCAAGTCTTTAAAACTGAGTGGCAAGAACACAATAAAGGCACAGATCCATCAAACCATAAGGGTGAGGAATGATCTGTGCAAACCAGACACTGAGTTCTCTAAGATGAGAAGGACAAGGTCTGGAAAGGCTGGGGCATAGCCATGTGGGCTGTAGGAGCCGGCACTTGGGTCCTGATTTCCTGTCTCTCCATAGAAAATTTGCTTTTAGAGATTTATAATGTATAATATTTTAATTCTTGACACAGTTTTTTTAAATTGGAAAATTTTTTACCATGCCAAAACAATATAAATACAAAATGAACATCCTAGCAAAATGATAATTCTTTGCCCAATGAAAATCACCAAGAAGCTATACAAAAGCCAAACTTCTGGTATTCACTTATCAAAAACTTAACTTTAGTATTCTAATTTCCTACAGATTATGGACACTTATTAAATTGGTAACTACTCTATAGGGTAGTGTTTTTAACCCAACCAAGTCTAATTGTACCACGTGGTTATACAAAGCTTCATCTAGCTTCTAATAGAACAAGCCATCAATACATCCTAGTTATTAATTAGCAATCTGCTAAAGGGCCACCTTGAAAAACTATTTCAACAAACACCTACACTCATCTCAAAGAAAACAAAAGTCATTTCTATTCCTATTTGAAATTTCCTAAATAAAAGCAAGAGGGGGAGTTACAAACAGGAAGCTTCACCAAGTAGCACATATACAAAAAAGGCCAAATCATCTGACAAAAGATTGCCTTTCCTCATTCATGTCCACATCTGTGCAATCCCACGCATATGCAGCTGATTAGCCCTTTGCGGAGTCAACCCAGGTCATTCTGCAGACAAGGCACTTCCCCAGGAACTCCTGAATCACTTCCATGTCAAATGAAGTTCCGCACTCAATCTCTTATGTGGCTGCCATCATAGCACTGACATCTTGATTTATACACTACGAGCAGAGGGTCAACATTCTCCTTCCCTCTCAACTCTAGGCCTCACATCTTCAGAGGTGATGAGCCTCACAGGTCACACTACAAATGATTATAGTAACACATGCAAAACTGCTGTACAACATGAAAAAAAAAAAAAACAGAATACAGAAACCTAATGCTTACCTAGGAGGCACCTCACCAATCATGAATAAAAAACACTCAGGGGGGAAAATACTACATCTCAACTGAACATGTACAAACATATCTTTCCTTGTCATTATTGCCAAAACAATACAAGGCATCAAGTATTTACATAGAATTGATTTATATGGAATATCGGGCCATTTAAGAAATCCAGGGTTGGTTTAAAGTATGAAGTGAGATGGTTGGTATGCCACAAGTACACAGTTTTACAAAAGGGACTTGAGCACCTCTTGCATTTTGGTATCCTACAGGGAGGAGGGGTTCCTGAAGCCAATCCCCAATATTAAGGCCCAATAAAAGGTTTTTTTTAAAAAGGTATAAAGTAAAACGTATAAATAAAAGAAGAATGAAATTGAAGAAGAAACACACACACACACACACACACACACACACACACACAATTCTTTGACGGATGCCAGAGAAAGATTGAAACTTATCGTTTGAACATTGACTTATGTGCATAGAGTAACCCAGTAAAACTGGAAACTAGATGTGTCCACATCACCCTGCAGCATCTGCACAGAACAAACAAGACAGGGAAAGAGAAAAGTGAAAGGAAGGAAAAACCAAGAAATACAGTAGATGAAAACTTATGAAATTTCTTTTTTTCTTTTTTTTTTTTTTTTTTTTTTTTTACAGAGATCAAGTACAACCCTTCTTATGTGATTCAAACAATCAATATCAGCAACCATAATGGTGTCTGGTATATTCAGTGTGTGCCAGGCAGTTGAAAGGTAGTAACTAAAGATTTGTTCGTGTGTGTGTTGTTCCTGCACAGACAGAAAAGGAGCTTAGAGAGATCATGTGCTTTATAAGAGGCCACACAGTTGGAGTCTGGTGGAAGGAGCTTTAGAATATGGTTGTTCTTACAGATATTATAAAGCCTTTTATTAAAATGAAGGAAATGCAAGAGTAAGAATTAACATCAAGGGCTAGGGCAATGGTTCAATGGAGAGGAATACTTGCTATGCAATCCTGAAGACCTAAGTTCAAGTCTCCAGTTTACACAAAAAAAGCTGGATACAGCTGCTTATACCAGTAACCACAGGATTATGGAGCAGAGACTGGCATATCTTAGGAACTCATAAGCCAGGCAAGGCAAATGGCAAACAAGCTTCCACTTTAGTGAGAACTGTGTCTCATTGGAGTTAGGTAGATAGTGATAGAGGAGGACAGCTAGTTCCTCCTCTGTTTTCTGCATACGTGTTCACAGGCACATACATGCAGCCTTACACTCAGGCGCATGTACACAGCCCACACAAAGAATTAACGTTAAATGTATCCATTGTAACAATAAAAGCAATGTTCCCGATTAAGAGGTATCTCAGAACAAAATCCAGATCAATCTTGCTTACAGGCAAACATGATAAAATAAGATGAAAACATGGATGATAAAATTACATCAGACCTACAAGTGAAGTCATTTCAGACATAGACAAACAACAAGAATTAGCAACATCGAGCTGAACAAAAAGGTAGAAAGTTCCTAATGCAGAGGGTTGTTTTACACTATAGCCCACATGATGTAGTTAACACAGAAACAATTAGAAAGCAGTTGGCATTTGAGAGATAGAGACAGAGACAGAGACCCACTTGTAGAGAAACACTAAGGAGGCATTACTGGTCTATAACTAACTGTTTAAGTAAGCTAACAGAATCTAGAATTTATGAATATTAGCATTGAGGCCGAACTAATAAGTACATATTGTACTTATCACCCAGAGAAGACCAGGCTCCTTTCAAGCACTCGGGAAACAGAAACCCTAATCCACAGATTTAAAAACCGTGAAATCCATACGCGTTTACAAGAATCAACAAAACTGGTCATGGAAAGGCCACAGGCATGAGAATGTATGATAAAGCTGTCTTCAAGTGTGTCCTGCTGAGCCTCCCAGGGAAACTTCCTCTCTGTACTGTGTTAACTTTTACAGCAAAGAGCAGCAGCATAAAACAGAAAATTTAGGCTTACAGTCTACAGACTGATCATCTAACAGACACTGAGTTTAAGCTACTACTACTGTGTGCTTACATTCCCACTTTCAAATGGACAATCCCTCCTCCCTCAAGAATTAAAGATAGAAATACAGATAGAAATACAGCCCCTCAAAATTTAAGATAGAAATACTGCTGATGATTTCAAAAGTACTTAAAATAAAGCACTGCTCATCAAAAATACAAACTAGCAAACAAATGTCTATCCTTACATTATTTCATCATTTAGAACAAATGACTTTATTTCAACAAAACAAAAACCTGAGTTCCACTTGTTTTTTGTTTGTTTGTTTCTCTTTCAGGAACCAGCCTTTTTTGTCTTCAACCTTCCCTTCTTCCCCCACCCCCACATCTCATTTTCAGTTAACTCAGCTCACCCTTCAAGTTGAAGACAGACACATTTTCCTCCATCTCAGAAACAATGTCAGCCCTGCCTCTTCCACTGTCCTTTTCCACCCTAACACAGTAAGTCCCCAAAGGCCAGTTCCTTCTTTGTTGGATTGTAAATATCATGAAGTCAAGACAATATCTTATTTATTCTAGCATACTCAATAACCACAAATACATTTTAATTTATTCAGGTATTTATCATAATTAAATTCATTCGATGTTTTATTCAAAAAAGTTTCTGCCGTGTGCAGTATATTGCACCAAGCACTGTGGAAACAGCAGAAAATAAAATAAAAAAAAATTAAAGTATTTTTCCTCATCTAAGAAGTCAGAAATACAGTGAAGAAAGGACTATGAGGCGAGCTTGACACACGGGGCAGATCATTCAGTTTTACAGGCAAGAGTTAGAGAAGGCCGCACCGAGAAGGTAGTGACCTTTGAGAGAAGATGTGATGAGAGCAAGCATTTGGATACCTGCGGAGAAAACCTTCTAGGCAGAGTCAACAGAAAGCCCTAGGAGCAATGGTCCTTGTGGAGATAAGCTCAGGTGCAGAGATTTTTTTTAAAGGAGGGATAAAGAACTCAGAAGCTTATAGCAGTGGGCCAAGAAGCACAAACCCTGGAGACTAAGGAGAAACAAGCAGAAAGAAGAAGTGATGATCAAACGTGAATCATATCATGTATAGTGGTTATTACCCATACTTAAAAATTTAACATGAAATATTTTAATACTTTACACAGACAGTTTAACTACAAAACAAAATGCTATTAAATATTCTGTAGGCCCTAGTATTTAAAGAGCTTCAAGAAATAATTCCAAAAATGTAAATTGGAAGTCTGGCTTTGATTTGGGTTTGGGAGACCATTCAGCCCAGGTTGGACTCAAATTTGCTATATAGATGAAGATGACCTTGAGCCCCTGATCCTCCTGCCACCACGTCCCAAGTGCCAAGATTACAGATGTTAGTCAGCAGGCCCAGCATCAGGAAAACATTGCTTAGTAGTGAGACTACAGAGAAACCTCCTATCCATCCCCAAGGTTCCAAAAATGTGTGTACTACCTGCACTACAAAATAAACTTGTGTTTAAAGAATCATAACAGCTTTAAGAAATAAACAAGAATTTATCTAAGCTCTGTCAAACCATGTAGGAGACATGACAAAGTAATAAAGTAGAAATAAAATCTTAATCAGCAGAAGTTTTGTCTTAGCCAGGTGCAGTGGAGCACGCCTATAATCACAGCTCTTAGGGAGGCAGAGGCAGGTGGATCTCTGTGAGTTCGAGGCCAACCTGGTCTACAAAGTCTAAGACAACCAAGGCTTCACAGAGAAACCCTGACTCTGAAAAAAAAAAAAGAAAGAAAGAAAGGTTTTGCTTTGTTTTTAAATCCAGGTAAACAAGAGGGCTGAAACAAGTCCTATTATTTACCTCAGTCAAAAAGTTAAAATTTAGAGTGACTTCCCTAGATTTTTCTGGAACCTCCATGGGAGCCTGTTGGAGTTTCTCAGAATGCTCTTTAGGGTCCTGGGATTTCCAGATTCTTCTGAGGATTCAAATTGCCCTTTATTAACAATGTGAGCCCCACAGCAAGTTCCACAGCTAATTAAAACTTTGTTTCTCCTTTTAGCCACTAATCTCCCAACAATTTTAAGAGTATTTTTCAGACAATCATAACTAGAAAGGATTGTTGAAGTGGGGGTGAGGGTTCTGTTCACCACACAGGAGCATCATGCCAAAATCCACACCATTTCCTCTTACGGGTTTGGATTTGGCTTGGTTTGGGTGGTGCCTCACACATAGCGAGGCAATTGCTCTACCACTGAACTACATCCTTGATCCTCTTTAAACTTGTTATTGTGAGTCTCTCTAAGTTGCCTAGCTATCTCTGAACTCACTTTATCATTTGAACTTTATGCCAACATTAAAAAATTAACATGAAATACTTTATTTTCAGGGCCTAGGTAAACCCTGAACTTGTGATCTCTTACTTCAGCCTCCCATGCTGCTGGATTTCAAGCCTAAGCCACTAGACCCACCTACTATTTCTTATGCATCAACCCAGAACCATCCCATGAAGGGAAGCCATCATGGATTCTCAAGGAATGCCTGGATGAGTTCAGTTCTCCACCAAAACAAACAAACAAACAAACAAAAAAAAAAAAACACTTAAAGACTAAAATTATATCTACAATAGCTTTTGAAGATTTTCTTTCTGGTTTTTTTTTTTTTTTTTTTTTTAGACAATCTTGTGTAAGCCAAGATGACCCTGAATTCTCGGAAATTCTCCTACATCATACATAACCACCACACCTAAGTTTATGTAATTCCAGGAATCAAACCCAGGGCAGGCAAGCACTTTACCAACTGAGCCACATGTCAGCCTTGAGTATATCCTTTCACTTTGAAAGTTTTCACTAGCTCCCGCATTCATTCCAATGGCTCTTACATACAATGGTGCTACGCTACGTGTATTGTAAGTATCCCTAAACACTGCAAGCTCCCTTCTAAAGTAAGCTTCGAACTCGGATTTCCAGCTAAGAGAACACCTCTCTGCCTGTGTAGTTTTAGACAGGTCTAGAACTAACAAACCTCACTCCAACTATCTCATACCCTGTCACCTCATCTGTTAATGGCAACAGAATGACCATCTGAGTTCAGTTCAAGATCGGCCTCATGCACACTAGCACTATTTGCAAAAGCCACATAATCCAGGCCATCTTCCCCAAGCCTGTCACTCACATGCATTCCTCCTGGGCCTTCCTTCTGACTCTTAGGTATGGGCCTGACTCCAGCACCCAGCTGCCATGCCAATCAATTACTCCAAGGCAGACAGAGCTCCCTCCACCCTCAGAAGTGTGCAGAGAATTCTGTGTAAACTTTGGTTTGGAGTATTTATCACTGGCTGCCTGATCTGAGTCATCTTTGACTATGTCTTTCCATGTTTATAATCTAATTGAGAGCAAGACCCGTGCTTTTTTGGCTGCTGTTTAGTTTTTCTTTCTAAGTGTTCTCAGCCATGCATGAGGGCCCAGAATACTCTAAGATATCAGATGCATGTAAGTTAATGGACAGGCTCGCAAATAAAAATGACTAGGAAGCAGATGCTGTGGAATCTGGAAAAGTCAGTCAGCCTGCCCTGGCCTTTGAACCTTTTTGTCTGTGTCTACTCAGCAAGGAAGGCAAGGGCTTCTCGCTGGAACTGCAGTAAAAGGCAGGGCAGAATGAATGCTTCATTTTCTTCACATGATAATAATCCTTTTTCCAACAAATCATAGTCCAATGAGGTAAGCATCCCCTTGATAAATGGCAACCCTGCTTTAGCTGAGCTGTGTTCCTCCATTATGAGAACACACTACCCTTATCATCATCCCCTGATTAGAGTTCTAAGGAGGTGGGGGAGGAAGCCTTTGTTTAATGCTGCTACAGTGAAACCTGCCTGTAATGAATAACTCCACCTGTCTCCTCTGGTCCACATGTGGTTCCAGGCCTTCCCACTGGTGCCTCTTTTGCTACCTAACAAAAGGCTCACAGATGCCTAGCACGTGCTCCCAAATGCCCCTCCTCCCCTTGCCTGAGACCTTGAGGCAGCAGAGCCCTTATGGAAAGAACACGCCCTGCAATGGCATTATTCATCTTGACTGTCACACAGCTGGAAATGGTTTTCTGTTTCCCCCTTCATAGCAGTCAGTCGAATCACTGACAAGAACTCTCTATTGAATGAAGTCAGGCTGTATTCAAGAAGACCCATACAGGCTCTTCTGGATTCTGCTTGTCACCTTTGATGGCAACCTCTGGTACAGCCTGGCTAAGACAAGGGGGAACACAAACAGAAACATGCTGGCATGTCTACACACAAATATATAACAATATACCCATGCGTGCAAACAAGCATATGCGGTATACTACGCTTGGGCAATCAAAGGCCAAGAATGGAAAGTTTTTAGAACAAATTGATGACAACTTTGTCACCTCAGATAGGTAGCTGAAGTGGCAGCAGTCTCAGTTCTTACTTCAGAAATATGTGTACTGTTTGGATAACTACAAAAGCCACCTACTTTTACATGTGAATACAACGCCACCCTTCTGGCCAGATGCTCTCTATAGTGTTTGCAACCTTAAGTGATCTCAATAAGACCTTAAAAATTAAACACCAGACTCTCGATTTTCTAGGAAGACAGCCATAAAGAAACATACAAGTTGAGTCAAAAGCAGGAATATCCAAATGGAAATGGAAGTAAGCCAAGGCTGCAGACAAGACACGGCTGTGTCTGGCTCCACATTTTTACAACTCTCGGGTAAATCTTGGTGAACTGTTTTAAGTTTATAAAATGAAGACCTGGATACCAGGCTCCAACTTTTTCACTGCAGGGAAACACCACACCGAGAGGACTTGGAAGAAGGTGCTAAAATGGAAGGATAACTCGAAAGTTGTACCTCTGCATTTGAAGGTGTTTCAGAAAAACTTCCATCAGTCACACAATATGACAGGAAGTAGAAGAAGGGGCATGGAGGTTGTGTGGCTGGGATCCCACCCTTAAGGAAGCAGAAACAGGAAGAGACTGAAGGTTAAGGGCCAGCATTAAGCTACACTGTGAGATCCTGGGGTGTGTGTGTGAGAGAGAGAGAGAGGTAGAGAGAGATTATGCTGGAATTCTATCTCCATCACATAAGAGGCCTTACATGGCTTGTTTCCAACTGTCCCCAAGTGTGGGTGGACATTTACCAAAAAACTACTGATCATGAATGAATGAATGAGCCATTTTCGAAATTAAATGAAGGGCCCATGAGAATAGAAACTCGACTTGGGAAGGAGATACTAGCAGCATGTGTTCTTGTTTCACAGATGTAAAAAGCAAAGCCCTTTGTCTTACCAAAGAGCCAGGACTAACTATCCATTATTGGGACAGCAATTCACTGAAGAGTTTTGAGAATCAATGGGACACAGGGAAAGAAACTTGAGTGTACCAGGAAGACTAATCTAGTCCATTGTTTCAAATTTAGATAACAGAGAGATAGAGAGAGAGAGAGAAAATTCAGGTATGGTGGTAGTTCGTCCAAACAGTAGGGATGTTGAGGCAGGAATGGTTTGCTGTGTCAGAGGCCAGGCTGGGTTTCAGAGTTTGGGCTAGCTTGGGCTACAGTGTAAGATCCTGTTACAAAAGGAAGAAAAGGGGAAGAGCTGGCATAAATGAAAGGGAGGGTAGCAAACTTACTGAAGAGAATGGATCCCAGTCACCCTCCTCCCCCGCGAGACTGGCATCTCTGGAGGCATGGGCACAGAGAATGTCCACAACAGACAAAACGCCCTTTAAGTGACAGTTACAACCTACGCAGAAATCCAAAGCCAAATGTCACCAGCCAACCTTTCTCCTTCTTTAGAGGAAGGGACTGACTTTGAAAGCATTTTCCTTTATTCCTGTGCTATCACAAGCATACCCCAACCTACCCCACTCAGGCTCATACATGTTTGTTTTAGCACTGGACTAAAGTTAAGAGTCTCCCCTGTCATTACTTTTTTAAAGCAGTACCACAAAAAGAAAATAAATTATAACCTAAATCCAAGGATGCATTAAAATAGTTCCCTTTCATTTTCAGAAGGGAAGAAAAAAAAAAAAAGCCCTGACTTTTATGTGAACTTCAGGGTTAAAGTTTCCATAGTTCTTGGGGGGTGGCTGAAGGTAATGTCCAGGTATTAACACAATTCCCTTGGCCCTGTGCTAGCAAGCTGTATAAGAACAAATGCTATACTGAAATCACACTAACTTACTGAGACAAAGAGCCAAGAAATTTCAATACAATCCACCGTGCACTAAACGTTACCTTTTGAGAAACACTCAAATAAAGCACGTCAGCCTTAGGCTTCTCCATATTAATTAACTGGTGATTTTTTTTTTAACTATGCCAAAACCTCAATCCCCATTCTTTGTAGAAGATTAAGAGAATAAGTAAATAAATTAATTAAAAGCAATGTAGAAGTTTATGCATTTAAATTCTAGTCAGAAGATAATAAAATGCTAACCATATCTGTTTTAATGATCTGTCTCCTTAGCAGCCGGCCTTCTCTAGACCCAAGAGTAATTCAAAGTCTTTGCCCAAATCGGCTTGACATGCAGCTGAAAACTCATCCATTCTCACCAGGGACACAAAGGCAGAGGGCAGGAGAGGGGTCCTGCACTCTCCTAAAGGAATTCCACCAGGATTAATTCCCCCCTGAGATAGAACGAGCTAACTGCTTCAGAGATGAAAAAGTACAATCTATACATATTACCTTACAAGACTGAGCGAGGACCTTGTATTGGAAGTTAAACTCCATAGAGGATTCTTAGGGCTTTACACCCCATACCCCAAGTCCTTTAAAAGAGGCCTTAACCCTATTCCTGCTCTACCAATAATCCTGTCTGGTCTGTACTACACATATTGCACTCTGTGGTTAGGATACTATGCAAGATATAAACAGGGTCAAGAAAGCCAGTGTGGAGAAGAGCTGTGTTTAAGTTAGCGTTAGCCAACAAGCTTCCCCCAAACAGAAAAGGAAAGAATCCCCATAGCCAGCATTGTGTCTACAGAGTAACTTTAACACACACATTCAAAAGGCACCACAAGGCCCTGTGTCACCCATGAGCCTCATCCATTTTTTACCAAATTAAGTTTCCCAAAAGGAAGCTATCATTTGGAGGGAGTGAGAGGAAAGAAATGACACACAGATTGTTCTAGAAGATTTGTATACCAACATTAAGTATGCTGGCAATGGTGCCTCATAACTTACTAGCCCAGGGTTGACAACAGAATGGAAGAGAACACGCATTCAATCATTCCTCAAACATTTCACCTCCCTCTGCTTAGGGCTATGACTTGGGGTCTTCATCCATCTTGGGTATAAATAATGCTGAGCCATAAGTCCTTAAAGTGACATACAGGCCTTCTTTATCACCAAGGTCCCTGACTACAACCACTGCTGATAGGTCCTCACTGTCCCCACTGATCCTTTAAGTCACACACTATTCTTCAAGCTGTTTGTCTCCCCAACATAGATGGAATTTCAGGTTCTGCTCCCCAGCCTACCAAGGTTCTCAAGACTTCTCCGTCACCATATAGTGAAGCAATATAACACACATACACTCTTCACTATCTAAACCACAGATATCTGTATTTTCCACCTTCTGCACTTCAGCTTTTCCCAGAACTTTCTTCTCATCTTCTTCATATCTGTTACAAGAACTCAATGGCTGCTTGTTGAAATAAAATCTTCTCCCAACATTCTAACACATCCCTAACAAATATGTAAATACTAACACAATAGAGGCTTTGGAATTATCATCCTTTGCAATGAGTAAGAAACCAGATAGAAGATGCTGACTTAGTCAGCAAATCCAGAACTGACTTACGTGTCAGTTTTTATGACATCATCCTTCATCTTGAAAGTAGATCATGTTCCTCACATGTGTAGGCATGATGATACCAAGGAAGGTATCATCTGTGAGAGGGAGGAAAGAAGGAAGAAAGGAATGTGAGGGAAAGGGAAGTAAAAAAAAAAAAGAAGAGGGTAGAGAGGAAGGAGGAAGGCAAGGAGAAAGGGAGAAGGGGATGAAGAGAGGCAAAAAGAGGGGGTAGGGCTGCAAGGAAGAAGAAAGGGAGGAGGAGGGAGGGAAGAGGGGGAGATAGAACAAGGAGGAATGAAGAGAAGGAAGGCGCAAAGGAGGGAGAGACTGAGGCCAAACCTTAAGCACAGACATTAAAAACTTGACCTTAAACTAAACTTCTAAAGACTTTATTAGTCTAACAGTTGTAGCTTCCCAGCTAAATCAGCATGGTGCAAACTGTTCAGAGTACAAGTTTTCATACCAAGCATCTGAAGTGATTTTTTTTCCTAAAAATCACAATTTTCAGGCTAAACGTTAAATCCTGTACTCAAAGACTCGGAGTCTAGGATTTATTCTTCCCCTGAATGCCCCACTAGGTCAAACAACAGATTCTGTAAAAGCCGACTTCTAAGATACAATCTGAAAAACAAAATCAATTACATTGGGGAGAATACTTTGAATGAAAACAGAAGTCTCTAAAACGCTGCCACTTAAATTTCCACTTCTGTGATTTCTTCCCCTTCATTTACAGTAACGCTGAGCTTTGGATGTCGGCAGCAGCTCCCCTGCGCTGAGGATGCAAAGGGCAAGAAGGGCAGGAGGGTGATGCCTAGAAGAGGTCAGACTGCAAGGGCCACTTAAACCTGATGTCAGTTTTAAGCAGCCTCACTCGTTTGTAATAAAAAGGATGCAGAAGAAAATATTGTTAGTCCCCTCGTGGGCAAAGAAAGAAAAGCACTAGAGAAAACTAACTCCAGCTTTAGATCCTCCCCTCCAAGCATCCTGATGGCTCCTTTAATTCCATTGTCTTTCTGTTGCCCTCCCATTTCCCCCACTAGACTAATTCTTTCTCTTTAACTCCAACTATCCTATCATGAAGGAATCACCAACCAGCAGCTCCCAGTTAATGGGAAGATGGATGGAACAGCAAAAGTCATCCCACCCATTCATTTTCCGGATGAGGAAACCAAGACTCGGGTTGCGCCGCTAGGGGACGCTGTGTACAGGGGGGCTCCAATGAGGAGGCGCAGTTCTGCAGCCTTTCGGACTCAAATTGCTTCCCTTTCTTTCTATAGTTCTTTCCTCAAATTTACACTAAGCTCAAAGAAAAGGAAAAATTTAAGCCCAAAGAAAAGGAAAAATTAAATTAGGTTAAAAAATACCGCTTTCGCATACCTACAGCCCTGGTTATTATTATTCATGACATTCCATCTGGAGAACCAAAGGCAGAAACTGGATGCTAATACAGCTGTGTGTTCATGCGGCTGACTGTGGCGCGCACGGCCTTAAGCCTAATGTTGACTCCTCTTCCTTGGTATTCATTCCATCTGACAAGAGAATGTGTTCTTCCGTTTTCTAAGACTTTGAAACCCAGACCTCTGACTTCATGTTAGGTGAGCAAAGGACACTTACACAAAAGGACAAACAGCGCTGCAGGAAAGACTAGAGGATCCTGCTTCAGTAACTAGCTACCTTCTCCTACTTGCAGTTAGCAATAGGTACCAATGACGGTGGGTATAGCTTAAGAGTGAAACTTTTCACAAACCAGTACTCGCTGGAAACCTACAAGGAGGAAAGCGCCATAGATTTCAACTAAAAAGAAGAAAGAAAAGAAAGAAAGAAAGAAAAAAGAAAAAACGCAAGCGAAAGGAAGAAAGAAAGAAAAGGGGAGGAGAGGAAGAAAGAGGGACTGAGAAAAGAGACAATCTAGGGCTCCAGGCTGGAAGCAGCAACAAGCCCTGAATGCCGCACATCAAAGGCCAAATGGCAGCAAAGAAAAACAAGCCTAAAGTTTAGAATTATCCACAGTAAACTCTCCCTACAGGAGCAAACAGCCGATCAACCCATCCACGCAGAGCCAGGTCCCTCCCCTGACTTGCATTTCCCCCGGTACTGGCTGGGCGGCTTCACGGAAACTTAAGTTTAAATTCCTTAGACTCAAGGGACGACAAAGTCACTGGTGAGTAGTGAGCTGAGCCTTGGACGCAGGGACACCCGGGCCATCTAAGTCCTCGGGGACGCGGCGCCAAGGAACTTGAAGCACCCCTCGCCAGCCCTCTCGCGCCCCTTACCCGTACTAGATAACCAACCGGAGGCCACCTACGTGTCACTCGGACAGCTCTTAGGCGCACTGACCTGGCCAAAGGGCAGGAGAGCCGCCCGGGCGGCTGTGGCGACTTCCCTCCGGGCTGGGTTCCACAGGCTGGTGCGGGAGGCCAGGGCAGCCTCGCCTCCTGCAGGCGGCCTTACACACGCGCGCACACCCATCCACTCCGGGCCCGCGGGCGGCCGGGCGGGAGCGCGCACTCACAGGCGCTCACGCGCACGGCCACAAAGCCGCGGGTGGTGGGAAAGCGCGAGCCGATCGCTCCGATGGGAGGCGGGGCCGTCGCCACCCGCGCCGGGGGACACCGAGAAGCCGGCGTCTTTACCGGCGAGGTCCAGCTCCGCAGTCCCCGCAGCCTCCGGGCCAGCCCAACCCAAGCCTCACCCGGGCAAGGCCGGGAGGCTAACCAGCGCAGAGCTGCTCTAGAGGACCAGAGTCACAACTCCCGGGGCGTCACTGCAGCCCGGTACAGACTTCCCGAGTTCGGGGAGCAAGCTAAACCGAAAAGGGCGCGGGTACCAGCCTCCTTTGCCTCTCCGCCTTCTGGCGCTTTCTGCCCCATCCACGTAGCACAAGTCGGCAACTCCCCGCACCCCCAGGCGCCTTCCCGCAGCCGCTCTCCTTACCTGCGTGGCACCCCCAGCGCCCCTGCCTCCTAGGGTCCCCTCCCCCAGTCATTCACTGAACTTCCCGCGCCGCTGCAGGGCGGGGGGCTGCGGGCGGTGAGGGGAGCTCCCCCACAACCCTCCACATCAGACACACCCACCTCGGTCACCCCTGCCCCCTCCTGCGCTCACCCCTGCGCCAGGCCTCTTTCAGAGCTTTGGTGGACTTCCTGCACTGCGTATTTTCGACTTTTCCCTCCTCAAGTGAAAAGGCCCAGAAAACATCGCGGAGCCTTGGGGGAGTGGGGAGGGGGAGACTTGGTGTACGGCCTCCTCCTAGTTGAGTTTCTTAACTTTTCTGAAGTTTCAACCAGCACCGCCCAGGACTTCAGGCCATAAAAAAGAAATGGTTGGCTTTGCAGCTGAAAAGGTGTATGAGTCTCTGTGTCTTTACAACTGCAAATCAAAGCGAGTGTGGCTTTGTGCCCCTAGATCTATGATTATGAATTTCTCTTCCGCTCTCCTAGTGTAACTTTGCCAGGGCAAACTATGATTTCAAGGAGTAATTAAGGGCGGGGAAAGCACACCTGGAGGTGTGGGCGGGAACAGAGCCTAGGAATTGTTTTCTGGAGAGTAGCAGCCCTGCCTGCCTGCTTGCCTTGCCATCACTCAGTAGTACATAGAGGAGCAGAGAGGGGACTCCCCAGCCTTGTCATGCCACCCACCTGCTCCACGCACCAGGCCCAGGATTTCAGGAGTCCTCAGAATGCTCTGCTGAATGCACAGCTGAGAATTCCACACATCAGAAGCAGATGCCTCGGAGAAAAGCCTGAGGGACATCTAGGGTTGTAGAATGGCAGTAAAGACAGGGCTGTAGCTGATAGGGAATGAAGGGCAGTGACGCAGTGGGTCGCCAACCCTTTGCTTTGTAGAAAGAGGTCTCTGCCAACAGCGATGGGCAAAAGCCGATAAGACGCTGGTGTTTGGATAGTTTTCAAGTTTTCAGCAGGTTGTGACTTGCAGGGACCATGACCATTTTCTGTCAGTGGTTTATCACTCAATACTGAAGTGTAAAGCTGGTCATTTATTATCCAGAACTGTTTACTTTTAAGAACTATCGTTCAAACCTATGTAGCCATGATGGCTCTCCCCTGTAATCTCAGCCCTGGGGAGTTAGAGGCAGGCTGAAGAGTTGCAGGCCTGCCTGTACTGCATGGCCAATACCAGGCTAGCTGGGGCAATACAGCAAGGTACCCTCTCTCAAAAAACCAAAGTGAAAAACTGTTCAAATCTCTTTTTAGGAGACTCTGCTTTCAAAACTCATTTTATACCAATTTATGACTTATTTTATAATTATCTACTTAAAATATAAAAATTACTCCTAATTATTGCTAGTCTTTTCATGCCCAACACCAACTCTGTTATTGACAACGAGCAGGAACAGCCAACAGGGCAAGGTGCAGCTGGAGGTCCAGAGTTGCCTAGTGAATACCAGGCCCCGAGCTTGACCCCCAGCACTGCAAAAGGAAAGATAACCTTCTAACTAGCCAGCACTACCCACCACAGCTAACGATAGATGATCTTAAACTATTAGGAAGTTGGGATGAATAGGAAACCATCACGTATTATACATATATATTAAAGAAAGGGGTTTACACACTTTACCTATAGGACTAGTAAACTCTGAATATGTAGTGCCTAATTTTCTTTCCCTTACTTTTCACCCCACATGTTTAGTTTCTCAATTACAATACTTTTATATCTAGTGAAAAAAAATATTTTAAAGTGATTCCCATGAGTAACCATTCCTCACAATTAAAGGCACAAGGTAAAAAAGGTTCTCTTAGCTTGCACTCACCTTGAATAATTTTAAGATGTTGGTTTCATCTCTCGCCTTCTTGAAGAATGTAGTTGCTTCTGTCCCAACTATGCATTAACTACTTCAGCTACTCTCTGCTCCTCTTCAACCTCAAACGGGGGTGTCTGTCCTCATTAGACACATGTACTCACCAGTACATCGGGAGTGAAAAGATGTACCACAAGAGTACATGACTAGCCTAGCTTGTTCTGTTTGATTCCCACTGCCACACACACACAAATATGCACACACATATACTCATACACATATGCACATACACACATACATATATTACATACATACACAAATGCACACATACACACATATACTCACATGCGCGCACACATATACACATACATGCATATACACACATACACATATACATATGCACACACATACATACACTTACAAACATGCACACATACCTATGTGAACATACATACATGCATACACATAGGCGCATACATACACAAATGCTCAATACACATGTATGTGCGATACACACAAACAAATGTCCAGATGCACACACACACAAGTTACATGCTTTATCTGTTCCTTGTTCCACCTACCCTAGCCGAAAATGAAGTAAACAAGAGGACTGCTGGACAGACCTATCCTGCTAACAAGCAAAGGCCTGTCTTTGAGACTGCTCTGCAGCCAGCTTTAGGTCAACAACCAGAAGTAGGTTAGGCCCTGCACAAAAGAGAGACGATGAGACACAGTACAACAATAGTGCAAAGCCCGAACTAAACCATCGAAACCAGTTTGAACTGAGGTTCAAGTCTGTAAAAACAGGATGGCAACTGCGCACTGTGATTCCCAAAGTTCCAGATTGTCTTGTTTGGGGTTTGTGTGATGTCTAGATGCCAGATCTCACAATGTAATCCGGGCTGTTCTGAAATGCGCAATGTAACCAAGGCTGCCTGCTCTCAAACTCTCAGCAATCCTTTAGCCTCCCTAGTGCTGACATTACAGGCTTGAGCCATGTTCCAAGTGCTCTTTATTAGTGACAAAGTATTTAATGAATTCCTTAAAACACTAACATCTATGATGTTGTTTGGGTGTAAATAAAAGAGGATGCTAGGCACTATTTAATGTCTCTCTGGAGCCCTCCTGTTGTTCAGACTTTGTCCTCCTTCTTCTGGATGGTCACTCTAACACCCTCTGCTCTGAACAGCCTCTCCCGTGCTCTGCCGAGCAGGATGTTTCTGAATGTGCTTTTTCAGGTGACTCCAGCAGAGGCAAAAAAAAAAAAAAAAAAAAAAAAAGCCAAACAGCCGGTGTTGTCAAGCATGAGGGAAAAACACTAACAGCGGCATGGGAAGAGTGCTGAAACTTACAGGTTCAGGGAAAAACCCATGTGAGAGCAGTGACAGAGTAGGGCACCTGATGTCATGTGGCCTCCACATATATGTGTGCCTGTGCATAAAGTGTACACATTATCCCGTGGTCCAAAAATTGTAGACAAAGGAACACTTACTGGGGTCTGAACAGTTGTCTCTCATTTCCTTTGCTGCTGCCATCTGTTCAGAAGGGTTTGCTGCTCTTCCCCCTCGTTCAGTCCACCCTGCCTCCCTAAACTCCCTTCCCTCTGGGGGTAGAGGAAACCTACATGCTAGCAGCCACAACTATCAGCTTAAAGATCTGCTGGAACTTTCCCTCCCCTCTTTAACGTAGAGACTGATTCGAGAACATATTTTAGGAAATAGTATCCTTTGAGGTTTCAGCCTGACAGCCTCTTGGGTGTTTTTCCCATGGGCGTGGGGCTTGTCCCTAAGGACACTTTCTATTGTAAAAGGCTAGAGGCAAAAATGGTGTAATCCAGTCTACTAAAGGAAAAAAAAAAAAGTCACTCTCTTTAGAAAAGAAATGACCAAAGGAGACTCCAGGAATGGGCACTAGGAACTGGAGCTTCCTGGTGTGCACCAGGGCAGCAAGAAAACTAAAATCTGAAACTGAGTGACCATGCACTTCCCTGTATCTTATCACATATCTCTGTGTGAATAACTCAAGTGATGTGGGAAGCAGACAACTGGCTGGTACTCTCCTTCTCTCTGCACTTCTCCCCGTCTAGCTGAAACAAAGATCTACTAGCAAGGGAAGGCAAAGAAACTTAGATATAGGTGCATGCATTGTGCGTACAATTTTAGAGCTAAAAGTAGACATTACTCTATATTTAAAAGAAATTGTCAGAAAGGTAGACAAAACAAAATATTACTACATAAATCGGTAGGAGAATAGGAACATTTTTGGTAAAACCTACAAAAAAGAAAGAAGAAATAACTATGAATATGATGATTTCAATTACAGTTTTAGTAGAATTTTTAAACTAAAAATAGAGTGATCATTAAAAACCTCAAACTAAAACATAGAAAAGGAATATATTTAATTAACTATTAAGTAATTTGAATTCCTGTTTTAAGTTTTACCCACATAAAAGACCAACATTTTGCTGACTATGATTGACCATATTCACATGCAGATAATCTCAAATGATTTCAAAGAGCTAAACATGGTGGTGCATGCTTGCTACCCTAGCACTCAGGAAGCTTAAGGAGGAACATCACAAGTTCAAGGCCAGCCTAGACTATGTAGTGAGATCTGTCTCGAAAAAAAAAAAAAGTTTCAGAGGACAAAAGAAAAGAACACCTCAATAATTTTATGAGCTAATAAATTTCATTGCTAAAATTAAACAGACATAAAGATAGGCCAATCTCATAAAGGATAAAACTGTAAATTCTATGCATAATGCTGTCAAACCAAGTTCAGAAATAGGTTTTAACTTAAACAAACGAGGTTAACACCACAAATGTGAAGCTGGTTTCCTTTTGTAGTGAGGGGGATGAAGCCTATGGTTTGGTGCTTGCTAGGCTAGTATTATACTGCTGAGCTACCTCCCCCATTTGTGGGAATGGTTTAATATTAGAAAACATAAAATTACTTAACATTTATTGTTAAAAAATGTTCTCAAACAAAAACAAGGAAGAATTTCCAGAGCAAAATAAAACATTGCTAGCAACAAGCTGGCCTGGAAGCATTACTCTTAGTGATACTTCATTAAAAATCTTCCTATTAAGGTTAGTAACAAAGATATCTTTTATCATGTGCATTCAATAGTGAACTCTAGCCCCTTGCCAACAATATAAGACAAGAAAAAGAAATGAGATTATATTAAAGTTAAAAGACTATTATTATTTATGAATGATATAGCATCAGCTTAAGAAAGCCTAACTTTCTGAAGAAGTACATTGAATAAACTGAGCTTTGCAACTGTTGAGCTAAGATCAATATAGGAGCAGGCCCCAGCACATAAGAGATGGGTTTTTAATAGTCAAGTATTTATGACAGCTTGGATTGAAGCTAATACAAAATGCTTACATGAATAAAATCTATTAAAATAATTTTCACGGACCTTGACAGGGTGACTGCAGAATTCATGTAATTAATTGAAGAATATAAGGGTCTTAGAATAATCAAAAGATTTTTTTGTTGTTTGTCTATTTGTTTGAGACAGAGTTTCTCTGCGTAGCCTTGGCTATCTGGACTCACTTTGTAGACCAGGCTGGCCTCGAACTCACAGAGATCCACGTGCCTCTGCCTCCCAAGTGCTGGGATTACAGGTGGGCACCACTGCACCTGACTAAGCAAAATAATTCTTAAGAAAAGGAACTGGCGCCCTGGCTGATAGACACTATACTACAAAAAGAACTAAAAGTCCAGAAAGAGTAAGACATGTAATTAACTAATGAATCAATGCAATGTAATGCTAAGATGACTTGCACGCTACATAAAAAAAACAAAAAAACAAAAAAAAAAAACAATGGCTCCTTTCTTTGCTCCAATTTTACAAGCATTTTTAGAAGCTGTTTTTATTTTGTTTTACGTGTTTGAGTGTTTTACTTACATGTACGGACGTGCACCAGATCTGTGCCTGCTGCTGACAGAGGTCAGAAAAGGGTGTGGGGTCCCTTGGAACTGGAGTTACAGGTGGCTGTTAGGTGATTAGAGCCACCATGTGGGTGCTGGGAACTAAACCTTGTCTCTTGCCAACTGAGTCATCTCTGCAACCCTATTTTTGCACATTTTTAATAAGTTAAAAAACCTAAATTTGCAAAGCAAAATTTCAAAGTTTTAGACACTTTGCCACTGCAGGGCAGAGAATGTTCCACAGAATGAAAAAAAAAAAAAAAAAAAAAGTCCAAGCCCCATGAAATAATAGAGCTCTTTCTTACAGATAAAATATAACTGTTAGAATATGCTAGGTCTCCTGAGATCAAGTAGTTGTGTGGATATCTGTGCTAAGTTACACAATGGAATCACACCAAAAACTGTGAGTGGTTTTGGGCCACCCTCTGTAACAGTGGGAAAGGGAGATGTTTCTGTTCTTTGCGTATTTTGTATAATCTCTATTCTGTCTTGTTGGCCTCCTTATACTTTCTACTGCAAGGTGAAAACAATAATGCTAACTGTCCCTCAACAGAAGGCTCTGAGGCCATTTGGGTACAGACCCAATCTTTGAGAACCTAATCAAAACTGTGACAAACATATTCGATCTGTTTTGTGAGAGACATCTTAGCTACAGTGCATGTTCCCAGCTGGTCTAGACTTCTCAAACACTACATCAGTTAGCTAAGGCCATTGCATTAATAACTTTTGTATCTTTGCAGCTAAAATATTGTAAAGAATCAACCTAGGAAGGGAAGGGCTGATTTGGCTCCCATGTTGGAGTATTTCAGTCCATCCACCAGGAAATGATCAGTGGAGCTACTTGGGTAACAGCAGCAGAGCGTGGGGCAGAGGCCCACTACTCAGTGGACTGGAAAGCCAACACCAAGCCACAATCACAGACCAGGCTAAAATGTTCAAAGGCCATCCTGAGTGACCTGTGAGCACTGACCAGGCCCCATGCCTAAAGGTGAGGCAGCCTCCCAATATACTTGCATACCATGATGCAAAAGCAATAAAACACAAGCTACTGGGAAATACTAAAGATTCAACTGCAATAACTGTGTGCTCAGTTTCTCTCCAGAAGACTGTAACATGAGTAGCTTCTTTTAACTGTAAGGCCATCTATGAAATCTCTCAACATGCGCTTCTTCAAGCCTTTTATCCATTTTGGCTTTCTGAGGTGGTACTACCTACACCAACTTTGGAGTTTACAGGTTAAAGATGATCGCAACCATAATCCTGATACTTAAGTGGCCATGCAAAAATGCCCCTTGTTCTGTCTTTTCTATCTTTATAAAATATATTTTATCTTTTTGTATTATTATTTTATTTTGAGACAGGATCTCACCCCGTAGTTCTGGCTTGCCTGTAACTCAGTAGTTAGACCAGGCTGGCCTCCAACTTACAGAACTGCCTTCCCAGTTCTGAGATTAAAGGTGTGGGGTACCACACCAAGCCTCCAGAAGCCCACTTGCTGATACAAACACCAAGTTTTAATTTTCATTTTATAAACAATAAATCTTATTCTGTGTGACCCTAGACCTGGAGAATCTATCTGCTACCTCAGTTTGACTTGGTTATGTATTTACAGACATTCTGAACATCAGTTCAGAGCCTCAGCAACACTCATCAGAAGAGGCTAAGGATAAATCAAAGAAAATGAGAGTCTGGGGTATATTGCCCTCAGACTGAATCTCATCGAAAGAAAGCAAGATGGAGAATTGTTAGACATTTGTTCAAAATCTACCTGATTAAGCATTGATTATGTCTACCTGATTGGCTCTGCCAACCTCTCTGCATTTCTCAGGAGCTGAAACATACTCTGCCAAAGGAAAGGCAGACTATATTCCAGGGTTAAGATAACATACATACAGAGATACACACAAACACACACACACACACACACACACACACACAATCAAGTTGGCAATACTGAGAACAAACTATTGATATACCCCAAGTGAACAGAACTCATGCTGAAGGCCAGCAAGATGGCTCAGTGGGTAAGGACTTGCCACCAAGCCTGACAAATTGAATTTCATCCCCAGAATCCACATGGTAGGAAAGGAGAATTTCTGACCATCATATGCTCACTGTGGCAGGCACACCCCTTTCCAAAATGCCCACATACAAATAAAGTAAGTAAATGTAAGGCAATGATGAGTAAAAGATGACACACATAAGATACTACATGCTATATGATTGTATAAGGTTTTAAAATAGGCAAAAACTAATCAACTATGACAGAAATAAAATGGTGTATGTCTAAATGATGGGAAGAGGCTAGAAGGCAAAGAAAGCTTCTACGGCTAGAGAAAGGTCTTATATCTTTCTTAGTGTGCTAGTTACAGAGTGTATGTAACTGTCCTAATTCATTAAAATGAATCTTACTTAATAATAGTAATACAATTTATCATTTGTAACTCTTACCTTAATTATTAACTAATCCATATAGTTTAAGAAAGTACTATGTAGCCCAGGCTAGCCTTAAACTTAAGATTCTATTGTCTCTGCCCCCAGGCTGCTGGGATTACAATCATGTGGCACCACACCTAACTCAACAATACATTCTTAAATGAAAATGAAATTATATAGAGCTATTGAAAACAAGCAGAGGTGTAATAATGTTCAACCATAAGACCCTTTGGGGCTACAGTTGTCATACCCTTGGAATACCTAAGAGCAGAAAATGATTGTGTAACTGTATAAAACACATCTGTTATAATATCCCAAGACAAGTTAGCTTTATGTGAAATGTTTATAGTTTGTTTCTATGCAGAAATATGACTTTCTATTGCCAATGCCCTAATTCTAAACAGATATAAATTATGCTTCAGTGGACAGTGGTACACAATATGTTCTGGTTTTAGTGGGATAAAGCTCTGAGATGGACTTTTACTTTGAAAGTTTTATTGCACATTCTCTTCTCCCTACATTTATTACCTATTTAAGACAGAAAACAGAAAAGCCAGGAAGATTTACAATTTGAGAGAAGATTGAGAGAAGCTCTTTCACAGAGCAATGTGTTTAGACCTGACAGGAAAATGTTTTGGGGGTAGGTCAGTAATAGAGTGAGATCCATGTATTCTGAAAGCAGAGACAACCTGCTTCTTGGAAGTGGTGAGGGGAGAGCAGGAAGACGTTAGAGGTGAAAACACTACAAATAATGTCTAAGTCACAAAGCTGTCCTTCACTAAGTGCCAGTGCTCCACGTCACCATACAGAGAGAGGTGATGAAGAAGCAAGGGATGCAGCATTAATGAGATCAGAAGTTCAAGGTTGTCCCTGGCTTCCTCGTGAGTTCAAAGCCGGCATGGGTTACATGAGACCCTTTCTTAAGACAACTATAAAATAAAAATGAAATATGTGATTAGAGAAGGGAAGTTATGGCAGCCGAGCCAGGATAGATTTTAATAATGTTAACTGAACTCCCATGTCCACAAAAACATTTAGAAAAGGAATATTGAGTCACCCTGACAGACCTTTCTGGGACTTCAGGTTTCTGAAAGATTAATAATAAAAACAACTGGACGTGTTCTCAAAGAGAGAACTGCACTGATTTATAGAAATATAGATTGAGAGAAAATGGTCTTGACCCTGTAGGGACAAGTCTTGTCAGGTGCACATGAAATGAACATAATCAATTCCAGAATGAACTAGAGTGGACACAATCCTCCCATAGTTCTTCTTACTGTAAAGGAGAGGTCAGAAGTGCAATGCCTGTTCATTCCTGCACCCACAGGGAGACTGAGCCAGTCTGGGTCAGTGTGACCTCATAAAACAGACGAATGAATTCGCCATCGGAGGAGAGAAGGAGAAGTATATTGCAGAAGTGAAGTGCAGGTTTGGCACTGCAGACCCTGTCTTAGTTACTTTTCTCACTGCTGTGACAAAACACCCAATAAAACAACTTAAGGGTATTACAAACAAAGCTGCTACAAACATGGTTGAGCAAATGTCCTTGTTGTGTACTTGAGCAAATTTTGGGTATATGCCTAGGAGTGGTATAGCTGAATCTTGAAGAAGCAGATGTCCCTCAACGGAGGAATGGATACAGAAATTGTGGTATTTTTACACAATGGAATACTACTCAGCAATCAAAAACAAGGAAATCATGAAATTTGCAGGCAAATGGTGGGATCTAGAGAAGATCATTTTGAGTGAGGTATCCCAGAAGGAGAAAGACACACTTGGTATATACTCGCTTATATAAACCTATAAGATATGATAAACATAATGAAATCTATACACTAAAGAAGATAAACAAGAAAGAGGACCCGGGGTAAGATGATCAATCCTCACTTATAAAGACAAATGAGATGTGCATTGGATGTAGGAGAAAACAAGTAAAAGGACAGGAGCCTACCACAGAGGGCCCCTGAAAGACTCTACTAGCAGTGTATCAAAGCAGATACTAAAACTCATAACCAAACCTTCAGCAGAGTGCAGGGAATTATATGAAAGAAGGGGGAGTTTGTATGACATGAAAAGGATAGGAGCTCCACAAGAACCAAATATATCTGGGCACAGGGGTCTTTTCGGAGACTGACACTCCACCAAGGACCATGTATGGATATAACCTAGAACCTCTGCTTGGATGTAGCCCGTGGTAGCTCACTAACCAATTGGTTTCCCATAGTAAGGGGAACAGGAACTATTTCTGACAGGAACTCAATGGCAGGCTTTTTGACCTCCCCACCTCCCAAGGGAGGAGCAGTCCTGCTAGGCCACAGAGGAGGACTTTGCAGCCAGTACTGAAGATACCTGATAAAACAGGGTCAGATGAAAGGGGAGGAGGTCCTCCCCAATCAGTGGATTAGGAAAGGGGCAGGGAGGAGATGAGGGAGGGAGGTTTGGGAGCGAATAAGGGAGTGGGATATAGCTGGGATATAGAGTTAATAAAATATAACTAATAAAAAATAAAAAAAAAAAAACTTAAGGCAGGAAGCCACATTAGCACACAGTTTGAGGGGACAATCTATCATGGCAAGAAAGGAACAGGAAAAAGCTGCTCTGGCTTTGGTGAGAGTGTGAAGGAAAAGGCAACACTGTGTCCAGTCTGGAGAAAGCGAAGAGCCTTGATTTTTACTTTTGGTCCCTTTCTGTTCAGTCTAGGACCTCAGCCTCTGGGCTAATCCCTCTAATATTCAGGGCTAGCCTTCCCCCCATAATTAAGCCTCTTTGGACATCAGTGACAACACAACACACACATGCACACATTCGCACACAGCTAGTCAGCAGCACATGCCCAGAGGTTTATCTCCTTGGTGAATCCAAATCCAAGGCAAGTAGATAGTGAAGATGACTTATCATAGGTCTCCTGCTTACCAAATCCAATCAAGCGGATGCTGTTTCTGAATATGCAAACTGCCAGGTCCAGAAGCCAACTGAGTTCCTAGAGTGTACCATTAGTGGATGAGACAGTTGGTAACATGCTGGCAAATTTACTAGATTAGGGCTTCTATCTTGTAAGGATTGGTGGTTCATACTCTAGATGTAGCATAATGTTTCCTATTCTTGGAGCCATATCCTGATCCCTTTCAGAGGATGTGGCTAGCAGGTGGTTAGTTACTGGAGAGTCCACCTCAGTTTTTGAAATAGAACTTGATTTTCCTTGGCACGTCCTTTTAGCCAATGATGAGCAAAGTGGTGATAGCCAAGATGATTCCCTTCTCGTCATGGGCCATGGCCAATGCCATTCTGTCTAAAGAGAGATATCTTTGCTCCCAAATGCAATTTGGACTAGGAAAGGCTTTGCAGGGGTGGGGGAAGCCTGCGTCAGGGTCTCTGTGGTATCCTCTCTCCTATATTGCTTATAAATCTCTTCCTTCCATGGATGTTTCTCTCTAGTAGACTCTGCACTTCTAACTTAGCCTCACTAACAAATTCCCAGTAAGCACAACCTGTAATGTGTATCTTTCACAAGCATGCTAAACTATCTTACTATTTTAGTTTTAAATAAATTCCACATAATAGTCTTTTGGTTGGTATTTCAAACTTCCTGACCGGAAAGTGTTATACTTTTCTGACTGTGTCTTAGCCCTTTGTTTACATCACTATTATAGATTCAGCAATTATTAGTCATTTGCCTTACTAAAGGTTGCTTCATCTGTACAAAGGCAGAGTTAAATGGATTTGTTAACCATGTTCCTTAATTGCTATGTGTCTTGTTAGATGTTTTGTTTATGGTCAAATCCTTTATATGGACTTCCTCAGATTAATTTTGTTGCTCTCTCTAGTTTCTAGTGCTAAATACTCAGTTTGATTTATTCGTTTCTTTTAATGATTTTTTAAAAAATGCCTTTCAATTGTCATACAACTTTATACTTTGTAAAAAGGTTGTGTGGCTGATTTCCAGGCTTTAAATATTTATGTCCCATCCAAATTAATATGTTGAATCATGAGGCTGGCAGTATGAGAAAGAGGGAGCTTCAGTGCTGATTCCATAGTGAGGATTCTCTGATTGTTAGTATGAAGGGTGAGCTTACATATAACAGGCCCAAGAGAACTTCCTTACCTATGCTTCCATTCAAGAACACCGAGGGAAGACATCATCTGTGTAGACAACAAGCTCTCACCGGACACAAGTCTGCCAGTACCTTGATCTTGGACTTTCCAGCTTTAGAACTATGGTTCATAAATTTCTTCTGTTTACGATCTGCCCACACTCTACCCCTATAAAGTACACAATTATTATTTGTCAATTTAAGTCTTCTTTCACGGGTGCTGTGGATTGAACCTAGGCCTTTGCACATACCAAGCAAGTCCTACACCACTTAACTACATCACAAACCCCAAAAGAAAGCCAGTTTAATGTATTTTATCACAGTAACACAAATGGTCTACAATACTGGTATGTATTTCAATCTCTGTATACATTAGACTTTTCTATCCTTTTAAGAAAGAAGGAAGGGAAAGAGGAAGGGTGGAGACAGAGAGGGGGAGGAAGAGACAGACAGATAAAGGGGTGGAGCTGATAAAACCTAAACATTCAGCTAATGTTCAAAACTAGGTACCATTCCCCCACCACCACTACATACTGAACCCAGGGCCCCAGACACGTTAGGCAAACACTCTACTGAGCTCTAATCCCAAACCAAAACTAGGTCTTCTACATGGGATTATAAACCTTAACAAAACAGGCCGGAGAACATTTATTCATGTAATTGATGCTGTTGCTTCCTTAGCTCTGTCTTTTTGGGGGTCAGCTCTATCCATGCACTGACTCTATGTCCCTTGTCCTGAACTTAGATACTTTACTGTCACGTTTTTATTCCTTTGTCTTTCCCATCTGTTTTTCTTGCTGTTCTATTGCTTAAAGAGACACCAGGACCAAGGCAACACTTAAAAGAAAGCACTTAATTGGGGGACTGCTTATAGTTTTAGAGTTAGTCCATGACCATCATGGTGGGAAGCAGATAGGCATGGCACGTGGAGCAGTATCTGAGAGCTCACATCTGATCCACAAGTTCCAGACAGAGAAAAGGAGACTCTGTTGCTTTTGAAACCCCAAAGCCCACTCCCAGAGGCACATATCCTCCAAAAAGGCCACACCTCCTAACCCTTCCCTAACATTTCAAGTGATGACCAAGCATTCAAATAAATGAGCCTATGGGAGCCATTCTTATTCAACCATATTACCTAAATCTCAGGACAGTGCACAGACTGTGAACTCCACATGACCAGTCTTGTTATCCACTGTGGTTTCCTTTTTAGTCTCACCAACGTATGTCTTATTCACATCGTTGTTTAAATTGTTTCCCAAGTATCACTTCTGTTTTTCAGCTTCATTTTCTTTCTTTTTTTTTTTTCTGCTTTAAAAAAAGAAAAATCTGAACCCCTGCACAGATGTAGCCCATGGCAACTCAGTCTCCAAGTAGGTTCCCTAGTAATGGGAACAGGGGCTGTCTCTGACATGAACTCAGTGGCTGGCTCTTTGATCACTGCCTCCTGAAGTGGGAACAGCCTTACCAGGCCACGGAGAAAGATAATGCAGGCAGTGCTGATAGGCTAGGGTCAGATGGAAGGGGAGGAGGACCTTCCCTATCAGTGGACTAGGGAAGGGGCATGGGTGGAGAACTGAATTGGCAGGGGATGAGGGAGGGAGCTATAGCTGGGATAAAAGTGAATAAATTGTAGTAAATAACAAAATTTATATTAAAAAGAAAATCTATCACACTATTAGCATTTTATATCAATCTTCCTTTTCATAACAAAACTGACCCAATATTTCTAAATTACTTCTTATAATCCACAAAACAAGTGTACTTAACTTAGTACTCAGCCTTTAGTACCTCAGCAAATACTTTTTAGATTAATGACCTTAAATGAACAAATGTACCTTTAACTATATGTCAAGTTCCACACTATAGGGAAAAGACAAAATGCTAACATAATTGGCAATTTAGACAAAAGAAATATCAAGTGTCTGTGTTCCAAGTTTTATAACAAAAAATAAGTTTGAACATAAACTAAGATTATCAATATTTAATTTAGATCCATTTAGTAGAGACAATGATCACAAAAATTGTGTTTGGCCTGCATAACAGGGTGGGCTGTTTCTTTAAAAGTTGCTTTAAAGAACACTTTAACTAGCAGTGTTTTCAAAGCAAAGACTCATGACCAAACCTTTGGCAGAGTACAGGGAATCATAAGAAAGAAGGGGAGTTAGTTTGATGGGGAAAGGATAGGAGCTCCACAAGGACCAAATATATCTGGGCACAGGGTCTTTTCTGAGACTGACATTCAACCAAGGACCAAGTATGGATATAACCTAGAACCTCCACTCAGATGTAGCCTGTGGTAGCTCAGTAACCAATTGGTTTTCCAAAGTGAGGGGAACAGGGACTATTTCTAACAGGAACTCAATGACTGGGTCTTTGGTCTCCCCACCCCCGAAGGGAGGAGCAGTCCTGTTAGGCCACAGAGGAGGGCTTTGCAGCCAGTCCTGAAGATACCTGATAAAACAGGATCAGATGAATGGGGAGGAGGTCCCCCCTATCAGTGGACTTGGAAAGGGGCACGGTGGAGATGAGGGAGGGAGGGAGGGACTGGGAAGGAATGAGGGATGGGGACACGGCTGGGATACAGAGTTAATAAAATGTAACTGATAAAAAAAAAAAGAACACTTTTAATTGTGAAATATTGAATTCTCACTGTCTGGAACTCTGCAGACGCATTCAAGGTCCCTTTTTTGTGTGAGCTTAAAGAAAGATCTGAATGTAAACCATTAACAAGGGAAGTGGGGGGAGGAGGTTTCTTCTGGTAACTGTAACCAGCCACAAGTGACCAGAGAAAGCTTCCTGCGCAAAAGCCGCTTGCCTAGAAGTGGGGTTGGGTCATTACTCGCCTGTACAACCACCACCTCCCAAACAACATATGAATGCCAGATGGTTGGAACGGCTCCACTGAGAAACTGATATTTTCATTGTTTGGAACTTGGTTTCGTAGCTTTCTCCATGCAGTGATTTGATTGCAGCATTTAGAGAGTTGGAGAGTGTTCCCATAAATGATTCCACCCCTAGAATGTGAAGCTGGGGTAGGCTTATTAGCCTGTTTTTCCATTAGTATGTCATTCCCATTTTCTTACTCAGACAAGGTTCGTAAAAAGAAAATGTGCATTTTGTGCTTCAGGATCTTTCCCCCACCGCTTTGGGGAACTTGCTACTGAACATTACTTCCCTCACTTTGTTCATGGAGTATTTACACATCATTTTATAATTTATAATCATCATTAACAAACTTATTACTACGTAATTATATGATTCTTGTGTATTACTTTCTTAGATCTTAACTAATTTTAAACATTTTATATCTATTAATATTGACTCATCTCAGCACCACAGTAATGCTGAGAGACAAGTACTATCATTTCTACTTTGAGAAACTTAGACAGAGTGAAGTCAGATTCCTTACCTAACCTAGGTAGGTGGTAAATGGTGAAATTGATTTTAGCCCAGCATCTATGTCATTAACCCCTCAAGTGTCAAGCAATCTACTGTGCTGTGAGCAACAGTCAGTTCTCTGCTACCTTTCCAATTTCTCTCAGTCTCAAACTCTCATTTTTTGAGGCAGTCTCATGTAACTCATGAGGCCTCATATTAACTATGCAGCTGAGGATGACCTTGGACTTCCAATCCTCCTGTCAATGCCTCCCAAGTACTAGAATTACAAGCAGGGACCACAAGTCTCAGTTTCCTGGTCCTTGCTGATCTGAGGGTTTTTACCGTAGTACATACCTTGTCTACTGCAACTCTGAGATAATAGCCCAGGGTGTCTAACCACATGTCAATGAAACGAGTATTTCACGAATCATACAGATACATTTCTGTATTTAAGCAAGAAAATAGGTTTGATTTCCTGCCGTCTGGCTAAGGATGCTCTACTCTTGATAGCTTTCATTATACTAGAGCATATGAAAGAGGGGTACATAAAGTTACAAAAAAACACAAGTGGTATATAAAGTCAAAGATATGAAAACTTACATTAGGGGTGTTGTGCATTCAATGGTGTAGCACACCGAAGTCCATAGGATCATTAGGTCTCAGTGAGTCAACACTGTATGTTCCCAAGCAAAAGGACATAGATATGATACCTGCAAGGCATTTGGAGTATGACACTGCCAGTGAACTTCTCAGACAAGTGAGCGGTAGAGACTTTAGAGAATTCCCTTAGTCAAGATTTCGAGGTTGATGAGCTAGCTCGGTGGATAAACATTCTTCCCACCAAGCCTGGCAGCCTGAATTCCAGCCCAGGGATTTGAGTTCAATGCCCAAAACCCACATGGTGAGAAAAAAAAAAAAAAAAGAACTGGCCTACACAATTTGTCCTCTGATTTCCACATGTACCATAAGGGATCTAGGCACACATGCCCAATCTGCATACACATATTTAAAGTGTAATTTTAAAACTAAGAATATAACAACTTAGGTCACTATAAAGTTACTTCAAACGCATCAACTTTGCAAGCAAATGAGCTAGTAGAGAATTGTTTCTATCACCTGCTTCCTTGCTCACATGGTAGCATGCCTCTCCACTCTATTATGTAGTGTGTTTTGGGTTTGTGCCCTAGGTGTAGGTCTATGATGTGGTCCTAACCAGTCATAGCACTGAGTTCCTCATCACAGTGATTAATTAGAGATGAGCCAGGAATCCTGTCACAGTCAAGCTCAGTAGTAGTGGCTTTTGCTGGTGCTAATGAGAAGGAGACTATGGGATTTCCTTGGGAATTGAATCTGCAAGTCTGAAGGCTTACAATGTTAGAGACCACCATGAATAAGAACTTGGGTGTAAGTGAGAACGGAGGGCACCTGTATCAAGCTGCACCCACACTCCATCCTGGATTTTTACATCCCATGAGTCAACAAATACCATTATTTATTTCGGCTTTTTACACTCTCCCTTTCTATCCAAAGAGTTATAAAAAGAGAGAACCATTTAAGAAGAGTTCACTTGGTGTTCCTTTGTGAGAGAAAATAATGGGCATTTCTAGAAGGTCCTGAAAAGAACAACAAAAAAGAGGATTTTAGTGTAGCCTGAGCAGAGCTAATCTTTCGGGGCCTCACAACAAAGGGTCCACACTGCTCCTTTAATAAAAGCAAAGAAAATAATGCTCTTTTACACAGAACCCTTGAGATGGATAGGAAATAGTTCCAACAAATGATTCCAGCAGTTAAAAACCAGTGAAGTTTTATGGTGGTAGCTAAGAGGTTCCTCTTGTGTCATGTGACTTTGGAGTGCTGACCTTTTGGCCTGTGAGCCACAGATGGCTTTCAGTGCTTTCGAAAATGAGACTGACCTGGCTTTCCACACTCCTCAAGAGATTGGCTGCAAGTGGTCCTTTCTTCTCTGCTTCCCAAAGTAGTCAGATTTTAGCTGTACTATGGATGCACAGCTGGAATCTCCATTTTGCCTGACTACTTTGTAGCAGATATGGTCATGTGAATCATTCTTACCAGCAGAAAGGAAGAGGTGTGGGTAGCCTTCTGTAGCCTAAGGAAATTGCTTGCGTACCATCTCTGTGCTTTCTCCTCCTAGCTTGATCTAATTTCAACCAACCAAAGAAACCCTAGGAACTGAAGAAACAAGATTAAACAATGTCCCTGAGTGACTAGCAGAAGGCAGTAGAGCTGTCCCATGAGCCTGGACTATTTACTAGTAGATTGTTACTTGATACAGAAAAGAAAATATACACCTATAATATATTATATATGTGTGTGATATTGTTATACATTACATATGTGTAATATATTGTGTATTTTATTTTATATATTATATTTACATACAATTATATTATTATACTCTACATACATGTAAATAATATGTAATATATTACATTATATATAATATATATATTAAGCCCCTGTATTTGAGGACTCTTTTTTCCAGAAGGCTAACCTAATACCTTTATTTTCAACATCTTGAAGCACAGCTTTGTGTAGTTTCCCCTAAAAAGATCATTTCCATCCTATAATTCTATTTAACCATGCCCTATCTCACTATGGTCTTTTAGCCAACTTCTATTAGTTGTTGCAACACCAAACTGAAACTTTTATCAAACAATCATGAGAAAACATCTCTGCTCAATGGATTTTTCCATATCAAATGGGAGTCCCCCAGCTGTTAGAATTGGATTTTACTCATTTACAAAAGCCTCCCCAGCTTGGCTTTCATGAGGAGCATGCTGGTGTTAGTCTCCATCACTTGAGAGTCTTTCCCTGTGCCCCTAGTCATTTTCATGGGATATTTCTAAGCAAAACTCAATGTTTTGTGTTGTTATTTTAGGTGCAACAAATAGGAAAAATGAAAATTTTAAATATTTTTCTCCATAAAGTAGAAAAAAAATTTCCATTTTTGTCACCTTCGAAACAGCTTAATGAACAAAAAATAAGTTATCTTCCCAACCCCAAAATCAGGAAGTGTAACTGTCCATAGTTCTCAGACTAGCTCCTGCTCTTCTGCTCTCAGTGAGCCCATGGAGAGTGACTTAGCTCTCTGAGGGCAGCATACATGCCAGGCTCATTTCAGACATACCTATGATCCAGGTCACAACCAGTTTTTACTCAGCCTGTTTGTTGCTGTCAGTGGAATTAAGATGGAAATCCATCTCATATAAGTCTTTAATTCAAATGACATGTTTTCTTCTCCCTAACTCTGGCCTGCTTGGGTTTCTTGAGGAGCCTCAAGACTCCTCTCTCTATAGTCTTCATTCTTCCCTGGTTTTCTTACCCCTCTCTCCCTTTCTCTCTGTTTGTATATCTCCCCTTCCCCCTCCCCCTCTTCACTCTGTTTCTGTTTCTCCTTTCTTTCTCATCTATCTATCTATCTATCTATCTATCTATCTACCTATCTGTCATCTGTCTATCATCTATGTATCTGCCTATCATCTATCTACCTATCAGTCTATCATCTATCTACCTATCATCTTTCTCTCTATATATTTCATTATCTTAGTTCTTGAGAATTTGGATCTGGTTGGGCAAGCTTATCTTTCAGTAGATAAAACTATTTTGCTCCACATTTTCTCATGAGAGAGGGCCACATTTTGATCCCTGGACTCTTCCACTCCCTGCTGTCTCCAGTGCAGTGGGGTGAAAGAACTCTGTACTGCAGAACCGGAGGGTGGAGCAAGAAGAATTCTTAAACGTGACTCTGAGAAAAGTAAGCCTGATGGCTCACTTTTACACACTTGTTCTCCCTGCCTTTTGTTGTTGTTTTGTTTTGGGGGCACTATTTGTTATTGTGGTTTTTATAACTGCAATGCTAGGGATGGAAACCAGGGCCTCACGAATATAAGGCAAGTGCTCTACCACTAATCTGCATCCCTATGGTCCTACCTTCTATGGTTTCAGTTACTACATAATTATAATAACTATAAAGTAGTTAGTAACATTATTTTTATGAATATCTGCATAATAGAATACTATTAAAATATTAGTGATTCAAAATAATTCATAATTAGCTATTATATCATTAAGGTTACTTATTTATTTTTCACCTCTTATTGTGCCTACCTTTTAAATCTTATCACAGTTGTGAATATACAGGAAAAAACATCCTGTGGAGGGTTTGGTACTATCAGACCTCCATTGGCGGTCTTGGGGATGACGGGGACCACTGTATTAATATAATGAATATGCAATCCATGAAACATTGTATATATACTTTCAAGGTTATTTTGTGTAAGAACAACTCAGATAAACACAATGGATGAGTTCTGAAGCCAATTTTGAATTCCAAACCTCTACTGCATGGAATTTTCCACCATAAACCACATAAAGAAAACTGCCCAAGTTAAGGATAAAAGCCCATTCATGCTTAGTCACCATGGTAATTCCTTCCTGCTTCTAAGTGGCAACTATATTTCCAATCAGGTGCCAAAATTCCAAGACTTGCTATGAGCAAAGATTGCATGTGTGAATGGGTAGTTTAAAAAACTCATTTAGTCACCCAAAGACAGGATACTAAAATTCCACTTAAGTACAATATACTGAGTAGCTGGCACATCATTCATCCTGAGCTTCACTTAAACTGAGTGTTCACTCAGCACACAAAGACCCACAAAAAGACCTGCAGGGAGACCGTTCTCTAGGTCTGCTTGTACTCTGAACATCTTATTCTTGTATGCTTAAGTGTTTGTTTATGTCAGGAAGGATTACATGACACTCTATGTGTGACTGTCTGTCTGTCTTTCTGTCTCTGTCTCTGTCTCCCTCCCTCTCTCTCTTTTTCCTCTCTCTCTGGAGAACACAGAACAACTTTTGGTACCCTCCCTTCTCCTACACTGTGGATCTATGGACTTGAACTCAGATAGTGAGGTTTGGTGGCAGAGTACCTTTACATGCAGAGTTATCTGGCACCAGTCTTTTTTTTTTTTAATCACTTATACCTTTCATTATGAGATCTTCATACATATGTGTTTTGGGGCCTTGCTCATATACATGTCTAAATATAAATTCGTCACAGGAAAATAACATGTATTTTCCTTTCCCTTCCCCATCATCTCCTCTGGTACCTTCTCTTTAGAGCTCTCTTCTGCCTGACTCATAGTCCTCCTTCCACTTTCATGTCCTCTCCCCATCTCTCTAGATTCCAGCTGTGAGTTTGTCTTGTTTCACTTAACCTGATGAGCTCCAGCTCCATCCATTTGCCCTTCTCTCTCCAGCTTCTCTAAGCTGGTTCCAGATTATGAATTAATAAACAGGGATATAGCCTTTACATCATCCAAAGAAGCAAGGTTCCTGGCCTAGCCCAAGTGGTGTTGCTCTATCCAGGATGTAAACATGCTTAGGTCTACCTGCTCTGCAAAAAGACAAGGAAGGGGTGTGTCTAAGTAGCTGTCCCGTCACTATAACAGAATTCTACAGCGTGGATAACCTCCAAGTAATAGACGTTTGCTTGGCTCACAGTTTCAAAGGCTGGGAGGTCTCAGAGTACATCACTGGCTTTTGTTGCCTTATAACATGGCAGGGAAGTGACACACAGGGATGGAAAGACTGGACCTTGGCCTTTTATCAGGAGCCCACTGACATCATGGCCAAAAGCATTTGGCTAAAATTGCACAGATCTATTAGTGAGGGTGGAGCCCTCACGACCTAGTCCCACCTCATAGTACTGTCATAACAGCAGCCAGATATCAGCATGAGGTGAGCATAAGGCAGATAAGAAGCCTACCAAAGGACCCTTAATGTGACCTGACAAGATTGTTAAGGAAGACACAACAGCTACCGATGCCGGTCATCCTAATCCTTCTTTCATGAGTGTGCAGGCAGGGAAACTTGCTAGCACCATCTCAGCCGCCAGGAAGAAGCACATTAAGTTGAAAAAAAATAAGAGGAAATGACCTTAGCAGAAGAATGTAATGGCGAAAACTAAGTATTACTTGGAATGTATTCCAAGTAGTGTTTCTCATAAGATTTAAAAGAGTTAGAAGTTACAAATACACACTTCCACTAGAATGTATTAGCAAATAGGAAATGGATAGTAATGATGAATTCTCCTAGATTTTAAATGTTATTGCTAAAAAAATTAAAACAAAACTGTAAATAGCAAAATGGACCCCGCAGGAAATCAAACTAATATATGCATTACTTTCTGTATCAGACCAGGGATAGCCACAGCAGTGCTGTGATAGGGTAGCGTTCAGTGCACTAGATAACCTAGGCTGAATTCGTAGCCTCTTTCTCTTTGGCTATTGAGTTTATGACGCATCAGGCAGTTTTTCTAAGGCCCCAAAGTCGCAGCTGATTTCCTCATTGATAAGCGAGTTAATGTTGCCTCTCTTATCGGATTGCAATAAGAAGTAAATGCTGTCTTGAGCATTTGCAAACTTCTGAGCACCTGACATAAATCCCTCACATTTGTAATCTCGGGGCAAAAGGCAGTGAAAACATTTAGAAAAAGTGTCAGGGAAACAGGACCCTGGGAGGTTCTGTGCTGCTTTCCCAGACCCAGGAGAAGCCAGGGCTAGATGTGCTCAAAGAGAAAGCCGAGCAAAGCAACCAAACTATGATATAGCCAGGGCACAGGGTAGTAGCTTGGTAGATGGAAGACACCCCACCTTTGTGTTCCACACCAGAGAATCAGTCATTCCCATGTGCCTTGGTAGGGGCACTGAGTAGATTGGCAGTTAACGAGGACTGTTGAAACAAAGTAACTATGAAGGCGAAGACTTCTCATCCTGTTCCGTTCAAGTAGTAGGATGTGCACAATCAAGGTCTTACTTGTTTAATAAAGCCATTTCAGGGGCTACAGTCATTTATTTGTCAGTCTCTTTTTAAAAAATCGCTTGATTTTGTAGATATTTTAGGGAGGCATTGTGTGAGTCTGCTTTGTGGAGGCTTGCTATACACAGGTAGCCCTGTTAGCAGCATCTAGCAAAAAAGATAAGAATGAGACACCTCCCACAATCCCCCTCACTCTATTTCTCCACCATTTATTTCTTTATTACCATGCAGTTACATTTTATTTACTCATTCAGTTCAGTGAGTATTGTGTCCAGGACACTGCACATTACATTACTGACTGGGATCTCCAGTCCGCATATCTCTATCGGGAAACAGAACTGACCAAGAGACTTGAGTACTTAGAAACAACTTTTGGCTACTTTAATCAACACCATAGCTACAACTCAGCAGTCTCTCTCTCTCTTCTCTTGCTTCTGTCTTCTATTTGACTTCTTCAGGTAAATCTGTATGCTGCAGCTTTTACCAGACCTCTGTCACTCCTAGCCTGACTTTCTCCTACTTTTTGGTGGCACTTGGTTTTGCTCTCTGGGAAACTTTCTTTACATGTTGGCCTCCCTGCCCCCATTCCCTCTGAGCTACAGATCCTTTCGCTCTCAGGACTCCACACAATGTTATGCAGCCCATCTGCAAACAGCCTCTAGGAGGGAGCCGCAAACCTGGAACAGCTGCTTTTCAACTCTAGAATGCCAATGAATGTCTCTCTTGTTAAAATGCAGGCCGTGAGGCCTCACAGAAGCCCCAAGAAGTCAGGAGCTGTGACAGGTCCTGAGAGTCAGCATTTAACAAGCCTTCTAGAAGACTCCGATGCATATTTACTTTTAAGGAGCTCTGGCCTAGGAAGGAAGTATCAGTTAGGTATGTTTCTTCCTGCCAATTCTTCATTTTTGGATGACTCCATCTTTATTTTCTGTCCTTCCTTTCTTACTTCCTTCAACCTTCCTGGGATCACATCCAAATTTCCAGTCTTTTCATTATTCTTATGTTTTTTTTTTTTCTTCTCTTCCCTCTCCTGCCTTTCCTTTGCTCTCTCTTCCACTCTCCTTGTTCTTTCTCTTTCTCTCCCTCCTTCCTTCCTCCCTTTCTTCTCCCTGCCTTTCCTTCTGCTTCCTCCCTTTTTCTCTCCCTTCATCCTCTCCCAGGCCCTCATCCCTCCTCTGCTGGCATCTCAGGTCATCCTGGAGTATTACATCTATCTGATATTCCTTATTTCTAGGACAGAAAAGAAGAAGAAGACAGAGACTGACTTGTGCCTGATGGAGCATCCCCTGAGATTTGGACATGTCAACTATAGAGCACAGAAAAATAGAGAGCCAGGAAACCCCAAAGTAAGCACAGCTGGAATCTGTAAAGTCCCCCCCCTTTTGCTTCAGAAAGAAACATGCAAACAGCTGACCTACTGCTCCAGCTGTTACTTTCCATTGTCTGGAATGTATGATAAATAAATGGACTTCTAAAAGCTGATAGTGTGTTGCCTACTTTCTCCTTCACCAAATTTTACTAAGTTGGTGTCTTTCAAAACAGCTTCCCCACACAGACCTTCCATAAAAATGCCTTAATTATTCCATGTGATATTGTGTGAGTAGACAAATTTCTTTTAAACCTCTTCCTTCAGAAGTGGGGATACAAACAAAGACCATTTTATTCAAAATAGAAAGTTCAAAATATTATTTAGAAGTTTATTGATTTTTAGTACAATCTGTGACTACTAAAAAGTTACATATTAATTGAATTATATGTACTTATACGTAATTCATATGTAGTTGTATGTAAATAAAAGTACACCCAAACTGTACCTCCAAAGTCTGTAATTTGGAGAAACCCTAGTAAATTTTTTTGGTCATGTTTGGATTCTCTTTTGCTATGCAACTATTCATTTTACTCTGCCTCATTTTGAAAGTTAAGGTTGTTAAAAAATCCTGGAGGTATTACCTGTGATTCCAGCACTCAGAGGTGAAAGCAGGAGGATCAGGAGTTCAAAATAAGCCTTGGCTATATAGCAAGCTTAAGGCCAGTCTGGGCTATAATATAATACCCTGTCAACAACAATAATAATAATAGACAGGAAAAAAATCAATTTTCCTTAAAGTCTAAGCATTTCCCTTGAAGAATGTTTTGTTTAAAAGATTGGAAAAGTCTAAATTGCATAAACATGCCTCCATTGAGTAAAAAAGTTTGCATAACATGTAAGCCAACGGATAAGTATCACAGCTTATTTAAAAACAAAACAAAACAAAAAATAACAAACAAAAAAACAATGTGGAAAGCAAGTTGAAAAAAAAATTCTAGTTTGTTCTAGATTCTTCTCTGGTCCTTAAGCTTATGTGACACAGGAAGGCAGCCTCCTTTCATTTGAAATGAAACATTTCGATTTTGGAAAACAAATTCTATTCCGTTCGTATGTGTTCACAGAGACCTGTTTCATCTGCTGGACTTAAATAATTTATAGACAGATAGCTTTCCTAAATATGGCGGGGCATGTAAGGGGAGCCCACGAGAATCATCTTCCAGGAACCGCCTCAAAGCCTGGACTTCTCATCAAGTTCCAGCAAATACACACGCCGAAACCAGTACTCGTGGAACCTCCACAGCCCGCAGTCAGCAGAGACCTTGCAGAAGGATGCCCGTTTCCTTCCGATTATTATTCTCTCTCACTTTTAGAACAGCTATCCACACCCCCTTCATCTGAACAAAAACGTGTTAAGAAATACAGTGGGTTGAGAATGGTAGTGGGGGAATTGTGGTTGTGAGAAAAAAGAAGAGCCAAGGAGAGGAAAGGGCCAACTGCAGAATAGCTTCAATATGCTGGTCCCAAGTCCGATAAACATCTCTTTCATATTAAACTGGAAGTACTTTTACATAAGTACTGGCTCATGTAACTGGCTAGAAGTACTAAGGGAAAGAGAAGAACTTGTCATGCTTTTGAAAGGTGAGCACAAGATCAAAGAAGTTAGGATGGAAGACCCTTTACTGGAATTCTTTCAACACAGATGGAAAACTCATTAAAAAAAATAAAAATAAATATACTCACAAATAAAAATAAGCCTCTAGGTTTTAAGACTTCTGGCCTGTGTTAGACTGAACATCAGGAGCCAATTAAATTGCTCTCCCCTTTTTGTTTATCCTAAAGGTCTTTCCCCTCCTCTGATTAGACCAGCATTGCATCCGATGTGGTTGGGGTCTGTTCCTTCACTTGGTAAAAACGCTTTCTCTATGGGTACAGAAATTGGAAAAAGTCTGCACTGTATCACACTAGGAAAACCAGCTAAATATCTGCCTTCTGTCTTATAATATTTCCTTTTGCTCCCAAAAGACATTGGCAGTTGGTGAGTGTCTGGGTCTATTTGACTGTGAACCATGGTACTCAGCCATACATACAGAATGATTCCATTTTTGCATTTGCTTATGCTTTTCACTGCCTCCTGAGCATATAATAGGATATATTCTTCATGTTATGCTTTTAGTTTTCTTTTGCAAGCTTGTGCCCATGGTCAGCTCTGAGAGGATGAAAACTAGGCTTCACGCCTTGAGTGAAATGCGGACTATAAAATGACATCACTTCTTCCAGTTTCTAGTTTTGAGAACACAGCTCAGCATGTCTGTTTCCCATCTGCCCGCTGAGGATCACCCACCCACTGAAGGTTCTCTGTCTCATGTCTGCACGTCAGCAAATCTACATTTCTGTCCCTGGGGTCTAGTCCCAAAAGCAGGGTGAACCTTATACATTGGAAAAAGCTACCAGCTAGGTTTGTAAAAACCACAAGCCATGTGGCTGTTGGCTTGTACAAGGCTTGTACATCCTCGAATGTGTCATAGGAGGAAAAAAAAGGAAGAAAGGTGTTTGATCCAGTGACCTCTTATCTGCCCAGCGTTACTAAGACAAACCCTGTCCCAGCCTCAGAGTGGTTAGGTAGCATACAATCCCATGGCAATGGACTGTGAAACTTTAGTTCTCCTGAGAATTCCCACCCACCAGTGAGCTCAGGGATCCACGGCCGCCTTGTGAACGTCCAGCTAATCATCATAGGAAATGTCATGATTTTTTGTTTTTGTTTGGTTGGTTGGTTTGTTTTTGTTTTTGTGTTTGTTTGTTTTTTGATACAGGGTTTCTTTGTGTGGCCCTGGCTGCCCTGGAACTTGCTCCATAGGTTGGACTCAAACTCACAGAGATCCACCTGCCTCTGCTTCCGCCTCTGGAATGTTGGAACTAAAGGTGTGTGCGACCAATGCCTGGTGAAATGACATGGGTATTACCTCTAAGGTGAAAAAAAAAAAACAACAAAAACCATCTTTTATCCTATAACCACAATAAACCAGAGGCTCGTTTCTACCATCCCAGTGGCTCTGATGTACTCCATACCCATTATTTTACTACTGCATGGAACCACACAGATTTTTTCTGTGTACTTCAACCATTGGATTAAATCACATGCCTACTTAGTGGGTCATCTGCCTTGCTAGCTCCATAGATACTTTCTACTAGTTTCTAGGAGACAGAAAGGAACTGTTGCCTTCATACAAACAGCATAGTTGCCCAGAATTGCTGGGTGTGTTTAGGTTTGCCTACTGGAGTCCGTTCATATTTGAGTGGTTGTAATGGGGGAAAGACTAAATCTGACCAAACTTCTAGTTCAAAGTCATCCTCAACTATGTAGCAACTTTGAAGCCAGGTACCTGAGTCCTTGGAGAGAGGGAGAGAGAAAAATAGAGAGTGATCCTGCTCTCTAAACCATGATGCACTATTAAAGGGATAGCAATATTTTTTTTTCTTTTATTGAAAATAGATTTTTTTTTTCATATAATATATTCTGATTATTGGGTCTCCTTGCCCAACTCTTCCCAGGTTTTTCCCACTTCCCTTCCCATTCAAATCCACACCATTTCTTTCTCTCTCTCTCTCTCTTTAAAAAACAAACAGACATCTCAAAACAATAACAAGATAAAACAAAACAAATAAACTAGAATAGGACAAAATGAACAGAAGAAATAGAGTCAAAGAAAAAACACAAGAAATGCATATAGTTACAGAAACACACACATTCACACACAAAGAAATATCATAAATACACAAAACTGGAAGCAATATTATATATGCAAAAGGCCTGAAAGGACTTTTTAAAAAGCACACACAGAACATTTTGAGATGATATTTAATAGCCACAGAGACACTATCTGTCCAGTATACTGTAGGTAGATTTTCACTTTCATTCATACAAAACTCTTGGGAAGGAAGGCTTTCTCTCTCCCTGTGTCTTAAACACAGGGAGACAGAAACTCAGTGCTCATTGGCCAAAGTCACAGAGCAAAGCAGTAAGAAAGTCAGGGTCTGAATTCCTGTCTAGCAGGCTTCAAAGCTAGCGCTTCCTGGACCAAAAATGTGTAAAATTATAACACTTTGCTTTGAGCTCTTAGGGTTCTTTTCCTACCTCCAAGTCCCTTCTATCCTTAAAATGAAGATTCTATGATTAGCAACAAGTCTCCTCTTTATTTATTCCAATATTCCAAAATTCACTCTCTTTTATTACTTTGGTGACATATGTCCTTTTCTCTACACTAGGTCCTATCTTCTAATCAATATCTTATCCATAAGGGCTCTTAAGATTTTACCATTCCTTAGAGGCCTTTTCAGAGAAAGTTAGAATGAAGATAGTTATTCCCTGACTGTTCACCCAAATATCATTTTCTATAATTATTGTACATGAGGCATGACATATATTTTCATTTGAACATAGCTTGTACAATATATAATTCATACAAGATACATATATACCATAGGATTTGCTTGAAATATGAGGATGGTGTTGCTATCTTCTGAAACTGATGGTTCATAAACATTTATAATTTTAATTTGTTGTGGTGGTTTGAATGAGAAAGCATCTCTATAGGCTTATATATTTGAATACTTGGTCCTAGTTGGTGGGACTGTTTGGGAAGGTGTGGCCTTGTTGGAGTAGGTATATCACTGAAGGCTAGTAAGTGCACACCATTCCTAGTTAGCTCTCTGTTTCTTGTTTGTAGATCAGATGTAAGCTCTCAGCCATTGAGCCAGCAACACACTATGTCTGCCTGCCACCATGTTCCACACCAAGATGGTTGTGAACTCTAGCCCTTTGGAATAGTGAGTCTCAAATTAAACCCTTTCTTTTCCATGTTGCCTTGGTCATGGTGCTTTTGTCATGTTAATTGAAAAGTAACTAAGACAATTGCTATTTCCAAAACTGAAATAGACTTCAAACTGGACATATTTTCTTAGTATGTAATATTATATGTTTGTATGCAAAAATATAAAGGTTATAATTTTTTATTATAGTTTACTTATGATAATAGTGCCAAATAATACTTTAGAAAAATCCTTTGAATAATGGACTTTAAGTAATGGAAAATTAAAACAAACAAAAACAATAATTAAACCATTGCACACACAAAATAAGCGTAAATACAGGCTTGGGTTGTTGCAAGTCTGGAGTCCCAGATACTCAGGGAGGAGCTGAAGGAGAAGAATCACAGATTCAGCCTAGCCTGGGCTACAAAGTGAGTTTAAGGCCAACCTTAAACTTGGCAATTTATTGATAGTTTGTCTCAAATAAAAGGTAAGAAGAGGGCTAAGGTGTAACTGAGTGTTTCAGTGCTTGCCTAATAGCAGGCCCAAGGTTCAGATCACTGACTACTGCTCAAAAACCAATGATTCTCAAACTAGCTGTACACTAAAATTCCTTGAGATGCTTAAAAAAATACCAGTTCTTAGACCCTAACCACAAAGATATTTTCTGTATTTTTTTCTAGGTAGGACTCCAACTCTATCTATCTATCTATCTATCTATCTATCTATCTATCTATCTCCAAGTGACCCCAGTGCTCAGTGAGGGATCACTAATGTTCTAAGTGTTCTTGAGATTACAAAGGCAAGACTAGGAATCATTCTTAATCCCATGTATTCACATCCCAGCCAAGAAACCATGTCTTCAAAAACTGATTTGATCCCAGTAAAAAAAAATCTTGAGAAGGGATTTTCATCTAAGAAAAAGAAGAGGGAAGAAATCTCCCTGCTAGGAAGCATTCTCCATCAGAGAGGGATTGGCCTCCTAACAATATCTGAATGTATAAACTAAAAACTCAGATCCAAATGTAGGCCATTTTCATAAAATCCCATTGAAGGCTAAATTCCATTTAGCACCAAATTTCAATGTTCTGTATTTTAGCTCAATTTTACTGGTTTCTCCTTCTAAATATCTGAGGTAAGGAAGAGACCCTGGTCAACTCTACTTAGCCAAGGATGGAGCTCTATCAAATGCCATCCATCTCAGCTGTTCAGTTGCTCTTCACTGAGTAAGTGACTGGACCATACATGACAACTCCTCTGCCAGCCATTGCTGTCACCAATGCATCAAAGCTGCAGCTGCCACCCACAACACTACCACCAGCGGAAACCAAGTTAGCTCAGCCACTTATGTTCATAGGTACCAAGGATTTCTCACTTTATCTTTGTCATCTACGAGACAGTGCTCTCTTCTGGTCTTGCCTGCTTGAATTGCTAGCTCAAAGTTCAAAGAATGGCGGAGGTATTTCTTATTGGTCGAGTGTAAGTTGTGTATCCAGCTTTTAGCTTTCAGGGGAAATGGGAAAATGGGGAAGGCTCTAGAAGTTTCACCTTATGCAGCAGGCATCAGACACATACACAGGACACACACACAGACACATTCAGACACACATATACAAACACATACAGACATGCACACACACACACACACACACACACACATACACACACAGAAACATATACACACACACAGAACTGCTGGAAGCTTTGAACTAACAAGGTGTTTATCAGGAATCAAGGTTGCCCCTTCTCTTATCATCCTTTTGTGAGAACTAGTAGTTAACTGAACACTTATCCTGGGAAGGGAAGCCAAAGTCCTAGATGACATGAAGCCAAAGCTGATTCCTCTTTCATTAGGTAGCAAATCTCTGAGCTTGTGACCTTTCTTCCCTGTTAACTCTATTCTTGTAACAGGACACTCATTCATCCACAAGTTCCTGCTTCTATTTTCTCTCAGATCTAAGCAGTGCATAAGGCAGATAACTTTCCCAATTTGCCCTTAGCTATATTCTTACATTGTTTTTGTGTTTGTTTGCACAGGTTTATGAATCTCTAGAATTTGGTTTAAAATAACTGTCATGTGCAAATAAAAACAGGAAAAAAATTTCATCTGGCAGGATGGAAAAGAGAGCTTAAAACTATGTCTAGAAATTTCACAAATGGAAAGCATCCCAATGGTGTTAACTTGATGTTATTTTCAGTTGTTTTTGTTGTTGTTATTCTTGTTCTATTGCTCTAAGTAAATAGAATTTAGAGACTTTTTAAAAAAACTAACATTATTTCCTCCTACCCTTAGGTAAAGAAAGAGAAGGGGAAAAAAGATAAATATCCTAACCTGTCTCCATTTCTCAGCCCTCATCAGTTTTTTTTCAACCCACTTCCTCTTTTTGCAGTCAGCTGCACACGGCTGGTCTCTGGCCGAGTCTAGCTCGGCGCCAGCACATTCATTGTCACGGTGTTAGAGTGTCACAGAACTTTGTTTCATTTTTAAATTTTCTTAGTTTCTTTGTGCTTGATAACTAAACACATGCTCTCCACTGATCTAGCCTCAGCCTTCAGTAAAACGTCTGGGTGTGTTACTTCCCTCAACCTCAGAACTACATCCATTTACTGCAACAAAGAAAAAAAAAAAAACAAAAACTACACACTGAGCATGAACCTTATCCTAAATAAGCCTCACCTTCCACCAACTTTCCTGTTGTAACTTTCTCACCCTGAGTCTTATTCTTTTAGAACCAGACAACAGGAAAATAGTAAATATCCTTGTTCTAGGGTGAGAAGTCAGGATGTCCCATGGGAGGCTCTAGGTGAGCAGCTAAGGCTATGGTTATTTCTCTGCTTTTGATGAGTTGAGTTATTAGTTGTAAAGTTATTCAAGAATGTTTTCTTATCCCTCTCAACACACTTATTCTTACACTCACACTCATGCTAAGTGTAGCACTCACCTTCATCAATGGAGCTTCTTTTTGCAGCAGATGAGACCATATTGAAAGCTACAGCTAGTCAAAATGCAGCGAGCAACCTACTATAGGTGATACAGCTCTAACATATATATCTACAACACAACTCTTGCACCCCATGCTCAAGGAACATTGTAAAAGATGGGGTGGAAAGATTATAAGAGCCAGACGACCAGTAAGTCTGTTGTGAGATTGTGCCTTCTAGCTATGACATGGAAGCTACACCCATATGCCCAAATAAGACCTGGATATTTCAATAACAATAAACAGACCTCTAACGCAAATGGGAGAAATCTCTTGGGGGCTCACCCATAGATGAAGAGAGCCAAAAAAATTAACAGCTGCTGACAAAGGAATTGGTCTTCCCCAGGGATGTGCTCCTGGATTAGTTGTCCAATACTGAGTAGATAGCCCAAAGTGGTTAGCAAGCAACACTGAAGAGACTCAGCAGGCTATATTTACATATTTATTTGTTTACATGTGTATGTACATGTATATGTATATATATATGTACATGTATATGCATGTGTATGTATGTATATATATGTGAAACTTCAGAGGGAGCAGGGGTGGGCATGGAAGGTGTAGGAGGGAGAAGGAGGGGGGCAATGTAATCATCTTTTCATTAACATTTTTCAAATTAAAAAAAAAAGAATGTGACTTTAATGATAACTCAACTAGAAAGGACTATCAATCTACACACTCCACTCCGGCCTAAGGTGTGATAATATAATAATTGACACTGTTGTCTAAGAAAGAAATGGGAAGAGCTTCAGAGAAGGCCCCAAGCTATACATAATAGGAAAAGTATGTGGAAATAGCTGGTAGAAAGACACAACAAGAAAGGTTTTGCCCATCATGAAATCATCAATGTAGCTATGGAAACTTGTCTCCAAAGGGAATCTTTGAGAGAACCTTGAATTACCTTTTGGCTGCATCATTTTGGGGAACACATGGGAAAAATAAAGAAACAGCTAATTGAATTAGAGTAGTGTTGGGAAGGCTGAGCCAAGGAAAGACAAATTCCAGCGACATGGCTTTCACAATCTTTGTTGTAGGGGCAGAAACTCAGATGACACACTGCCTGTGGAATCTATAAAAGAGCCGAAGTTGAGATGATCCTTAACAATCATGAGATCAGATAGGCAATGCCTTGTCCTGTGGGTCTCCAGACGGTTCTGTGTGACCTCTCTTGAGAGACTGACAACAGAGTGATGAACTTAGAGGACTGACTGCTACTATTGCGTGGCTATTCTGCCAGCCTCCAGCCAAGTCTGAAGTCACTTTGCCATACTCGTCACCATTTTAGAAGGATCTGGTCAAAAAGAAACCTACAGGGATAGTGGAATCTCCCCACCCTAATTTCCTTGAGCATATGAAGGCAGTGAATTGCTTAGGACAACTCTCACACAAGAGGATTTATTGAGGTAAGGGCTGGTTCCAAAGCAAGCAAACATCTGCATACATTTAAAAAAAATGGAAAAAGCCTCATGGTCTGCCTTGATTCTTGTGGAGACTTACAAAGGCTGCCATGTGTGATCAGTAGGAACTGGGGTTTGGTAAAAAATGGTCTAGGGAAAATGCTTTGGCCCATATTTCTAAGAATCTAGACAAGCTTGTATGCTGGGTGGCTTGTATGTCAACTTGACATAAGCTAGAACCTTGTAAGACAGAATCAGATTTGAGAAAATGCCTCCAGAGGATTGGTCCATACTCAAGCCTGTGGAGAATTCTCTTGATTGATGATAGATGTGGGAGGACCCAGGTCACTGTGGGTGGTGGCACTCCTGGGAAGGTGGTCTTGAATGGAATAACCATCCCTGCAACCATGGAGAGAAAGCCAGTAAGTAGCACTCTTCCACGTCTTCTGCTTCTGTTCCTACATCTAGGTTATTGCTTTGAGTTCCCACACTGACTTCCTTTGATGTCAGATTCTGGTGAAGATGTGTAAATGAAATAAACTCATTCCTCCCCAAGTTGCTTTTGGCCATAGTGTTTTATCACAATGTCTTAGTTTGTGCCTTATTGCTGTGAAGAGACGCAATGACTGTGGCAACTGATATAAAGGAAAACATTTAACTGCGTTTTCTTAGAGGTTCTGAGGTTCAGTCCATTATCATCGTGGCAGGGAGCCTGGCGATGTGAAGTCAGACATGGTGCTGGAGGAGCTGAGAGCTCTACATCTTGATCCACAGGCAGCACAAGTGACAGAGTATGTTTCACACATGAGTCAATGGGGTCCCAATCTATTCAAACCACCCACAAACAACAATAGAAATCCTAAGACAAGTAGTGAATATTTTCATGGTAGGGAAGGGGTAAATTCTATTTTAAAGCAATATTATTTTATGCATGTAATCTTTATTTGAACAATTGAACATCTTAGTTTGTATCAAGATTGGCATTTAGTCTAGGATTCACAGGATTCTAGCCTCCCAACAATTGTGCACATGCTAAATCCACTTTCCAACTTTCTTTGTCAATGGTATACTTAGTTACATTATTGTCTAGCAAAGATTCACCTATATAATTTTCTTATGAACTTGTTATCATCCGTAGATTTATCTTACAGGTTCATGCCACTGGAAAATTATCTATGGTTAAATGAATGAAATAAGATGAGTACCTTCTAAATCAGCTTGGAAAACTTACTATTCAGATGCCTTTCTATTGATTCAAAATGGAGTCTACTTTAATATTGTTATGACAAGATCATCAATTTGTTGCTTAATTCATTCTTTTTACTATAAAAGTGATTTGATAACATGTATCTCCCAATGGTGCTTCTCTCATAATTAAGTGAGATGCCATGTATATGACAATGACACTATCTGTCGCAAAAGAACGGCCTTTCCTGTTTCCTCTTCTGAGACTATCACTAGCAGAATTTGTTACTTGACCCCTCCAAGACCCTACACTTCTCTGTCATCAGATTTAAACATATGCCATTGTTCCCCAAAGCCCTTGTTACCTTCACTATTTCTCCAAACATTGTCCCCCACCATGCAGAGTGCCATTTCCACAAGTTCTGCCTAGACTTTAACTTCATGTCCTTCCACCTCCTCTGCTGGTTGTATGCCCTAGCCCAGTAATCTTTATATCCCTCTTGTAGGTGATCCTTTAGCCAGTTTCCAGAGCCTGAAATTGCATCTTCTACTGTAGAGACCTACAATGGTTTCTCTGTAGTTAAGTTTACAGAGAACAAGGGAGGGATTGAAGGAGGAAATGAGGGGGGGTGGTTAAGAGGAAGAGAAGGATAAAAGGAGGAAAGGAGAGAGAGAAACACAGAGACAGAGCAACAGAGAAAGAAACAGAACAACATAGAAAAGACAGCAGCAGAGAAAGTGATAAAGAAAGATAGAGACAGAAACAGAGACAGAGAGATATACAGTGACAAAGAGAGACAGAGGAAGAAGGAGAGACACAGAGAAGGAAGGAGCCTCCTAGTTTTTAAGAGCCTTGTAAAAAATAAAGAACTAGGCTAGGGAGGCGGTTCTGTAGGTTAGAGCACTTTATTCAAAAGCGTGAGGGCTTGACTTCCAGTCACCAGCCTCCATATAACACATAAAAAGATAAGCATGGAGACTGGGCCCAAGACAAAGGCCAGAATCCATGGGTAGCATTCTAGTCACAAATCTCTCTGAATTGGGCCTTTTGATCAAGAGGCATCATCTCCAGAATGGGTTTTCTCGGGTGAATAATGAACTTCTGACCAGGCACCCTCTTGAATTATCAGGAAAAAAAAAAAGAAAAGTTCAGCTCAAGCAAGACACTGAGGAATATCCAGGGTCTGTTTGCTTCACTGAACTCACAATTAGGACTTGTGAACAAAAGGCAGTGAACAAGTTCAGTGACATCCATTTCTTCTGAGTGCAAACCTCTCGCTGGACGCTTAGAGCAGCAGCGATGAGAACACTGGTTTGACGGTATTCTCCATGTTCCATCACAAAGTGAACTGATATGTGAGCCCCACTTGGTGGTGCGATACACTCTGGGCTAGCTGCAGTACAGTGTGCTGCAAGGAAAGACCATTTTGTAGTTGTCTCTGTTATAATATGATGTACACAGCATTAAAGTACTGACACACACACACACAAGCTGCGTGGTCACACAGACTTGTTACCCCAGTGCTGGAGGTCAGAGGAGATAGGAAAATCACTGGACCTAGATCACCAGCTTAGATCTAGAATCATGAGAGATCTTGCTTGCAGGGAATAAGGCAGAGAGTGACAGAGCAGAGCACCAGATAACCACCCCCCTCGATTCTGTACAGCCATGGGTATGCAAACCTGCACACCCATGCATATACCATTGCAGGTACTACACAACTGTCACACATATACACAGAATAAATACAATTAAGAAATAAAGAGTTGGGCATGGTAGCACATATCTGCACTCCCATACCCAGCAAGGAGAAGGATCAAGTTCAAGACCAGCCTTGATTACATGTTTCAAATAAAACAAGAGAGATGGAATGGGGAAGGGAGGATGGGGAGAGAATAAAAAAATATAATAAAAAAGATGGAAAAGAAGCTAGCGGATACCTTGTCATGGTTGAAGCCCTGCATAGGGAGCTAGCAGAATCCAAGTAGATTTGCAAAAGTCTGCTCACCCTCCATTCACTCCAGGCTCTTCCCCAATTTGACCAATATGAAGCAGCATGTTTTGACTCTAAAGTGGTGGCTCATATTTCACTTTAACTTAGTCTGTAAATGACAAAATTATCATAATTTTCATTGCATAGACATTGAAAATGAAAACTTAGGTGCTTAAGGCTAGAGGGTGTCTGAGATGGCCCAACTGCAGCACCAACTCCCTGACCACTGAGCTCACTCAGAGACCAACCCAACATGGCTTCCAGCCCAAAGGAGGAAAACATTTAGCCTGCCAGTTCCTTCTGAGACTTACACACCAAGTGTCTTGCTGATACATTTTTAAAGGGTGAGGAACTGAAGAGGGAATAAGTACAGTTCCCTCAGCATACCAGTATCCTCCATAGGCCTGAGAAGAAATAAATAACAGCGACTGTTGCTTTTGAGACACTGTTGGTATAATGGGTTTTTGTTTGTTTGTTTTTTTAATGTATACGCCTTACCCTTGTTAATTCAAATGCTAATTTCCCCACCCCCACCTCTCTGGTTTAAATCCAGATATTGCATTGTGATACTCATTATAAGGATCCTGTCTCAATTCTTGTGTAAACAGGACAAAATAAAGCAACTAGATACAATGTTGTGCAATGGGAGGAGCCAGAGGACAGGAAAGAGGGGAGGAGCTAGAGAGCAGGAAAGGAGTGGGAGGAGGAGGGGCGAGAAGAGAGGAGGAGAGCAGAGCTGGAGGAGAGATCTTGGAGGACTTGGAGCATGAACCAGACCTAAGATTTCACAAAAAGCAAGTATAATGTGGGAAATCTAAATGTTAATAAACTGGGGGCTTGGAGGTTTAGGAGGGAGTAAATAATTGCCCAGCATTGTGTTCTAGGTTAACTAAAAACCCAGTCTCTGTGTGGTGATTTGGTTATACAGCTGTTTAAGATTAACAGCAACATTACCAGAAGATAAACCAATAGTAAATATTAATCGCCGCCTATAACAAGACACCTCTCTTAGATCTTCACATTTCATTTTTAAAACAACCCTGCCAAGAGCTCAGGATTTTCTCTGTTTTATAATGGAGGTTAAAATGGTCAAGTGACTAAGTCACCTGGGTGGGATTTAATTAAGATCTTTGAGGTTTCCTAAAGCTCTCATTTTACCTACAGCACAATCTTTTAATTGTTTTTGTTTTGTTTTTCTTCAGGAAAAACAAACAAATATGTATTGCAACTTTCTTGCCTGTAGTTCATGACTTAACGACCATCTTTAATTCTGCGTGCAAAGATTAAAATGATAAAGATATTAAAGCCATCCGTCAATTCCTGATTATCTCAAATTGCCAAGTAAAGCTGATTTATCCCCCAAACCAAGACCTTTCACCAAGAGAAGGAGTAAAACAAACACATTATTTTATCTTTCATTGTGTGGTTTCTGAGTCCCAGAGAAAGGAACTCAGCTGCAAAATTAAAAAACAAAAACCAAATGGTTTGCAAAGAAGTTCTGAGATTATCTATCTATCTATCTATCTATCTATCTATCTATCTATCTATAAACAGGTAAGAGAAAATAAAAAAGATGGATACTGGACTGATTTCAAGAAAGTCAGAATGATCAAACTCCACAGAGAACAAGGGCTTGAGTTCTAGTCTTGGATCTATTTAAGCAAGTGTCTGGAGATGGGGGTGAAGAGGAGGGTAAAGGAGGAGAGAAAGAAAGAGGGGACCCAGAGAGTGTAAGGAGAGACCTGAATCCCACAAGGAGACTGACTTCCTCATATACACCATGGAAGGCAAACATGAAAACACACACACGTACCCTCATACCCTCACAAATACATGAAAAATACTAAAATATTTTAAAGAACTGTTATCTTAAAAACTCTGTCTCATAAAACACAAATTACTAACACAGAACTAGAGAGATAACATAAATTTTAAAGATGTAAAAAAATAAGATGTTAGTTAGAAACTGTGTCTGTAACTTTGACAACTTAAGAGAAACAAATTCCTGACCAATTCCTGAAACTGATGCAAAGAAAAAATAAACAAACACACAAACCTGAAATTCTGAATAGTTTTTATAGCTATATATCACATACTTAGATTGAGCACTAAGCAGGACTAAGTCTGGCTTAGTCCTGCTAGGGCCCAAGATCTACAAGACACATATATTTTTACATGTGCAGGTATACACACAGCCTTGTGGGATGCCCAAATCCCACCAAATCCCCAAGGTTTCTCTTGCATTGCTCTTTGAAGCTACCTTTGGCAGCCTGACCCACAGGACAGAGTTTCTCCATTCCCACTTGTTACACTCTCATACTTTCACATATGGGTGCCTTTTCTCTCTCTCTACAAAGGTTATCTGTATTTGAGGTGAAGAACTTGCTTTGACATTCTTCTCAGTCTAGGAAGAGGCTTGCACATAATAGATATTTAACAAAATCATTGTGGTTACAGAAAAAAAAGCAAACAAACCTTTGTCACTAGATAGAGTTAAGGAAGCATTCTAGTATGTGATCTGTGAAATTTCTGCAACCGATTCTCAAAAATAAAAAGGAATAATGTCATTTGATGATTTCATGGAAGAGCTCATACACCTCCCAATTTAGCATCCGTCTCCAAAATTAGTGTGACAAGCTCATCTGTCAGAACTAAGTACATTCATGACCTTCAAAGGTCCAAAGCATGGGAGCATCTTTCCCATTTTGGAGGATTCTGCATTTCTATTCTATTTTGTGCTAGAAAGCCTTAGTGCCAGGCATCCTGGGCAGAGTAGAGGGTTAATCCAGGGAGGCAGGCACCCCTGTCCTCGATTGCATTCCATTACAATCACAATTAAGTTTCAGCATATTTGTCCATTCTAATGCTAGTGTTGTAATTTAATAGCCATTTTAACAATATCAAGAGTGGGTACCAATAAACAATACTAAGAGAGGGAGCCTGTAAGAAGTAGCCAAGTCAGTTATGATGGCTCATGCCTGTGATCCCATCACTCACAAAATTGAGGCAGGAGAATTTTCATGTGTTCAAGACCAGTCTAGACTACACAGTGTGTTACAGGACAGTTGTGGCTATAAATTAAGAGTCAGTCTGTAACAAAACAAAACAAAAAATAATCGGGCCACTGGGTCACCATCTTCATGAATGGATTTCTTTCCCTTTTACTGAAAACAGATTCTTAGTGTTCAAGATGGCAGAGACCAGCACTGTATCTGAGGGGCACAGGATCTGAAACTCCAAAACTGTTGAGTGGAGGGGCAGCTGAAGCCAGAACATCAACATTGAGGCTTCCTGAAGAATACTCCAGACAACAGAGACAGATGTACCCAGTCTGAAGTACTGACTTCAGCAACAAACACTGAAGGTTACATATAAGTAGATGGCTAGAAGTTGGCCTAAGAACACATCCAACAAAAATAGGGACATCATGGCTTCACCAGAAACCCCAAAAATCAGTAGATACGCTAATTCATCAGAAACACAGGAAAATTATCTAAAATTTATACTTATCCAGTTATAAGAGGCACATAAAAAGGAAACGAACAAAGCTCTCAAAGAAATACAGGCAAATAGAGCCAAACAAATAGAAGCACATATAGAATCACAAGTAGAGGCATATAGAGAGGAAATGAACAAAACTCTCAAAGAAATACAGGCAAATAGAATCAAACAAATAGAGCCACAAGTAGTAGCATATAAAGAGGAAATGAACAAAAAATAGAGGTCATCATGGAAAGACAGGAATCCACATTCAAACCACATGAAGAAGAAGGTGCACTTGTTTTCTTTTCATTTTTGTTGGGATATTATCTGTATGCCCTGTTTTCTTGGGTGAAGTTGTTTTCGTTGGATTGGAGTTTTCCTTCTAGTATCTTCTGTAGGGTTGGTTTGCTGTGTAGATATTGCGTAAATTTAGTTTTGTCATGGAATATTTTGTTTTCTCCATCTATGTTGATTGAAAGCTTTGCAAGGTATAGTAGTCTGGGTTGACATTTGTGATCTCTTAGAGTCTCCATGATACTTCCCCAGGCCCTTCTGGCTTTCATAGTTTCTGCTGAGAAGTCTGGTATGATTCTGATAGGTCTACCTTTATATAGGTGGCCTTTCCCCCTTGCTGTTTTTAATATTTTTTCTTTGTTCTGTAAATTTAGTGTTTTAACTATGATGTGACACAAGGATTTTCTTTTGTGGTCTAGTCTATTTGGTATTCTGTAGGCCTCTTGTATGTTTCCCTTATATTTTTCTCAGCACTTTTGTCTTTTGCATACAGGAGGGCTACTGATTTTTTTGAGTTAATTTTGTATCCAGCCACTTTGATGAAGGTGTTTATCAGCTGAAGGAGTTCTCTGGTTGAATTTTTGGGGTCACTCATGTATATTATCATGTCATCTGCAAATAGTCATACTTCAACTTCTTCCTTTCCAATTTGTATCCCTTCGATCTCCCTTACTTGTCTTATTGCTCTAGCTAGGACTTCAAGTACTATGTTGAAGAGATACGGAGAGAGTGGGCAGCCTTGCCTTGTCCATTATTTCAGTGGGATTGATTTAATTTTTTTCTCCGTTGAGTTTGATGTTGGCTATAGGCTTGCTGCATATTGTCTTTACTATGTTTAGGTATGTATCTACTATGGTATGTATGTACTAGGTATGTATGTACTATGTTTAGGTATGCCTGTATCCCTGATATCTCCAAGACTTTAAACATGAATGGGTGTTGGATTTTGTCAAATGCTTTTTCAGCACCTAAGGAAATGATAATGTGCTTTTTCTCATTCCTTTTGTTTATATGGTGGATTATATTGATGGATTTCTGTATACTGAACCACCCTTGGATGCCTGGGATGAAGCCTACTTGGTCATGGTGGATGATATCTCTTGTGTTCTTGGATTTGGCTTGCCAGTATTTTATTGAGTATGTATGCATCCATGTTCATAAGAGAGATAGGTCTGAAGTTCTCTTTTTTTGTTGTGTCTTTGTGTGGTTTAGGTATCAAGGTGACTGTGGCTTCATAGAATGAATTTGGTAATGTTCCTTCTGTTTCTATTTTGTGAAATAGTTTGAAAATAATTGGGATAAGCTCTTCTTTGATGGTCTGGTAGAATTCTGAGCTGAAACCATCTGACCCTGGGCTTTTTTTGAAAAGGAGACTTTTGATGACTGCTATTTCTTTAGGGGATATCGGGCTATTTAATCTATTTACCTGATCTTGATTTAATTTCGGTAAATAAAATCTATCAAGAAAAAGTAGACCTCAACAACATAAATAACAAAAAGCCTACATGCACATGAAAACTAAATAACTCTCTACTCAATGACAGCTTAGTCAGGGAAGAAATGAAAAAGGAAATTAGAGACTTCCTAAAATTCAATGAAAATGAAGGTACAACATACCCTAATTTATGGAACACAGTGAAAGCAGTGCTAAGAAGAAAGTTCATAGCACTAAGTGCCTCCAGAAAGAAGTTTGAAACATCTCACACAAGCAACTTAAAGGCACACTAAAATCCCTAGGGAAAAAAAAAAAAAAAGAAGCAGACACATACAAGAGGAGTAGAAGATTGGAAATAATCAAACTCAGAGCTGAAATCAATGGATTAGAAACAAAGAAAACAATTCAAAGAATCAATGAGACCAAGAGCTGGTTCGTTGAAAAAATCAACAAGATAGACAAACCCTTAGCCAAAGTACCTAGGCAGAGAGAAACTATCCAATCAGCAAAACCAGAAACAAAAACGGAGACATAAGAGACACTGAGGAAATCCAAACAATCCTTAGGTTTTACTACAAAAGCCTATATACCACAAAATTTGAAAATATAAAAAAATGGACAATTTTCTTGATATGGCCACTATATTCTCATCAAAGGAAAAATCCACCAAGAGGACATCACAATCTTGAATATCTATGCCCCAAATACAAGAGCACCGACATTTGTAAATGAAACATTATTAAAGCTTAAATCATACATTGATCCTAATACCTTAATAGTGGGAGACTTCAACACTCTACTCTCACCAAGGGACAGATCATCTTGTAAGTCACTTTTATGGATCTCAAGCTGTACTACAGAGAAATATTAATAAAAACTTGCCAGAGACCACTGGCAGAGTGGAACTGTTCTTGAGTCAGGAGTGAGGATTGAAAGAAAAATTAATAAACCAACACACAACTCATGGGAGCTTTCTGAGAGGCTCTAATAAAAGCTAGATGCCTTGCTTTATTCCAGACTGACTCTTTTAAGTCAGAGCAAAAGCATTTTAGTACAATAAATGAATTCAAAGGGAAGTAAGAAAGTCTTTACCTAGACCACCTGTCTGTGTGATCCTCCCATAAACAAAAGGTGTGAACTTATCAAGATATCCCACCTGCTATCTCAAACAAAATGAGATAGCTTATCACTGACTCCACTGAAGGCGAGGGTGAAAGCATGTCTTTCCACTGAGATCAAAATTACAAAGCAGCTTGGCAGTCCAGCAGTTCCCTACAGATCTCCCTTTTTTATATTTTAAAATTTGATCATAACTTAAGAGTTATGGAACAGAAGACTGTGCCTGTCTTAGGTTGTCTCTCTTGAAAGATATATATTCTTACCTGTCATTGGTACTTGAATTCTGTCATTCATGCCCTGTCTTTGTTTGAATATTCTCTAGAGATATCTTATCTGTCTTTGGCTACCAATCTCTGCTAGGGTAGGTTTAATCTTATGCAGATCAGCTTTAACATTCTAAACGGCTTTCATAAAGGTTTTAATTGTCACTGGTAGGAGACTTGCTCCTAATAATAGTAATAAGCCAAGTCCAAATAACACTCCATAAAAGTGACTTACAAGATGATACCTTATCCAAATACTAAGCATGAGAAACATTCACAGGAGCCCTAATAAAAGGCTGTCGAACAATCAGAACTTATTGTCCATTTGAAAGCTTAGAAATAGTTTTAGTTTACATTGATGGCAAGAAAATATTAAAGCTTGAATCTTGTATAAAAACATTAACATTTTCCAACAACAAAGCACAAAGAGAATTTACACAGGCAGTTATAGGGCCTCCCAAAAGTTTCTGTGGCAAGCTTCCTAATACAGATGTGCTGAAAACCAGAATCAGACAAAAGTCTTGTAATCGGTCCTGTTTTTCATTCTTTCTGATTTTGTTGAGAATTGTCCTGATTACCAGATCAGTCAAGTCCATTCACATTACATTGAGGTTTCTCTGTATAACATCTTCTCCCAGGAGCAGAATGAAACAAAGCTGGGTCAGGAGCATAACTTCAATACAGCTTTCTGTTTACCATCAGGACCGAATTCACCATGGTCAGCAGTAGGAACATCCTCCTTCGAGGAACAACTCCTGCAAATAGCACCAGCCTTTCTGGGATCCACCTGACTCCTTCTGTGTCCTGCAGAAAAACACAAACATGCCCTCTTCCCCATAGTAATATGGGGTCAGGGCTCTGCTATATTCTAGTAATTGGATCTTTCCATTTTACTTGGCCATAATTATCTTTAGTATTAGGGTGCCATAATCAATCAGCTGCAGAACATCCTTGTATATCCACATTAAAAAAATTTAAAATAAAGAGAGTATGATAAAGATTTGGGGATATGACTCCCTCTTTTCATTTTTTGCAATTGGATCTAAAGAGATCCATGGGCATGCTCCATAATGTTTTGGCCTTGAGGATTATATGAAATACCCTTTTTATGACTTATATTCATTTGTGCACAAAAATGCTGAAAAGCTTGACTAATATATGCCGTCCCATTATCAGTCTTTATAATGGAAAGAATACCGATTATGCAAAACACTTTAAGCAATGACTTATAACATGTTTCGTGGCTTTTCCTGCTTAGGGAGTTGCCATGTTCTTAAAGAGTATATCAAGTCTCTGGTCATTTCCGATGTTATCTCTCTTCCTTTTCAGCATAATATGACCATCCGTTAGCATGAGTCCCCATCACAGTATACCGTGGTACCATAAGCCTAAAGCCACCAGGACTAAGTGTCCATGGACTGAAATATCTGTAACAAAACTAAATCCTTTCTTCCTGATGAGTTGATTCTCTCCCTTTTGACTTCTATAAAATGTAAAGAAGATTCCGAGTTCTAGAAAATAAGAAACCAAGAAAAGCCTTCAGAGTGCTAGGAGTGGGAAAAAAGAGGATGATAAACTCAGAAGAAGCCAGGAGAGGCTGTGAAAATAAGGTTCTGCCTGCGCATGCTCAGGAAAAAAAATGTGGCTCAGTGTGGCTGGAAAAACTGGGCTAAAAGTAGAAAGAAACATCTAATAATGGGACTTACAACCACACATCCTTGCTCCTGACTGTCTTAGGAGAAACAGTAAGATTTTCTAAGGTATCCAAGTCAAACTATTTGAACTTGTTCTTCCTCTGCCTATAGGTTTATTGAATGACACTGTTTTAAAGGTCATCAACGAGGTATTCATGTGCTGCCTTATGCCCATCTTTTCTCCTGTAGACAGCCTTGTGTCTGCCAAGAAGAGAGCATGTCTATAGTACCAAGACCCACCTCAACACAGAATCCAGAAGACCCAGAAAGGCAAGGAAGTGAGTAAGTGTGTGTACCATATCCAATAGGAGCTCGCCACCACCCTGAAAGAACTGTTTGATTTTTGTAATGTTATCCTTGGAATAACATTACAAGGAAAACAATTGGTTCAGTTAAAGAACTTAGGGTCTGGTATATGCCCAGAGGCCCGTTGTGGAGTCCTTGGTTCTTTATGCAGCTAGATTCAGAGGTGAAACTTCGAGGAGTCGATGGGCTATGGAAGCTGTGATTTTATGATTTTGTAGTCTATTGGGGGGTGACAAAAATTTAGGAAGTAGGACCCATTTAGTGGTGTGACCTTGTTCTGGGCCCTACTCTCTGTGTCTTGAACCTCAGAAGGTGAGCAGCTTCCTACAATATGCTCCTGACATGGTTCTTTGCCTCACCAGCTGAATATGGAAGGGAAGATGGACATAAGGCAGCACATGAACACCTTACTGATGACCTTTAAAACTAAGAGCCAAAGTGAAATGTTCTTTCTTGGAGTTGATATTCTCAAATATGTTGTCACAGCAAAGTAAAGCTGACTAACATGTTAGGCAACACCCTTCACACACTGGGAAAATGTGGAGGCCAGATGACATAGTGCTGATTTGACTTTATTTTTAGGTCTTCCAATTGAAAAGCAGCGTCTTCTTTTAGATCACAGGGAGGCAGGGGAAGGTAGGATAGCTATCCCTGTGGAGTTAAGCAAGAAGTAGGGGCCTGAAACCCCTGTCCAATAGCCCTGAAATGTCATCACACTGATGTACCTTCAGCCAGTTTGGATGCTCCCAGAACTGGTAATTTAGAGCAGTTGTAAGCAGAAAGGACCCTTCCTGAAAGCTTTCTTGGACAATATTGCTAACTTGTTTCCATAGGCACCAAGTTGTTTATTTAAAACAGAGCTCATGTGTTCTTAAATATATTAGGCTTCACATCTTAGTTAGAAAATCAGCATAGGTCATGCCTAGGCAAAAAATGGAATATGACAAGATAACTAGCCATATAGCTCACCTTATGCATGATGGGAACCAGAAAGCTATAGAATCATGAGTGATGGTCCTAAGGCTTTAACTGTGTGTGTGTGTGTGTGTGTGTGTGTGTGTGTGTGGTGTGTGTATGTGTTGTTAGGTAAATATGGGGACTTAAGAGTAGATATAATTCAATTCTGGCAGGTAGCAGAATTTGGGAATAGGGATCTCATGCCTTATTACTACTCAGAGTGTGGTCTAGTGACCTGGCTTCTTGTTTACAAAAACAAATTCTCGTAGAGAATAGTGGCACATGTCAGTGCACTCAGCACTATGAAGCAGAGGCAGGAGGAACTCAAATTCAAGATCAGCCTGGGTTACCTAGGAAGATCCTGGCTCAAATCAAAACCAAACCAAACCAACAAACAAATTCCTCAGCACCACTCAAGTCACAGATTCATTCTCCTGCCTTCTAGAAAGATCCGGTGATTGAGATCCTAAAGCTTTGCTCTTGTTTTCTGGGCCCTTCTTCTGTTCCGCAGAATTGTGGTTTATAAGTATAAACTGGAATCATACATAAACGGCCATTTTAAAGTAATGTTCTGTGATTACTTTAAATTTCCTTCCTCTGGAAATAGATTTTGTAGGCTTTGAATGTGTCTAGGAAGAAAAATTTAATTTAAATATCCCCCTCAATATTTTAAGATTATTTTTATTCTTTTAATTTAACAGCCTCTAGTATAAAGTGATAATTTCCATGAAATATTTAGATTCCCTGGAAGACATAATACTCGTTTTATTTCTGTATTGGTTGCCAAATTTGATAGTACAAAAGCAGCAAGTGAGCTGATAAGTATGTAGAGTGCCAAGGCTTCATTTTCAGTCAGCTTCCTTTGCTAAGTATGGAATAGAGGCCAAAGTTCTGCATTTTCATAAGCCCCAGCTAGAAATCCAAAAACTCCATCACATTTGGAATCCACTACTCTCAACACAACAAAATAGAAGAGTCTGGGGAAGAGTCTGAGCCCTTGAGGGCTCAAAGTAGAGGATCAGGGAGCAGAAAAGGGTGGTAGAGGTGGGACAAAATGGTTGTTCAAATAGAGAAGATAAATGTATGGTGCATTTCATGGAAATGGGCAGTAGAGATGGGGTCTGCCTTGATGGAGTACTTCCTGTCTGATCAGCTCTCTGGAACAGCCTTATCATGCTGACTGTTCCAGAAACCTCTTAAGATTTGAATTGCTGCTTCCCAAGGCCCCTTCTAGGTCTGTTGCACTAAGACTGAGAAGACCCAGATGAACTCAACATAAAAGTACACTGCATAAAGCCTCAATTCTATAAATGTGCCCTGCCTCCCTAAAAAGTGCAAACAGAAAACTTGCTCACAGAACATCAGTGTCAGTTAGTTGTGTTGGGAATAAAAAGGGAACCCTCAAATATTTTAAATTACATTTAATGCTCTTGGAAAGTACATACTTAACGTTAATGTTGATTGTTCATGGGAATCATTATTGGATTAAAAGAAAACTGTAATTTAAGGCATAAAAGATAGTTCTTGATGTGTAGTGAACTTTTTTTAAAAATACCTTTTCTTCAGTGTTTCAAATTTAGGTCTTTGATTCATTTGGAGTTACTTTTTGTGCAAGGTGATTGATCTGGGTCTAATTTTATTCTTCTCCATGTGAACATCTGGTTTTCCCAGCAACATTTGTTAAAGGTGCTTTTATTCCCCCTCCAGCTTATGTTCTTGGCATCTTTGTCAAATATTAAATGGCTAAAATTACATGTTCTTATGCTTGGATCTTTATTGTTCCATTGGTCTACATGTATGTTTTTGCAGGAGCCCCATACTGTTTTTATTACTATGTCCCTGTAACATAGCTTAAAATCTGGAATAGAAGTCTTGTTCTCTTTGCTCTGGATTGTTTTGACTATGTAAGGTCATTTATGGTTCTATATGAATTTTAGGATATGCTTTTCTATTCCTGTAAAAAATTGGATAGGGATTTTGTTGGCATACTTTTTAAAACCATTTTATTTATGTTTCTTATGCCTCTACCTCCCTTCTCCATCCCTATCCCTTCCAACACTAGGTAGGAGAGAAAGAAGGTTAGTGGGGAGTGGGGCCATAGTTCTCTTTGGATACTTCCTACTTTATAGGGCCATTGAGTTCCTTTGGGCAAGTCCAATCTTCATTTCAGGATATCAAGTTCTTCTTCTCGTCAAACCGCAACAACTGGAACCAGGAGCAGCAAGGGGGAGCACCAGCATTCTTTTTCTTTGAACCCCTCCCAAATGGGCTCTGTCATTTATTCCCTCTCCAGAGTCCTGTAGGTTTAAACTATCTGCAGCTAGCAAAGAGCCCCTCTCAGAGGACAAAAGAGGCAAACACTGCTGCTATGGATAATCTGAATCAGCTCTATATCCCACACCTGTGATTAAAACAAAAACACGTTTACATAACATAACTGAGTTTTTAAAAGACACCACTACCAAATTTCAGTTGGGATTTCATTGAATCTGTAAATCACTTTTGTTAAATTCTCATATTCACAATATTAATTCTACCAAGCAATGAGCATGATGGCTTTCCATTCTCAGGGTCTTTATCTTTTCTTCGGAGGTTTGAAGGTTTAAATTCTAGAGATTATTCACTTCCTTGGGTAAGTCTAGTCCTGCACATTTTTTTCAGACGGTTGTGAATGGGACTGAATCTAGGATGTTTTTATCTGTATGTTTGCTGGCGGTGTAGAGAAAAGCTATTTGTGCACATTGATTTTGTATCTTGCCACATTGCTGAATTTATCATTTAAAAAAAATTTTCTGTTATAATGTTTGGAACTTCTAATGCATACTGTCATGTCATCTGCAAACAAGAATAGTTTGGCTCATTCTTTCCTTATTTGGCTCCCTTCAATTTTCTTCTCTTGCCTTATTGCTCCAGCTAGCATTTTCAGCACATTATTGAAAAGAATGGGAATAGTGGACAGCCCTATCTTGTTTCTGACTTCAATGGAATTGCTTCAAGCTTTTCTCCATTTTGTCATAAGTAACACCCCCCAAAAAACTCACTAAGAAGTTTACTTAAACAGACAACAGCAATAAATATGCAAAGTGGACAGGAAAGGCCATGAGGCTTCAACCCTACATAAGAAACTACAAGATACTAAGAAATTATGAGAGCAGGAGTAATAGTCTTACTCAAGGGATGAACATACCAACTGGCTATCAATTCCAAGTGGTCACTCTTGAAAACATACACACAAGTAACATTATATATTATACATAGATGAACAGGTATATTCAAGAATATATATGTACATACACACACATATAGGCATGTAACAATGATTAATTCTTAAAAAGAAGCCATGAATTCGAAAGAGAACAAGGAGCAAGGAAGGGAGGGAAAAGAAGGGAAAATAAAAAAAAATTATGCAATCATATCATAATCTCAAAAATAAAAGAAATGATTAATACTTTTTGAGAAAGCAATTTTATATTTGCGGCAATAATTCGAGGAAGGCACAGTATTTCTCATACACACTTGGCCTCCAAGGTGATCAAAACCCTATGTGAGTGGAATATTACAAGTGATAAGCCTCCAGTAAGGCCAAAAAACACACACAGCCTGGAGCAGTATCTTTAAACAAGAAGATAATGCCATGCATCTACCTTTGCAGTGCAGTTGAATACGAACTACAAAAGGCCATTACCTTAGACTAATTCCCACACTAGATTTGTGGCACCAAGCTGAAAACTAAGCTACCTACCTGACTTGAGAAATCAGCATTACAGATAAGAGGCTGACTCCCTAGCAGGTCGGTTTCAATTGGTGTGATAAGGAAGTTTCCTCTGCACATAATCCTTATAACAAAAGATGCAGCCTGAGGTGGACTGGCCAGGGATTGTTCCAGTCTATCTCATTGTCCCCATAGTTTAGAAGTAACTTTGAAATGACCAGTCCACTTCTGTTCTGTATTTTTTTTGTCTTTTCTTGTAATTGTTGCATTTATTATCTGTTTTTTCCAGTCCTTTTCCATATAAAGAACATCTTTTTTCCTTTTGAGATAATTGGAATCTTGTTTCTCTTTTACTAAACAATGTCTTTTTTGATTCTAGAATTTTTTTTAAAAAAAGTTATTTAAGGTCATTTAACTAAATTATTATAAATTTGCCCTCTGATGGTACTATTTTTATATTGAGTTAATTTGCTTTATAAATACACGATATCTTCACTGCCCTTTAATTCCTTGTTGTTTTGATTTTAGTTTTATTATGACAGTGTAACTTGTGCATCCTAAACCTCAATGGCCTGTCTTTAACCTGCCCACCGCAGGGGTCATCTTTAGGGACTTAAGGAGAGTAACAACATTATGAAAAGAAAGTCAAGAAAAGCTACAACTTGTTAATGATTTGCCAAAAGACAACTTCTGAGAGAAGATTAGAGTGAGTAAATCAGGAGACCCCAGGCTCCAGCATTTGAAGGAGCTACAGGCACCTCTTCCTATTCCAACAGGTCTGTTCAAACGACATCTGGTCTTTACAACCAGGACTTAACTGTGTAAAGTCTCATTCACATCTAATCGTCAGTACTTTACTTACTGATGAGAAAGTTCTAGGAAGTGGCAAAGGGCTTAAATCTGTCTCTAGACAAAGCTCAGGATTGTAGCCATTCTGTAAGTTCCCTTAGTAACTACTAGTCTGACTTTGCTCATTGTAAAAATAGGCAAAGGCTGGAAACACTGAGACATGTTAACACAAGACCCGAACAAGTGAAACAACCTCAGATCACAGAATAAAAAGTTCCTATCCTTAAGTTCCACCAAGGTGGAAACACAGAGTGCAGTGAATTCATGAGCTTAAAGCCTCAAAAATTCACAAGACCCCTATTTTCCTCTTCCTTCAGAAGGTAATCTCTTGTAATGAAAGCATAGCCTCCAGAGATAGGTCGCAGTCCTTTTAAGCTGGACACCTGTTAAGAATCTGTGTCCCTTTAGGGTTTATTTTGGGGGGGGGGGGTGGCGTTGTTTTTGTTGTTGTTTTCTTTTCTTTTCTTTTCTTTTCTTTCTTTCTTTCAATTTATTCATTTTTTTGTAATAAATAAAAAATAAATCAATAAAAAGGAAAAAAAACAAAGTGAATAAATTTTAATAAATTAAAACATAAATAAATAAAAAGGGGAAAAACAAAGAGTCTGTGTCCCTATTTTACCTGAGCTCATGCAAGCCTTTCTTTTTTCTTCGTCCATGCTTAGGGTGCTTCTTTGCAATGCCAGTCCATAGATTCTGGCCCAAAGCTGCTGCTCTCAGGAGCATACAGGGCAGATGTTGTTCTTTTCATCTTAACTCTGATGATCTCAACGGCCCTACATACATCTCTTCTTCTCATACCCTCCATCCCCGTGAGACTCTTGGAGGCCAATTTATGGCTCTGTGGCACCCAGACACTCTTTTGTAGTATTTCTAGGCTGTACATTTTGTTGCACATTATTCTGACATTATAAAACACCACCCTCTGTTCTGTGCTATGTTCATATCTACCTTGGTTAACTCTCATACAGTTGACAATTATAAAGTTTTCTCTGCATTGTCAGCCGATTGCCCTGTCTGTTTTGACCCCATGGTCAGCTCCCAGACTTTAGATGAGAGCTCCATTCCACTTGCTGTCCCAGCATGTGTTCTCAAAGGCAATGGTCTGACATTTGGTGTGGGTTTGTAAAGGGTGTAGGAACACAATTCAATATCCACAGAGCCTGGTAAGCCAGTCTATAATGGTTTAGAGCTCTTAAGAAATGAAATCCAGGAGGCTCTTGGGTTCTTCCTTTAATTAGCTTCCTCCACTCCCTTAGGCATTTGCTCCTTTATATATCCTTTCCCTATAAACTTTCCTTTGGGCTCACAGGTATTAAGCTGAGCTCACAGATAGCTTTTAAGAGCGTTTGCAAACTATAGAGACAGGAGGCCTGCCAGTTCCTCTAGTAGCTGTTCCACACTTTGAGGGTTTGACAGGACTTCACCAGCAGGCTTTGGCCTGCTGTCACAGGGGGCAGAGAACATCTATAAATATGCATTTGTTCTACCAGGTATACGAGGAACAGGCATTGGTTTACTTTACCTGTTTTACTCTTTGTCCCATGATCTCAAGGTGTTCCGAAATGAAGGCCACAGGCAAACCTAACAAGCTAATAACAAAAACATTTATCCTGGTTTGACAACTCAAATTCCTCATCAAGTCGAGCCAATGTTAACACCATAATAATGGTTGTAGCTCTCACCAGTGGGCTAAAGCTGAACTCCACGTAATCAGAAAGTTGTACCCAAATCTGCTGACCCACAAGGGGTCTCCAGCTCTATCCTCCACAGCTTTTCCCTCTTCAAAACCCCAGTGAGTTGAAGGTGCTTTCAGCCCTGAGATCCATATTCATTTATTAAAAGAAGGAATAGAACTAATAGTTTGAGAGGCCCGGGAGACAAGAAACATCATTTTTCTTCTATATCAGGAAAGCAGAATCTTTACCTCTGCCACTGAATTTTGCACTGCTCGCCAGATTTCTGCTGGACAGTGCAGTACAGAATGCTACAGAAGAGACATTTATTTTTGTGTCCCTCAAGGTGGATGAGGCTAGGAAATCACCTATCCATTTATGTGTTGGTTCATTCATGATGTATGTGGGTTAAGATGGACACATGTTTTATTACTTAAGCAGGGTCAATTTATAAACTGAAAGGGCCTTTGTTAATTACACCAAGGCAATATACTCATACCATGGCCACTCTGAACAAAATAGAAGGTGTGGCTGTGCTCATCATGGAATGCTTTCTCTATACTAGGAACTATGCTGTCTTGTGTAAAGATGAATTAGTATGTCTGTGGATGGGGAGGGGAGGAGTTCTTCTTTCTAGGTACAAAGTCAGTGCTCTCATCTGCTCTCAAAATACCAAAAGGGTCTGTTAGACTAGAGAATCATCTGGGTGAGACAAAAACATATGTTGGCTCATTCAGCCACATATTTCTAGACTGACACAATTTTCTCGGTGTAAGGATGGGTCGGTTTATTTTCTATATATTGAGAATAGTAATTTTGGGAGCTAATTCTATATACAGTGTCACTAGTTAATTAGAAATAGGTCACTGAGACTGAATCTCACTTTTAACAGTGCACTCCTTGAAAATGGTTACTCTGTTCTGTGTTTATTTCCATTCCTGAGGTGAAATATTCAAACACAAAGCAACATAGGGATTATTTTAGCTTAGAGTTCCAGATCAGTGTCTGTAGGAAGTCAAGGTAGCTGAACCTTAAAAAGCTGATCATGTCATAGCTGCATTCAAAAGCAGAGAGCAATAAACACACATATGGCCATTTTCTTGGTTGCTTATGTGAGCCATTGTGTGTCCACTCATAGAGTTCAGTACCTGCCTAGGGAATGGTGTTACCCATTGTTGAATCAGAACAGTTTCCCCACAGATGTACCCACTGACACTGTCTTACCAAGTGATTCTAGGCTGGGTCAATTTGATGACTAAAGCTAACCATCATATACTTTCTCACTCACTCACTGGAAAATTTCACAAGTTGGTAGAGATCAAACTAGATGAAGTACAAAAATGTGTATCTCGCTCTGTGTTATCTATATAAATATATAGATATCACAAAATATAGCAAAAGGGGGCTATGGAACTGGTTCAATGGGTGAACATTTGCAGCACACGCTGAGCACCACAGTTCAGATTCCCAGAATCAATATCAAAATGTTAAAAGCCACCTGGTCACCAAAGCTTGCCTATTATCCCAGGGTGCTAGTGTCAGAAACCAGGGATTCTTGGGGCAAGCTGGCTAGCTGGAGTAACGGGATCTGTGAGCTCTGGATGCAAGCGAGAGACCCCAGCTCAGTATATAAAGATGGAGCATGATCAAGGAAGCTACTCAATGTCAACCTCTGACCTCCACACGCACATGTACCCACACATGTGAACACACATACAGATGTATATGCATACACACCACATACATGCACAAAAAATAATAATATAATAAAACATAGCAAAAAAATTGCCCTAGTTTTGCTTCATAGGGAGTATATACATATTCCCAAGGAAATTCCCCCTCTAACCAATGGGACTGACCTCCAACTTATTCTTCAAGCTCCACTCTAACCCCTGAGAACACACCATTTCATTCACACTCTCCAAGTTCCTGAGGGCAAATAAACAACAGTTGCAGTGTCCAGACACCCATGTTCCCATCCCTTTCAATAGTAGACATAGATGTCCCTGTGGCCATTGACAGAGCCAAGGGATGACAGCTCTGGAATATTTAGTTCTGGGAAACAGGCCACATAAGGAAGAGGGAGGGAACTTCCCTAAGTGTCCCACATGAGGTCACTTTTGGCTCTGTTCTGGTGATGTGAATGCCCCGAATACTGGAACTCTTCCTCTCAACAAATATCTCAGGACAGCCTGAATTCATTCTGATCCCTGTGACATTGGACAAGGCCATGGCTGAGCTTGACTCCTTAACTTTGCAGTAAATATATTGCTATCCAAGTCTTCTATCAGCTTGTCAATTCAGTTGAAATTAGGTCTTGAGGGTGGATTCAAGCCCACTTGATTTGGATGAAAGCAAGCACGGGTGCAGAATGAAGACCACGTGGGGACACAGTGAGAGGACAGCCATCTACAAGCCAAGAAGAAAGACACTGAGGGAAATGAAACCTGAGAACACTGTGGCCTTAGACTTCTGGCCTTCAGAATGGTAGAGAAAAATAAATCTCTGTGATATTAGCAGCTAGGCTATGATTCCTTGCTTTGGCAAGCCTGCCATTTAATTTGACATAAGGTATGCACCACAGTACTCCCATGAAATTAAATGGAAAAAAAAATATTGTATGACTTGCTTTGCAGTTAGGACACTAATGTGTACAACCGGGTTGTGTAGAATGCACTTGTCTATTTACAAGGTATGTAGCAGTCAAACAACCCAGAAGAGAGGCAAGTGTTCTGTCTTCACAACAGAGATGGAGAGAGATCCATGAAATGGTGTTTGTTTCGTGGCTCAGATGACATTTAGCCCCTTTCTGTTGTAGCTCAAGGCTTAGTAACCTACCCTGGCCAGATCATAATGAGTTAAGCATACAAAATTCTTAATGTTAAAAGCACAAACTTCTAAGTACTTCCAAAGCAGAAAGAAAAATATATGATTAACATCTATGCCTGTGTCTGCCTTAATTCCTCTCTCCCTTCAATCACTTTGTCACCCCTTGCAACAGTTCCCCCACCACTGCTTACTGAACCTGCTGTTATTCAAACCCGCTTGACTTTCAGCCTACCCTTTCTATCGTCTACTGAACAAGGCTTTGGGGTGGGTTGGAGGTCCAGTATGGCGTAACCGTCAAGGAGCACACTTGCTTGAGTCCGAGTCCCAGCCCTGCCTGTTAATAATTGGATAGCCTCACCGAAATACAAGCCTCCACATCCCCATATACATGAGAATGAGTCTATAACAATGCCCCACGGTGCTGTGGGAGAGGAAGTGAAATGAGAAAAACAGCAGAAATGCTCATCATTTTATCAAACTCCAAAAGTTCATGACTGTACACTATTGCCATACTCTTCTGTCCATAATTCTGCAAGCCACAAATTAATCTATTTTTCTCATAATTTATACTATAAAAATGGACATTTTTTTTTCCAAATCACATGCCCGAGACCTTGAGGTAGTCAATGAAGGAGGCAAATATCCTTCAAGCGAAACTCCCAGTCCTGGTCTTTAATTTCCTGTTACTATAGCAAAGTACCTAACATAATCAACTTCTAAAGCTTATAGACCACAGACCATTGATTAGTTGTCTGTGCTGCTTTTGTATTATGTGGAGGAAAGAAAATGTATGGAGAGGAAGTGTTAGGGGTATCACAAATCCCTAAAGAGAACACCCCACTGGATAGTTATCATACATAAGGACCTCCCACTGACTCTGTTCTCAAAGAATCCTTCCCCACCTACTAATGCCACAAGCTGGGACCCAAACCTTGAACACATGAGCCTTGGCGACACATTTAACACCCAATCTATAGCTGTCGGACATTTCACCAGCTTTCCTCCATAATGATCCATCCTACTGTTCTATGCCTTGAAAGCTTTCTCTGAAGCAGGGAACTCAGCTTTACAATCCTTCAGTGCTTGCTGGGATTTATGAGACAGGCCTTTTGGGTAGCCTTTGTCAAGCAGAACCACTGCAACCTGAGGCCCTGCACAGGGCGAGCAAACAGCAAATGCTCAGGAAACATCACCTGAGAAGAATGCCTGAAAAGGGTGTGCGGTTCACGGGCTTGAGTGTCCTGCCTCAGCACTGGCCTGGGCTACTGATAGGCCACAGTGGTTGATGGCCTAAACAGCAAAAGCTTATTCTCACAGAATGGAATCCCAGAAATCCAAACCAAAGTTTTTTTTTTATTGTTTATTATTATTAGTTACATTTTATTAACTTCGTATCCCAGCTTTATCCCACTCCCTTATTCCCTCCCAATCCCTCCCTCCCTCCCTCCCTCAGCTTCTCCCTGCCCCTTTCCAAGTCCACGGATTGGGGAGGACCTCCTCCCCTTTCGTCTGGCCCTGTTTTATCAGGTATCTTCAAGGCTGGGTGCAAAGTCCTCCTCTGTGATAAACAAGAAAGCAAACACGATTGGACATATGACAGGAGTCTACCGCAGAAGGCATCTGAAAGACCCTACCAAACCAAAGTTTTGCCGAGTGAAACACCGTTCAAACATCCTAGATCAGGCTCCTTTTTGGCTTCTTCCAGCTTCTCATAGCTCCTGTGGTTCAAATTCAACTTCCATCTGCAGCTGGCCTTCCAGTGCCTCTGGTGTCTGTCACTCACAGCGCACTTTCTATTCTCTTACAAAAGGACCCTGTAGGTCTGACTTAGGAGCCACCCAAGGCCGAGATGCTTTCCCTGGAGATCCTTAGCCTACCTATACCTGCACTGTCTCTGGTCCCAGTGGAGCTACAGTTAACAGAACCCCAGGGTTAAAAATTCAGACGTATCTTTTGAAGACCCAGAGGAGTCAGGGAAATCACAGAGTAGGAAAATGAAACACAGAAATATTTCCTTCTCAGGCCTGACCATGGCTGGGAAGGAAAGGAGTGTGTCTGTTTGTTCACATATTTGGTTTTGCAGAGGCTGCAAGAAGCATTCAGGCAGGGTTTTCCTCTGCTAGCCTAGAATTTATTGTATAGCTATTGTATAGCGTAAGCTGGCCTTGAACCTGTGCCGTAGCCTTCAGAGTTCCAAGTTTTATTGTGACAGTAAATAGGGGAGCTTACACTTGCTTTCTGCTGCTTATAATATAAAAATTGACTGTATTAAGGTTCTCTTTTTCAAATACTTGATCGTGATTTTTTTTTTATGTTTTACAAAATTAAACCTGGACGTAGCTTAAAATCTATAAAGCTTATTACAAAAAGGACAATAAGTCACAAAATAAAAGGTAAAGCCAGCAACCCATTGCACCATAGCTCCTTCTCTTTTCCTGCTTTGGGGTGACAATGCCCTTTAATCGGCGACTGATTTCTCTCTGCATCTCCTTCCAGATATTTCATAATGGGCATATATGATAAATTATGGGCATACATGATAAATTATATTTCTTATATTGATAAATATTTCATGATTTATCAACTTGGCTTCGCTGATTGTTTCCAATGCCTGCATTGCCTCTTTGTCGCTCCTCCAGGTCCACCGTCTTTGCAGAAACACATACGCATACGTGCACACAGTCTTCCTATATTCACGGAGATGTCTACTCCATATGCATGAGAACATGCCCATATCGTATATACACCTACACTGACATGCTCACACACATCTCATTCAACCACACAAGCACATATACACACTCAACGACACATACGCACACCCGTTCGATTCCCTTTCGCTCCAAGATGATCAAAATATCTTAGGCGTACACATGAAATTTTCAGAAAAAATTAATACAAATATATTAAGTTTTGAAATATTGACTTAGTTTCTTGTTTGTTTGAAGCAATAGTAATTACTTGAAACTAGTTGATCCAGAAGTCTTACTGTAATCATTTTTCCATTTTCTTAGAAGTGTGGCTTTCAGAGATATTTGAGCTTTCAATATGTATGGCTCTTGTTTGTTTATCACATTTAGCCCTTCCTGTTCTTGGGCTCCCTTTTTACATTCTGTTACTCTTCTTTGCAGCTGTCTCCCGCAGCTTCTGACTTGTTTTTGGACATTTCCTATACGCACTAAGCAGCTGCCAGTCTCTGGCCCCTCACACTGAAGATCCCCTCCCTTTCCTTCTGACATGGGGCTCTCCAATCTCCAGGGTCATGGCTTCCTTTTAATTTGTTTATCTTCTTGTACTGGAACACCTCCTCCCGTTGCTTTCTGGGAATGGATTTTTGAATGACACAGTCTTACAGATCCTGGATCACTGATAATGTCTTCAGTCTATTTCATGCAAAACTGACATTCTAACTGGGAATCAAATTCTAGGCTGAAAATACTTTTTTATTCAGTATTTGCAAGAAACTGACTCACTGATTTCTAGCTTCCCCTGTTGCTGGTAAGAAATTTAAAATCAATCTCTTTCGACACATCTCCCAAGCTGCCAACTCCACTTCTACACTTACAGGATATTCTCTTTGTCCCTAAGGTTTTGGAATTTCAAAAACTTTTATCAGTTAAGGTCGTTACTGGAAGCCGTTAGCACTCATAGATAAAAAATTTCTTTATTCTTTGAGACAAGGTTTCATATATTCCAGTATGGCCTAGAATTCACAATCCTGTCGCCTCATCTCTCGGAGCTTAGCTATGTGCAGAGGATGGCCCAGCATTCTCGCCAGCAGGAACCATGGCTTCTGGCCCACTCCTCAGGGCCTGTGCAGGTTCCTGGTTGACAGGAAATAACAGAGCAGTAGATTTATATCAGGATGACTTATAGAGTTAACCCTTCCAAGGAGAATACAAATGAGCCATCTGTGAAGGAAACAGGACCCACAGGGCTCAGGGGGACAAGGTTGACCTGGACAGGATACTGCTGGCCGTAGTAGTAACAGCTTCATGTGAGAGAGGAAAGCTGACTCTCAACACAGAAGGAAAATATGTCCACTACAGATGGACCCAGAGGGAATGTGGCCTTACCAGCATGGCAGGGCTAAGGGGAAACTACCCCACCCAAGTCCTCCCGGACACCTCCCCTGGGCCTGACATCTTTGTCAAATGGACAACCATGTAAAGCACCCCTGAGTTTTCATTAAGAAATGAAATATAATGTTATGGGTTACTGATATTTATTATTGGTTTATCTGGAGTTAACAGAAGTTATTCCTAAACCAGATGTATGCCCAAATCACCACACAGAGACTAGGATTTTCTTAATTAACCTAGAGCACAATGCTGGGCAACAGTCACTCTACGGCTGTTTGTTTTATTGACAATACAGAGAACAAATGGTGGCATGTTTACATAAACTTGAGACAGGTGATGCTTAGAATAACCATCACAATGCAGTGTCTGGATTTAAACCAGAGAGTGGGGGAGAGAAGTCAGCATTTGAGTGAACAAGGGTAGATTGTATACCAACAATATATAAAAATTTTCAGGAAACTCATGCCTCATAAGGAGGCATCACGACCCTCAGAAAAAGAGGCGTCTTTAGCCACAATCCACTGGTTGAACCAGAATAACTTAGCAACTATAAGTTTTTGAAAGTAAAAACAGAAAAACAAGTGATAGCCAACTTAGCAAACACAAGAATAGAACATGACAAGCCAGGAGCAGGGAACACTAAGATGATAGTGTTCCCCATTGTCTCCACCCAGCTAAGCCAGCCATTTACTACAAGTGAGACCAACAGAAACCCCCGTTAGAAACTGCTGACAAGCTGGGAGCAGTGACAAATGCCTGTAATCCCAGCACTCTGAGTTCAAGGCCAGCCTGGTCTTGAAAAGTGAGTGCCAGGACATCCAGGGCCACACAGAGAAACCTTGCCTTGAAAACAACAACAACAACAACAACAACAACAACAAACCAACCGAAAACCAAGATTAGCCAGGTAGTGGGGGTGCACACCTTTAATCCCAGCATTTAGTAGGCAGAGACAGTTGGCTCCCAAAGTTCAAGGTCAGCCTGATCTATAGAATGAGTTCCTGTCTTGTGAAAAAGAAAAAGGAGGAGGAGAAGGAGGGGGAAGAGGAAAGAAAGAAAGAAAGAAAGAAAGAAAGAAAGAAAGAAAGAAAGAAAGAACAGAAGGAAGAAAGAGTTAGCAAGAAGCCCACACTGACTTTACCCCCCTCTGATACATTGGGCAGCAGCAGAATGGAAAAGGATTGCTGTGTAGGCCTGGAAGATAGGGCTGTGGGGGTACAGAGTTCCAGTAGAAGAATATCAAGACAAAGGAGCCTTTAGCATCCCTGCTGATCCAATTCTCAGAGCTGAAAAACATGTGATTGTGTTTCAGAAACATTTTCAAGTTTTTGTGTTTGATTTCAAAGCTTGGCTTTTGTTCATATTGCTAAAAATCCTATCAATACAGGGGTGAGGGGGGCGGTGAGGGGGATGGGCTGCTGGAGAGATGGCTCATAGTGAAGAGCACTGGCTGCTCTTCCAGAAAACCTAGTTTCACATTCCCATCATTCACAATGAATTGTCTTTAAGTTCAGTTCCAGGGAATCTGGCGCCCTCTTCTGGAATTTTCATGCAAGTGGCGCACAGACACACATGCAGGCAAAACACATACCCCTACAATAAAATATAGACTAAGGAGAGGAGAGAGGAGAGGAGAGTTATTAAAACAAAGAGTTATTTTAAAAACAATTCCTAGAAATACTTTATCAGTAGTGGGTTTAAAGACCAGTTGTACACATCTCAATTTGACCTTTAGGCCATTAGGCATTTAACTATCAACTATTAGTTTTCGTTTTGTCTAAATCCTCTGATACCATTGTCAGGTTGCTCTGAGCTATTTCAATCCCAATGAAATATTTGAAAATCAGTGCTTTATGGCTTCTGGAGTGTTAGCTATTTCCAGTCTAAATTCTTTAGATACTTTAAATGAGGAATCAAAATGTTTACAATCCAGCATGTCTTAACCCCCCCCCCCTCCCCATAGCCTTCAGTTTAGTGACAGCTCTGACCTTCTTCAGAGGAAAGATCCAGAAAGCTAACAAGGACAGTGTGAGTCACGGCTTGATCCACTCTGGAGACAGTCAAGGGTGTTTGGATTTTCTTTTTTCTTGACACGTTTTTTGTTTGTTTTTGTTTTTGTTTTGTTTTGTTTTCTTCTGTGTAGCCATGGCTGCCCTGGAACACCCTTTGTAGATCAGAGTGGCCTCAAACTCACAGAGATCCATCTGCCTCTGCCTCCCAAGTGCTGGGATTACAGGTGGGGGCCACCAGTGCCTGGTTAGTCTTGGGTGTTTAGGAAAACCCTCTCTCATCCTGGAGAGGTCTGCACTGAGACAGGACTGGGGTCCCAGCATTCCCTTTCCTGGCTTTAAAAGAAAGTAACTCAAAGACCCCATTCCTCATTCTTCTGTGTTTTTTTCTGCATTCCGTAGAAGAATCCCAGCCTGACTAAAGTGAACTTACCTGAAATTCTGTGCACGTAGCACACAGTTGAAGACACGCAGGAATTGCAGGCATGCTTAACCTGTGTTTCCTCTCGTTGATTTTCTTTTGCTCTGTCTATAGTACATTTGTAGTGATGAACTAAAGGCCAATAAAATATAGACTAAGGAGGAAGTTTGCCAAGGAGACTAGAAATATTCAGGACAAAAACTGGGTTTTTCCCAGATGTTATGGACAGCATTAATTAATATTAGGGACCTCCAGCTACCTAGGAAGCAGTTTGGCAAGGTTTCTTCAGGTGTAACTTAAATTCCAGGACTCAGGAAGCTTAATTATACAAAGGAGAATTCTCTTATACTAATTAGGCTCATCAGCAATTTCTCCAATCACCAAGTCATACAGCCTTCTTGTTTTTTTTTTTTTTTTTTAATTTCACTTCTTTAGCATCTGTTTTTCCATACATGATTAACCTTTAACAAAAAATTCAACATTTTGGCCTCCTAAAAGAAGAAGTAACACAAACGTCCTGTCAAAGCAAATTTTTGCTTTTATATTGTATAATTTTGAATTTTCTTTGGTTGAAGTTTTCTAATTCTAGGAAGATCTGCTTTAAATTCAACATTCTTCATATATTTTCCCCACGTTTTTGTTAAACAATACATGTCAATTGGTTCATCTTGAATTCCAGATAAGATCTGTGATTTTTAAAATACATTTAAATTCATACATATATGAAGAAATAAAAAAATTGTTTATATTTCGAATGCTGTGTTTCAGGGTGAAGAGATTTGTGTCAGAGACTTAAGACTTGTGAGAAACTTCAAGACCCTGGCTAGCTCCTCCAGAAGCAAGAAGAGAATGACTGACAGTTGTTTGGGTAACAAATTATTTCATATCAAAATGGAAAAAATATCTGAATTAAATATCTAAAATTTTTTTTTATTTTATTATTTTTTTCTAAATATCTAAAATTAAGCGAGTGTAGCTCACACATACCACTTGCAACTACCGAAAGAAGATCCACAAAGCCTTAGACATAAGGCTGAAGCTGCAGAAGATACAAAGGCATAAAACATGGAAGAATAAGTATCTCAAGGCAGAAGGCAACACGAGACAACAGGGAAAGAGCAGGCTCTGTTGTTCAGTTGCTAGAGCACTCGTGAAGCACACACAAAGCCCTGGGTTAAAACTGATCCTCAGCACCAAGTAAACCAAGTGTGATGACACACGTGTAAGCTTGGCACTCAGGATGTGGAGGCAGGAGGGTCAGGAGGTCAAGGCTAGCCTGGGCTACATGAGGATCTGACTCAAAAAAACAAAACTAAACAAAACAAAACAAACCTAATTTTGAATCTCAGCCATATCATTTTCTAGATCAAAGCTAGGATAAGCTATTAAATTTCTAAAACTCATTTTCTCAATTATTAAATAATACTTTGCAGGATATGAAAAATATTATACAACTATGCATGAAGGATATAAAGCTATTATCTGCACCTTGAATAACCTATTAGAGTGATGACCAACTTACCACTATATAAGGAAAGACTTAAAATTTACTTCTGAGTTGATTTCTAATCGATTAAATAAGGGAGATGCATTCAAAGCAAATTATTGCTTCATATATAGCTCATGTAGATGCCATGAGACCCTGGATTTAATTGAAATAAAAATCCAAATAAAATAACTAAATAAACTAAATTTAAAAAAAAACAACATGACAAATGAGTCATACAAATGAAGAACCCTATGAAGGATATGGAAAATGAAAAAGTTAAAGGAGGCATCTGGGAAAACCTTCCTTCAAAAAATGTGATATGTGGGGAAAAATAAGTTATATCCTACATGCATAGTTGGAAAACAGTCTTCATATGCTGTGAAACGAGTATCAGTGTAATCATTTTATCAATGGAAGAACATAGAAAACCTCCCTTCAAAACTATCTCATTTGTGGGGGAAAGAAAGAAGAATTTGATACAATTCTTGGGCTATCAGAAGAAAGACGGCCCGTCTGTGATTGCCCTCACTTATGCTCTCACAGACAGTCAGGAGAACTAAATCCCCAAGCTAGGCTCCACGCTTCTCCATTATTCTTTATAAGCATGTCTTCTCTGGACCCGATTCTGACTTATTTTCCTTGAAGATTACCCCATCAATCATCACTATAGGTCTTTCTTCTTCTGATTGCCCAACACCCAGTGTGGAATCAGAAAAGCCACTTTCATTGCCATAAGACAAACAGGCAATAACTTGGAATCCACAAGTAACAATTTCTTCCCTCTCCCGTAGTCAGCTGAGGAGACCCCTCATCCTGAATGTTTATGTTGAAAATTAAACCAAGATGATACAACACTCATGCAGGCCAGGACTGTGTGTGTGCTGTCCCTGGGAGCTAATCCTTCTCATCACAAATACCAGCAGTTGTGTTTCAGAGGAGAAGAAACAGGTTGTTGAGACAGGAGGTACGCAGCTCTGCACACCTGGGCAGCTACCTGGGCCCCAGGGGCTGAGATAACGCAACATTCTGTAACTGGATGCTCTGGAACCTTGGTGCCATTCCTAGGCAGGACACCAGCAGTGTTCCCAAGGGATTAACACTACCCCCAGGTTATACCAGAGGGTTTCAAACTTCAAAGCATTTTCTTGTTAAGATTGTTATGGTAAGACACAGTGAGGCACTACTCTCCACCCACTGGGATCACCTTCTTCTCTGGGTTTCCACAGCCCAGAGGGCTGGGGTGGACTCCTGTTTCCTCACTTGCTTCGTAGAAAGAGGGTTTTATTAGGCTATTTTATGCTACTATAATGGAATACCACAGATTAGACACTTTTGAAAACTAATTTTATTTGTTTATTTCATTTTTTGAGACAGAGTGTGTCGTTATACTGCTCACTTTGACCTCAAGCTCACTGTAGAATCAGAGCTGGCTTCAAACGATTGATCATACTGCCTCACTCTACCAGCGCTGGCATTACAGCTATGGAGCACTATGCTCAGCTTCAGACTGCCCATTCAGCTCATAGAACTAGACGGTGAGAAGTCTTGGAGTGTGAGTCTATTCAGGAGACAGGAGGGCAAGAGAACATACAGGGAGTGGGAGAGAAGGAGGAGAGATGGGCAGGAGAAACAGTGGATGACAAGCAGCTTGACTTCAGAGGAATATTGACACAAGATCTCATGTTGCCTAAACTAGCCTCATACTTGTTATATAGCCAAGCCTGGCCTTGAACTATTGCTCTGCTTGCCTCTACTTACCCATATGTGTGGAGATGGGAAGTTGACTTCAGGTGTTGTCCTTGATGGCTTTGCCATCCCTACTTTTTGAGACAGAGCAGTTCATTGAACCTAGAGTTCAGAGACTTGACTAAATTGGCTGGTCAGCAAACTCCAAGAATCCTCCCATCCCTGCTCTGAAGAACTGGGATTACAGGCATAAGCCACTGTTTGTGGCAGGTCTGGGGTTGCAGGTGTACGCCACCATTTCTGGCAGGAGTGGGGTTACAGGCACATGCCACTATTCCTGGAAGTACTGGGGCTGCAGGCATATGCCACCATCCCTGGCCTTTCACATGGATGTTGAGAATTCACCCTCAGGCCCTCATGTGCAACAAGCACTTTACCAATTGAGTGGTGCCAGGCCCCACATTCATATTATTTATAAGGAGTTCACCCTGTAATGATGGCAGTCATCTCTCATGAGCAGTGCCCCCCATGACTTAAGAACCCCTATTAGGCTCCTCTTCCCAACAGCACTGAATCAAGTACCAAGTCTCGGACACAGGAACTTTGGAGGGCAAATTTAAGCCATAGCAAGGGTTAGTTAAGTGAAACAAAGAAGAAATAACAGACACCACCATTAGCAACGAATTGAAAAGTGTTTGCATTGCTTTAATCAAAGTACTGAAAACCTCTGGCAAGATGTTGCTATTTATTGTGACAAGTTTACAGTAATGGAAGTACTTTAGATACAAGGCCTTTGCATCTTCATGATTGGGAGTTGCTGAAAAATGCTGAAGCCAGCTAAAGGGGCAGCCTAGCACAGCCAGATCTAAGAGTTCTGAGAGAAATAGAGACCAGATGTTTAAAGCCCTGAAGAATCATGTGATGTAATAAATATCTGTGCTGATCTAAAGCATATGCTGCATCCTACAGGATAACATCCAAGTGCAGGGAAGTGGACGCCAGCTCCTTAAACGACCGGCTCCCTGATGAAGTATATCATTACATCAGTGAATTTCTAGGGCCTACGCATTCTAGTATATTTCTTCCACCAGTCCTTGCTCAAAATATATTTGTACATTACCATAACAATGGATAGGAAAGTATATAAAATCAGAGAACAGTGCTGTTCTGGTGAGGCATGACTACATGGGGAATTTGGATGTACTTCCTTGAGGACAAACAGTTGCCTCCCATCTGATGGTGATGGCAGGTCATCTTGGAGAATTCTGCCATATTAGGGCCTTCAAGTTGGTGTTACTTGTTGGTATGGTACATTATCACCTTAGCAGACAAATTAGCCAGGTAAGAAAAAAAATCCACACTGCTGGGACCACAGATAACTTCTATTGTTACCAACATGGTCACTTTGTGGATAAGACCATAACAAATAAAGCAAATCAAACAGCAGCAAGACATTTATTTGAAGAAAAGATATTATCTGACTTCCACAGGACCATCATCTTGTCAACCTGGGCTCTTCTGCAATGGTGCATCTAATAGAACAGGAATTTACTTATACACTTGGGCCATTCTGTAAGTTCATCTACATATCTCGCATCACCAAGTCGGTGTTTTTAATTTCCCAGAGCTGTTAGCTAAGTGGTTTGTGTCTCATCATTTAGCATGCTCATAAAGTCTGAAGGGTACTTCTTAAAACATCAGATTAGCATAGTTTCCACACATAATAAACTAGTATGATGTCTTTGGCAACTCAAGATTGCCAAGGAGTCCCTCCAGGCTATTATCAGAGACCAAGAGACTCTGAGTAAGTCTCGCTACCAGGTGAATATAAACTTCTACTAATTGTGATAACTAATTAACAGTTCAGTCCCTAACACTTACTCCTGTGTACCCAGTATCCAGAATAATGTGAACTAAAGTCCACTGACCAATGTGACTGTCTCCCAAAGTGATGTGACGTCCTCCTATGTTAAGAGATGCCTCTATGATTGCCCATCATCAATCACCTTTGTGGAGTTCTGCCATCCCTACTTTCCCAAGCCTTGGCTGAGTACTGGGTCCGAGTGCTTGTCTCTGCTTTCAGCTCACCAGACCATTATGACTAATGCTCTAAATTTTGGTCCAGTGCCTCCCCTGAGCCTTGGGTTCTGAAAAGAAAAGGCTCCTTCCTTTGCAGATGAAATTCAAGGAGTAGGATAGTAGGACAGACACACAGAGTTGTGTGTGCAATGTGAGTGCATTTATGCATGCATTAGTTTGTGCATAAACTTGTGTGTGTTCTTGCACCTGTGTGCTTTTGACAGGATCTTATTCAGCCCAGCCTTAACATTTGCTTTGTAGACAGGTGTGACCCTTGACCTTGTCTTCCTGATGTTCCTGCCTTTACCCCCCATGCTTTGGGCTCATACAATAGCTGCTTTATGTGGTACCACTGTTTGAAGCAAGAGCTTCATGCTTCCTAGACAACCCATTATCTCCTGAACTACTTTTTCAGTTCCTGTAATCCACAATTTCAGTATGAATCTGGGGGCAACACGACTCATTCCCTCACACATACCTGAGGTCCTGAGTAGCCAGTAGTCAGAATAATGTGAACTCAAGTCATCTGATGAATGTGACTATCTGCCCAAAGTCATGTGACCTCTTCCTATGTTAAGAGATGGCTCTGCTGAGACTCACAGCCAAACTGTGAGTGCAGGTAATTTTATGAAAGAAGGGGGAGATAGAAAGACATGGAGGGGACAGGAGCTCCAGGAGAACAACAGAGCCATAAAAACCCTGAGCCCTGGAGGCCTTTCAGAAACTGATACCCCAACCAAGGACAATGCATAGAGAAGACCCCAAATCCCAGCTCAGATGTAGTCCATAGGCTCAGTATCCCAGTGGGTACCCTAGGAAGGGGATCAGTGGCCGTCTCTGGCATGAACTCAGTGGCTGGCTCTCTGACCACCACCCACTGTGGGGTGGGCATTCAGCCTTGCCAGCCCACAGAGGAAAACAATGCAACCAGTCCTGTTGAAACCTGATAGAGTAGGGTCAGATGAAAGGGGAGGAGAACCTCCCCTATCAGTGGACTAGGGAAGAGGCAAAAAAGGAGAAGAATGAGGGAGAGTGGGACTAGGAGGAGACAAGAGAGAGGGCCATATCTGGGATAAAAATTGAATAAATTGTAATAAATGATGATAATAAAAAAAAAGAGATGGCTCTAGGACTGCCCATCATCAGTCAGCATTATGGAACTCTGCCATCCCTGTGTCCTGATTTTCCAGGCTTTGGCTAAGTACTGAGCCTGAATGCTTGGCTCTGTTCTCAACTCCACAGATGAAGGTGCTGGAAGTTCTAAATTTCTCTCCAGTGCACAGAGCACCATTTCCAAGATGAGTGTAGAGGAGCACAGAGCAGTGTTTCTGAGCTGAGTGCACAAGAATACAGAACAGTGTTTCCAAACTCAGTGCACAAAAGCACAGAGTACTATATCCGAGCTGAGCGTAGAACAGCACAGGGCAGTGTTTTCAAGCTGAGTACACAAAAGCACACAGCAGTATTTTCAAGGTGAGTGAAGAAGAGAACACTGCAGTGTTTCTGAGCAGAGTGAACATGTGCCAGAGCTGAGTGCACAAGAGTGCAGAGAATTTCTTCTGAGCTGTGTGCACAACAGCACAGAGTAGTGTTTCTGAGCTCAGTGCAAGAAAACACAGAGCTGTATTTTCAAGCTGAGTGCAAAAGAGCACATAGCATTGTTGCCAAGCTGAGTGAATGAGTGCACAGTGCAGAGTTTCCTAGCGGAGCGCAAAACAGCACAGAGCAGTGTCTCTGAAGTGAGTGCAGAACAGCACAGTGCAATGTTTCTGAGCTCAGTGCATGAAAGCGCAGGGCACTGCTTCCAAGCTCAGGGCACAAGAGCACAGAGAACTGTTTCCGAGCTGTGTGTAGAAGAGCATAGAGCAGTGTTTCTGAGTTGAGTGCAGGAGAGCACAAAGCAGTATTTCTGAGCTGAGTACACAAAAGCACAGAGCAGTTTTTCCGATTTGCTTGCAGAGCACCACACAGCAGTGTTTGCCAACTGATTGCAGGAGAGCACAGAGCAGTGTTTTCAAGCTGAGCGCGCAAGAACACAGTGTGTTTCTGAGCAGAGTGAACCTGAACTCAGAGCAGTGTTTCTGAGTTGAGTGCAGGAGAGCACAGAGCAGTGATTCCGAAATGAGCGACAAGGGCACAGAGCAATGTTTCTGAGCAGAGTACACAAGAGCACAGAGTAGTGTTTCCATGCTCAGTCAGTGCAAGAAACCACAGAGCAGTGTTTCCAAGCCTAGCGTAGAACAGCCGAGAGTATTGTTTCCTGGCTGAGTGCCAAACAGCACCATAATCCCCTCCATAATCTCTCCTTCCTCATCTCTCCTCTCTCCTCATCCCTCCTTCCTCATATTTGCTCCCTCATCCCTTTCTTTTATCCCTTGAGACACATCCCTCCTGTCTTATCCTTCCTCCCTCATCTCTGCTTCCTCATCCTTTCTCCCTCATCTCTCCTCCTCCTCCTGAGAGTCTCTCCCTCCTTCCTAGTCTCTCCCCCTCATCTCTTCTCACTCATCCCTCCTGCCTCTTCCCTCCTCTACTCTCCCTCATCTCTCCTACTTGAAATCTCCTACAGAAACCCTCCTACCTCATCCCTCCCACTTCATCACTTCTCCCTTATTTCTACTTTCTTTCCTCCTCCCTCCAACCTCATCCCTCCTCCTGCTTCTCTCCTTCTTTTTCTCTCCTCCCTCATGCTTCCTCCCTTATTCCTCTTCCCTCATCTCTACTTATCCCTCTTCCTTCATACTTCCTTCCTCTCTCTCCTCCCTCCTCCCTCCTCCCTCCTCCCTTCTCTCCCCTACTTATCTCTCCTCCCTCATATCTCCTAACTCCTCCCTCCTTCTTCCTCCTCCATCTCTCCTCCTTCATCCCTCCTCCCTCATCACTACTCACCCATTTTTTCTCCCTCATCTTGTCTCCATCCTTCATCGCTCTTCCCTCATCTCTCCTTCCTCCTCCCTCCTCTCTCCTCCCTCAATCCTCCTCTGTCATTCCTCCTCCCCCTCCCTCTTCTCTTATCTCTCCTCCCTGAACAGTCCTGCCTCCTCCCTCCTCCCTCTTTTTTCCTTCCTCTTCTCTCCTCCCTCCTCCCTCCTCTCTCAGACCTCCTCTCTCCTATCATATTTCTCCTCCCTCATCCCTCATCCTTCCTCCCTCATTCATCATCCCTAATCCCTTATCTCTACTTCCTCCTCTCTCCTCCCTCATTTCCTCTTCCTCCTCCCTCAACATTCCTAACTACTCCATCCTCTCTCACTTCTCTTCCCTGAATTCTTCTCCCTCATCCTGTATCCCTCATCACTCCTCCCTCATCCCTACTCCCTCATCCTCCCTCCTTCACTCCTTCCTTATACCTTCACTCTCAGCCCTACTCCCTCATCTATCAGCTCTCATCTCTCCTCCATAATCTCTGCTACCTCATACCTCCTCTGTCATCCTTCTTCCTCCTCCTTCATCACTCCTCCCTCTTCCCTAATCCCTCCTCCCATATCACTCCTGTCATTGTTCTTCCCTCAGCTCTCTTCCCTTATCTCTCCTCCCTGACCACTTCTCCCTCCACCCTCCTCCCACCTCTCTCCTCCCTCATCTTGCCTCTCTCATCCCTCCTTCCTCATCTATTATCTCTCCTCCCTCCTCCCTCTTCCCTCCTCCCTCATTCCTTCACCCTCATTCCTATTCCCTTGTCTCTCCTACCTCACCTCTCACCACTGACTTCTCCTTCCTCCCCTTCCCCCTCGTCTTTCCACCCTCATCTTTCCTCTGTTATCTTTCCTCCCTCATCTCTCCTCCCTCATCCCTCCTTGCTTATATCCCCTCCCTTCTCTCTTTCCTCATCTCTCCTACCTCATTCCTCCTCCCTCACCCCTGCTCCTTCCTGCCTCACCCTCCTCCCTTCACCCTCATCCCTCATTCCTCATCTCTCCTCCCTGATCTCTACTTCCTTATCCCTCCTCCATCCTCTCTCCTCCCTCCTTTCTCTTCCCTCCTCCATCATCCTTCGTCCCTCATCCCTCATCTCTCCTCTCTACTCCCTCATCTATCCTTCCTCATCTCTCCACTCTCATCCCTCTTCTCTCATCACTCCTTTCACGACCCTCTTGCCTCTTTCCTAATCCTTAATCTATCATCCCTCATCTCACCTTCTACCTTTCTCATCCCTCATCATACTCCCTCATTCCTTCTCCCTCAGCCCTCAACCCTCCTCTCTCCTTCATCATCTCTCCTCCCTCTTCCCCTATCTTCTCCCTACTACTCCTCACTCATTCCTCCTCCCTCCTCCCACATCTATTCTCCCTCATCCCTCATCCATCCTCCCTCCTTTCTCATCTCTCCTCACTCCTACCTTACCCCTCCTACCTCCTATCTCCTCCATTCTCCCCCCTCCCTCATCCATCCACCTTCATCCCTACTCCCTCCTCTTTTCTCCCTCAACCCTCCTTTTTCTTCCTTCCTCCATTACCCCTCCTCCCTCATTCATCCTCCCTCAACTCTCCTCCATCATCTCTCCTCCCTCATCCCTCCTCTCTCCTTCCTCATTCCTCCTCCATTATCCCTCCTCCTTCATCTCTCCTCCTGACCCATCATTACTCCCCCCCACCTCCTTAATCCCTCCTCCAACATCTCTGATACCTCATCTCCTCCATCCTTCATCCTCCCTATTAACTCTCCATAATCCTGACTCCATCATCTCTCCTCCCTTCTCCCTCATTCCCCCTCCCTCAACAATCCTTCCTCCTCACTCCTTCATCCCTTCTACCTCCTACCTCCTCCCTCTTCCCTCAACCATCCTCCTTCATTCTCCTCCATCATCCCTCCACCATCATCTCTCCTCCCTCCTTCCTCATTTCCCCTCCATACTTTCACCTCCCTAATCCCCTCCCTCATCCATGTTACTCATCCCTCCTTGCTCATCCCTTCTCCATTTTCCCTCCTCCTTCATCCCTCCATTCTCATCCCTCCTACCTCATTCATCCTCCCTCACCACTCCTCCTTCCTCCCTTCTCCCTAATCCCTCCTCCTTCATCCCTGCTCCCTCATCCCTCCACTCTCATTCCTCCTCCATTATCCCTCCTTGCTCTGTCCTCCTCCCTTATGCCTCATCCATCCCTCCTCCTCCCTCATCTCTCCTCACTCCTCCCTTATCTCTCCTCTCTCATCTCCACCCTCATTTCTCCTTCTACATCCCACCTCCTTCAACCATCTTCTCCATCATCCTTTCTCGCTTATATCTCCTCCTTCATCCCTCCTCCCTCATCCCATCTTGCAATTCCCTTCCTTCTCCCTCATCCATCCTCCCACCTCCCTCATCTCTCCTCCTTCACCTCTACTCCCTCATGCCTCTTGCCTCATCACTCCTCCCTGCTTAATCATCCCTCCTCCCTCCTCTCTCCTCCTTCATCTATCCTTCCTCATCTCTCCTCATTATTCCTTTCTCATCTCTCCTTATTCTTACCTCCTCCTTTATCCCTCCTCCCACATCCCTCATGCCAAATTCTCCTCCCTAATCCATTCTCCCTCCTCCCTCCTCCAACATTCCTTGTCCATCCTTTATTCTCCCTTATCTCTCCTTACTCCCACCTACTCAAAAATCTCTCCTCCCTCATCACTCTTCCCTCCTCCCTTTTCCCTAACCTCTTCCTTCCTCCCTCCTCAATCATCTCTCCTCCCTCCTCTTTCATCCCTCATCCATCCTCCTTCCTTCCTCCTCATCTCTCATTGCTCCTCTCTCATCTGTCCTCCCTCCTTTGTTAACCATCCTCCCTTCTCCTTCATCCATCTTCCCTCCTCCCTTCTCCATCCACCCTCCTCCCTCATCTCTCCTCCTTCATTCATTCTCCCTCATCTCTTCTCCCTCATCCCTCCTCTCTCCTTTCTCCTCCCTCTTCCTTCACCCCTCCAACCTCCTCCCTATTCCCTCTACCCTTCACCCACATCCCTCCTCCCAAATCTCTCCTCCATCATCCCTCATCCTTCATGCCTCCACCCTCAACACTCCTCCCTCATCCCTCCTTTCTCTTCTCATTTCCCAAATCCCTCCTATCTCATTTTTCCTCCGTCCCCCCTTTTTCTGCTCCCTCATCCCTCCTCCAAACTTCCTCATCTCTCTTCCCTCATCCTTCTTCTTTCATACATCTTCCCTCTTTCCTCATCCCTTTTACCTCTTTCCTCCTCTGCTCACCTTTCTGCGTCATTTCTCCCCCCTCATCCCTCTGACCTATTCCCTCCTCTCTCATCTCTTCTCCCTCATCTATCCTCCCTCATCACTCCTCCCTCCTCCCTCTTCTGTCCTCCTTTCTAACTCATTTCTCCTAACACTAACCCTAGCCCTAACCCTACAGCTATGTCTAGCCCTAAACCTATCCCTAACCTTAACCTTAACCCTAAAACTCAGCCTAGTCCTAGGCCTAGCCCTAGCCCTTGCTCTAGCCTAACACTAACCCTAACCCTAGCCCTAGCCCTAAAACTAATCCTAGTCCTAGGCCTAGCCCTAGCCCTTGCTCTAGCCTAATCTTAACCTAACCCTAACCCCAACCTTAAACCTAGCCCTAGTTCTAGCCTTAACCCTAGCCCTAACACTAAACATAACCCTAACCATAACCATAACCATAACCACATCCTTAACACTTTACCCCATCCCTAACCCTATTCCTAACCCTAACCCTAACTCTAACATTATACCTTACCCTATCCTTATACCTACCCATAACCCAAACCATAATTTTAACCCTAAATTTATACCTAGCCCTAACCCTAACCCTAACTGTAAACCTAACACTAACCCTAAACCTAAACCTAGCCCTAGCCCTAACCCTCACCATAACCATAACCCTAAACCTGAACCTAACCTTTGCCCTAGGCCTAGGCCTATCCTTAACCCTAACCCTAACTCTAACCCCTAACCCTAACACTAACCCTAACCCTAAACTTAACCCTAAACCTAGCCCTAGCCCTAAATCTAACTCTAACCCTACCCCTAACCATAACCCCAGCCATAGACCCACCCTTACTCCTACCCCTATCTTAACCCTAACCTAACGCCTAGCCCTAACCCTAGCCATAGGCCTACTTCTACCCTTAATCTTAACCCTAACCCTAACCCCTAACCTTAACCCTAACCCTAAAATTTACTTTAGCCCTAACCCTTAGCTATAGCCCTAGCCCTAATCCTAACCCTAACCCCAGCTATAGGTATACCCTTACCCTTAACTTTAACCCTAACCCTAATTCTAACCCCTAACCTTAACCCTAACCCTAAACTTTACCCTAAACCTAGCCCTAGCCCTAACCCTAACCCTACCCCTAGCCCCAACCCCAGCCATAGCCCTACCCCTACTTCTACCCTTATTCTTAACCCCAACAATCCTAACCCTAACCCCTAACCCTACCATAACCTTAGCCCTAACCCCAGCCATAGACCTACCTTTACTCCTACCCCTACCCCTAACCCTAACATGAACTCTAACCCTAAAATTAACCTTAGCCCTATTCCTACCCCTAGCCCCAGCTCTAACTGCAACCCTAACCCTAACTCTAAACTTAACCCTAAACCTAGCCCTAGCCTTAACCCTATACCTAACGCTAACCCTAACCATAAACATAAGTCTAACACTATCCCTAGCCTGAGCCCAAGCCATAACACTAACCCTAGACCTAGCCCTAGGCCTAGCCCTAATCCTAGCCCTTGGGTTAACCCTAACCATAATCCTAAATTTAACCATAACCATATCCCTAGCCCTAGCCCTTGCCCTAACCCTAGCATTAAACTTAACCCTAATCCTAAACATATCCCTAAACCTAACATTAGCCCTAGCCCTAACCTTAAACCTAGCCCTAGCCCTAGCCCTAGGCCTAAACGTAAACCTAACCCTCACCCTAACCCTTACCATAGCACTAGCCCTAGCCCTAACGCTTATGCTTCCCTTAACCCTAACCATAAATCTAGCCATAGCATACCCATAGCCATAACCATAGCACTAGCCCTAGATGTAACCATAACCCTAACCCTAGCCCTAATCCTCTAACCCTAACCCTAACCCTAATCCTAATCCTAATCCTAACATTCATCCTAGCCATAGACCTAGCCCTAACCATAAACTTAACTATAGCCCAAGCTTTAGACCTAGCCCTAACCATAACCCTAATCCAACCATAAGGTAAACACTCTACACCTTACCCTAACCCTGTCCCTAACCCTAACCATAACCCTAACCCTCTAATCCTAACCCTAACCCTCTAACCCTATCAATAACCCTAATCCTAATCCTAACCCTAACACTAACACTAACCCTAGGCCTACCCCTAGCCCTAACCCAAACCCTGATCCTAACCTTAACCCTAAACTTAACCCTAGCAATAGCCCTAGCCCTAGCCCAAACCCTAACCCCAGCCCTAGCACCTTGCCTTAAAAAACCTAACCTGAACCCTAACCCTAGCCCTAGCTCTAACATAGCCTTAGTCCTAACCATAACACTAGCCCTAGCCCACTTAGCCCTAGCCCTAACCCTATCCTGAACCCTAACCCTAAACAAAACATGTAATCTAAACCTAACCCTAATGCTAAATGTAATCCTAACCCTAACCCAAAACCGAACAGAAACCCTAACTAACCCTAACCCTAACCCTACATTTAAATTGAACCCGAACCCAAATCCTAACACTAACCCTAACAGTAACCCTAATGTTGACCCTGACCCTAACCCGAAACCTAATGCTAACCCTACACCTAACCCAAACCCGAACCCAAAACCTAACACTTATCCTAACACTAACACTAACCGTAACCTTAACCCTTACCTGAACCCTAACCCTAACACTAACTCTAACCCTAACCCTAATTCTAACCCAAACCCAAACCCAAACCCTGACTCAAACCTGACACTGACCCCTAAAACTAAAGCTAAATTTAACACTAACCCTAATCTGAAGCCTAACTCTAACCATAACCCTAACCCTAACCTTCATCATAACCCAAAATCTAACCCTAACCCTAATCTGAACCCGAACCCTTATCCTAACCCCAACCTTAATGCTAAACCTAACCCTAAAACTAACCCTAACCCTAAACGTAACACAAACGTAACTCTAATCCTAACCCTTACCCTAAATCTAATCCAAACCCTAACCCTAACCTAATCATAATTTGAACCCTAACATTAACCCTATCCCCCACTGAAACCCTAAACCGAACCCTAACCCTTATCTTTAATATAACCCTTATCCAAACCTGAACTCAAACCCTAGCCCGAGCCCTAACTCTAACCCTAAACCTAAACCTAACCTTAAACCTAACTGAACCCTAATCATAATCATAACCCTAACCATAACATGATCCTTGACCCTAGCCATAACTGTAACCCAATCCCAAACCCTAACACTAACCCTAAGACTTATGCTTAACATACCCTAACCCTAACTCTTACCCTCATCTTAAACCAAACACCAACCCAAACCCGAACCCTAACCCGAACCATAAACTTAATTCTAAACCAAACCCTAACCTAACATAAACCATAACTGTAATCCTAAAGCTCAACCTAACCCATACCCTAACCCTAATTCTAACCCTAAACCTAACCTGCACCTGAAACTTAACCCTAACCCTAAACCTATCCCAAACCAGAAACCAAACCTTAACAAGAACCCTAAACCTAAACCTAAATGTAACCTGAACCCTAACCATAACCTTAACCCTAACCCGAACACTAACCTTAACCCTAACCCGAACCTGAACTGTAACCCTACCCCTACCCCTAACCCTAACCTTAGTCCTAACGCTAACCCTAACCCAAACCCTAACCCGAACCCTATCCAAACCCTCATCTGAACCTGAACCCTAACCCAAATGCGAACCCTAATTCTATTCCTAACCCTTACTCTCACCCTAATCATAACACTAATGCTAAACTTAACCCTAACCTAAACTTTAACACTAATCCTAACCCAAACACAATCCCTAACCCGAACCATAAGTCTAAACCTAACCCTAACACAAACCTGAACCCTACCCCTTACAATAATGCTATCTCTAAGCCTAACCTGAACCCTAACTATAATCTTAACCCTAACTCTAACTATAATCCTAACCCGATCCCTAACCCTAACCCAAATCCTAACCCTAACCCTAATCCAAACCCAAAACCTTACCCTAACCCTAACCTTAATGCTAAACCTAACCCTAAAACTAACCCTAACCCTAAACCTAACAGGAACTCTAACACTAACCCTAACCCTTACCCTAAACATAACCCTAACCCTAACCCTATCGCTAAACATAACCCTAACCCTGACCCTATCCCTAAGCCTAACATGAACACAAACTTTAACCTTAACCCTACATTTAATCTGAAACTGTACCATAATCCTAAACCTAATGCAAACCCTAACCCTAAACCTAACCCTAACTTTCACCCCAAAATAACCTTAAACCTAATCCAAACCTGAACCCTTAACCTAACCCTAAAACTAAACCTAACCCAAAAACTAATCATAACCCTAAACCTAACACGCAATCTAACACTAACCCTAACCCTTACCCTAAGCCTAAACCTAACCCTAACACTAGCTAAAACCCTAACGCTAAATATAACCCTAACCCTAATAACTCTATCTCTAAACCTAACCTTAACTTTCACCCTAAACCTAACACAAACCCAAAAACTAACCCTTACCCTAACCCTAACATGAACACTAACCCTAACCTTCACCCTAAACTTAACCCGAACCTGAACCCTAATCCTAAACCTGATGCAAACCCGAACCCTAACCCTAAGCTAAATGTAACCAGTACCCTAACCCTAATGCTAAACTTAACCCTAATCATAACCAGAACCCCAACCTTAACCATAACCCTAACTCTAACCCTTATCCTAAACCGAACACTTACCCTAACCCTAACCTTAATGTAAACCTAACTCTAAAACTAGCCCTAACCCTTACCCTTACCCTAACCCTCACCCTTACCTTAACCCTAATCCTCATCCTAACCCTAATGTAAACCTAACCCTAAAACTAACCTGAACCCTTACCCTAACCCTAAGCCTAATCCTAACCCTAATCTGAACTGAAACCATACCCTAACCCCCACCTGAACCCTAACCATAACCCTAATGCTAAACTTTACCCTAAACCTAACCCTTATCCTTAACCTAACCCTATCCCTAACCTGAACCCGAACAGTAATCCAAACCCTATCCTTAACCCTATCCTGAACCATAATGTAAACCTAACCCTAACCCAACCCGAATCTGAACTGTAACCCGAAACCTAACCCTAACCCGAAACCAAACCCTAAACCTAACCCTAACTGTAACCCTAACCCTAATCAGAAACTGAATCCTAACCCTGATACTAACCCTAACCCGAACCCTAAACCTAATGCTAAACCTTACCCTAAACCTAATACTTACCAAAAATCCAACCCTAACCCTAAGACAAACCCTAATCCTAACCCTAACTCTAATGCTGAATTTAAAGCTCCTAACCCTAACCTTTACCCTAACACTAACCCTACCACCAAAGTTAAACTTAACCCTAATCCTAACACTAACACTTACCCTAAACCTAACCCTAATCCAAACCCTAGCACTAAGCTTTGCCCTAACCCTAACCTGTACCCTAATCCTAACACTAATGCGAACCCTAACCCTAAACCTAACTCCTACCCTAACCTGAACCTGAACCCAAACCCTAACTCTAACCCTAACCCAAACTGAACACTATCCTGAACCTTAACCTAACCCTAAGGTTAGGGTTAATCCTAACCCTAAACTTAACCCTAATCCTAACCAGAACCCTAACCCTAACCTGAACCCTAACCTTAACCTTAAATCTAACCCTTACCAGAACCCCAAACCAAACACTATCTTGAACCCTAACCAGAAACTTAACCCTAACCATAACCATAACCCTATACTGAACTTGAACCCTAAACCCAACATGAACCAAAACACTAAACCTAGCCCAATCCTGAACCATAACCCTAATCTGTACCTGAACCCTAACCCAAACCCTGCCCCTAATCCAAACCCTAACACTAACTGAAACCAGATCCCCAACCCTAACCAGAACATTAACGGTAAATTTAGACCAAACAGTAATACTAACCCTAAACCCAGCATGTACTGTAACAGTAATCCTAAACCTAAACCTAACCCTAACCTGAACCCAAATCATAATCCTAACCTTAACCCTAACCTTAATCCTGATATGAAACCTAACCCTAAACCTAACCCTAATCCTAACCCAAACCCCAAACTTAACCCTAATCCAAACCCAAACCCTAGCACTAATGCTAAAAGTAACCCTAACCCCTAACACTTACACAAAAACTAAACTTTACCCTAACCCTAACCCTAACCCTAACAGTAACGCTAAACTTACCCCTAACCCTAACCTAAACCTAAACCCTAGACCTAACCCTAATCCTAAATCTAGACAAAACTGTAACTCTAAACCTAACCCAAACCCTGACCCTAACCCAACCCTAACACTAAACCTAAGCCTAATGCAAACCCTAACCCTAAACCAAACCTGAACCTTAATCAAACCCTAAACCGAACCCTAAACCCAGCCTGAATCCTAACCCTAACCATAACCCTACCATAGCCTGAACAGGAACAGTTACACTAAACCTAACCCTAACACTAACCCTAACCTAAACATGAAACCTAAACCTAACCTTAACATGAACACAAACTCTAAACCTAACCCTAACTGCAAACCTAACTCTAACCCTAACCATCACCCTAACCCCAAACTGAATCCGAACCCTAAACCTAACGTTAATCCTAACCCAAACCCTGTCCTAAACCTAACCATAACCCAAACCCTAACCCTAACCCAAACCTTATCCCTAACCCAAACCCTAACCAAACCCTACCACTAATGGTAATTGGAACATGAACCCTAACCCTAACACAAACTTGAACCCTAGCACTAACCCTAACATTAATGTTAAACCTAACCCTCACCCTAACCCTTACCCTAACCCTAACACTAACACTAATGCTAAATTTACCCCTAACCCTTACTGTAACCTGAACCCTAACCCTAATACAAGTGCTAAACATAACCCTAACCCTAAACCTAATCCTAACCCTAACCCAGAACATAATTTAACCCTAAAACTAATGCTAAACTTATTTCTAACCCTAACCTGAAACCTAACCCTAACCTGAACCCGAAGACTAAAACTACCACTATCCCTAAACCTAACTCTAAACCTTAGAGTAACACTAACCCTTAACCGAACCCTAACTCTAATCCAAACCCTAACCCTAACCGAAACCTGGAACCTAACCAAACCCTAAACCGAACCCGAACCTGAAACCTAACTATAACCCTAATGCTAAACCAACCCTAACACTAACCCTAACCCAAAACTGGACCCTCACCCTAATTCTGACCCTAACACTAAGGCTAAATGTAACCCTAAGCATAACACTAAATCTAATCCGTACCCTAACTGTAACCTTAACACTAATGCTAAACTGACCTGTAAACCTAACCCTAATGCGAACCCTAATCCTAATCCTACCCCAAACCCTAACACTAACCCTAACCCTCATCCAAACCCTAGCCTGAATCTGAACCTGAAACCAATCCCTAACCCTTACCCTAACCCAGACCCTAACTCTAAACCGAAACCTAACCTGAACACTTACCCTAACCCTAATCCTACCCCAACACCTAATACTGACCCTAACCCCTAATACTAACCCTAACCCATACAATGAAAGCAGTGCTAAGAGGAAAATACATAGCAATTAATGTCTTCAAGAAGAAATTTGAAACATCTCATATAAGAAACTCAATGGCTTACCCAAAAGCCCTAGGGGGAAAAAAAAAGAAAAAAAGAAACAGACACACCGAAGAGGAGTAGACTGCTAGAAATATTCAAGCGCAAGGCTGAAATCAATAAATTAGAAACAAATAAAACAATTCAAAGAATCAATAAAACCAAGAACTGGCTCTTTGAGAAAATCAACAAGATACACAACCCCCTAGCTAAACTAACTAACAGGCAGAGAGACACCATCCAAATCAACAAAATCAGAAATGAAAAGGGGACATAACCATAGAAACTGAGGAAATCCAAACAAACATGTCTTACTTCAAAAGCCTATATTCCACAAAATTTGAAAACCTAAATGATTTCTTGATCGATTTCACTTACCAAAGCTGAATCAAGAACAGATAAATCAATTAAATAGCCCTATATTCCCTAAGAAAATAGAATTTGTCATTAAGTCTCCCATCCAAACAAAACAAAACAAAACAAAAAAATCCCAGGGCCAGATGTTTTCAGTTCAAAATTCAACCAGACCTTCAAAGAAGAGCTAACACCAATACTCTTTAAACTATTCCACAAAATAGAAACAGAAGGAACATTAACAAACTCATTCTATGAAGCCACAGTCATGTTGATACCTAAACCTCACAAAGACCAAACAAAGAAACAGAATTTCAGGCCAATCTCTCTTATGTACCTTGATGCAAAAATAATCAACAAAATACTCAAAACCGAATCCAAGAACACATCAAAGATATAATCCACCACTGGTACAACCACTCTGGAAAGCTATCTGGCGCTTTCTAAGACAATTAGGAATAGTGCTTCCTCAAGACCCAGCTATACCACTGCTAGGTATATACCCAAAGTTTGCTCAAGTACACAAAAGGGATACTTGCTCAACCATGTTTATAGCAGCTTTATTTGTAATAGCCAGAACCTGGAAACAACCCAGATATCCATCAACGGAGGAATGGGTACAAAAATTGTGGTATTTTTACACAATGGAATACTACTCAGCAATCAAAAAGGAGGAAATCATGAAATTTGCAGGCAAATGGTAGGATCTAGAAAAGATTCTGAGTGAAATATCCCAGAAGGAGAAAGACAAACATGGGATATACTCACTTATATAGACCTATAAGATATGATAAACATAATGAAATCTATACACCTAAAAAAGATAATCAAGAGAGCGGACATTGGGTAAGATGATCAATCCTCATTTAGAAAGACAGATGGGATGTGCATTGAATGTATGACAGGAGTCTACTGAGCGCATCTGAAAGACTCTAACTAGCAGTGTTTTCAAAGCAAAGACTCATGACCAAACCTTTGGCAGAGTACAGGGAATCATAAGAAAGAAGGGGAGTTAGTCTGATGGGGAAAGTATAGGAGCTCCACAAGGACCAAATATATCTGGGCACAGGGTCTTTTCTGAGACTGACATTCAACCAAGGACCATGTATGGATATAACCTAGAACCTCCTCTCAGATGTAGCCTGTGGTAGCTCAGTAACCAATTGGTTTCCCAAAGTGAGGGGAACAAGGACTATTTCTAACAGGAACTCAATGACTGGCTCTTTGGTCTCCCTACCCCCCAAGGGAGGAGCAGTCCTGTTAGGCCACAGAGGAGGGCTTTGCAGCCAGTCCTGAAGATACCTGATAAAACAGGATCAGATGAATGGGGAGGAGCCCCCCCCCCATCAGCAGACTTGGAAAGGGGCACGGTGGAGATGAGGGAGGGAGGGAGGGACTGGGAGGGAATGAGGGATCGGGACACAGCTGGGATACAGAGTTAATAAAATGTAACTGATAAGAAAAAAAAAGATATAATCCACCATGGCCAAGTATGCTTCATCCCAGGTATGCAGGGGTGGTTCAATATATGGAAATCCATCAATGTAATCCACCATATAAACAAACTGAAGGAAAAAGACCTGCATGATAATCTTCTTAGATGCTGAAAAAGCATTTTATAAAAATCCAACATTCAATTATGTTTAAAGTTCTGGAGAGATCAAGGATACAAGGCACTTACCTAAACATAGTAAAGACAATATACAGCAAGCCTATAGCCAACATCAAACTAAATGGAGAGAAACTTAAGTCAATCCCATTGAAATCAGGAACAAGGCAAGGCTGCCCACTCTCTCCATACCTCTATCAACACAGTACTTAAAGTCTTTGCTAGAGCAATAAAGGAGATCAAGGGGATGCAGTTCGGAAAGGAAGAAGTCAAAGTATCAGTATTTGCAGATGATATGATAGTATACATGAGTTACCCCAAAAATTCTACCAGGGAACTCCTACAACTGATAAACACCTTCAACCAAGTGGCTGGATACAAAATCAACTCAAAAAATCAGTAGCCCTCCTGTATATAAAAGACAAATGGGCTGAGAAGGAAATTAGGGAAACAATACCCTTCACAATAGCCACAAATAACATAAAGTACCTTGATGTAACTGTAACCAAGCAAGTAAAAAACTTGTATGAAAAAAAACTTTCAGTCTCTGAAGAAAGAAATAGAAGAAGATATCAGAAGATGGAAAGATCATTTCCCATACTCATGGCTTGGCAGGATTAACATAAGAAAAATGGCTATCTTACCAAAAGAAATCTACAGATTCAATGCAATTCCCATCAAATTACCAACACAGTTCTTTACAAACCTTGAAAGAAAAATTCTCAACTTCATATGGAATAACAAGAAACCCAGAATCACTAAAACAATCCTCTATAATAAAAGATCTTCTGGAGGTATCTCCACCCCTGATCTCAAGCTGTGCTACAGAGCAAAAGTAATAAAAACTGCATGGTAATGGCATAGAAACATGCTGTGAGATCAAAAGAATTGAATCAAAGCCCCAGGAATAAAGGCAAACACTTATGGACACCTGATTTTTGACAAAGATGCCAAAACCATACAATGGAAAAAAGATAGCATCTTCAGCAAATGGTGCTGGTCTATCTACATATAGAAAAATGCAAATAGATTCATACCTATCACCCTGCACAAAACTAAAGTCCAAGAGGATCAAAAAACTCAACATAAAACCAGATACACTAAATCTGTTAGAAGGAAAAGTGGGGAAAGCCTTGACCTCATTGACACAGGAGACAACTTCCTGAACAGAACACCAACAGCACAGGCTCTAAGAGCAACAATAAATAAATGGGACCTCATGAAACTGAAAAGCTTCTGTAAAGCAAAGGACACTGCTGTCAGAACAAAATGACTGCTTACAGATTTGGAAAGGATTTTCACCAACCCTATACCTGACAGAGGGCTAATATCCAGAAGATATAAAGAACTTAAGAAGTTAAAAAAGCAACAAATCAAGTAATCCAATTAAAAAATGGGAAACAGAGCTAAACAGAAAATTCTCAATAGAAGAACATTGAATGGCAGAGAAACACTTAAAGAAAAGCTCAACATCCTTAGTCATCAGCAAAATTTAAATCAAAATCACCCTGAGATTTCACCTTACACCCATCAGAATTGCTAAGATCAAAAACTGAAGTGACAACACACGCTGGAGAGGATGTGGAGAAAAAGGGCCTCTCTTCCACTGCAGTTCTGAATGTAAATTTGTACAAGCACTTTGGAAATCAATCTGGTGCTTTCTCAGACATTTAGAAATAGTGTTACTTCAGTATCCAGTTATACCCCTCCTAGGCATGTATCCAGAATATGCTCAAGTATACAACAAGATCATTTTTTCAACCATGTTTGTAGCAGCTTTATTTGTAATAGTCAGAACCTGGAAACAACCCAGATGTCCCTCAGTTAAGGAATGGTTACAGAAATTGTACATTTACAGAATGGAAACTATTCAGCAATTAAAAACAAGGAAGTCATGAAATTTGCAAGCAAATGGTGGTATCTAGAAAAGATTATCCTGAGTGGGTAATCCTTCTTCTAATCCAAGAAGCAGAAAGACACATAAGGTATATACTCACTTATAAGTGGATATTAGACATAATATAGGATAAGCATACAAAAATCTGTACATGTAAGGAAGCTGGTCAACAAGGAGGACCCTGGATAAGATGCTCAATCTTCCTTCATTCAGAAAGGTAAATGGGATGAACATCAGAAGAAGGAGAAAACAGAAAACAGAACAGGAGCCTACCACAGAGGGCCTCTGAAAGATTCTACCAAGCAGGGTATCAAAACATATGCTGAGACTCATAGCCAAACTTTGGGCAGACTGGAGGGAATGTTAGGAAAGAAGGGGGAGCTAGAAAGACCTGGAGGGGACAGGAGCTCCATAAGGAGAGCAACAGAACCAAAAATTCTGGATACAGGGGTCTTTTGTGAGACTGATATTCCAAATAAGTACCATGCATGGAGATAACCTAGAACTCCTGCATAGATGTAGGGCATTGCAGCTCAGTGTCCAAGAGAGTTCCCCAGTAATAGGAACAGGGACTATCTATGACATGAAATCAAGGACTGGTTTTTTGATCAGCTCCACCTGAGGGGGGAGCAGCCTTACCGGGCCACAGAAGAAGACAATGAAGACAGTCCAGATGAGACCTGATAGGCTAGGGTCAGATGGGAGGGTAGAAGGACCTCCCTTATCATTGGACTGGGGGAGGGGCATAGGAGAAGAAGAGGGAGGGAGGGTGAGATTGGGAGGGGATGGGGGAGGGGCTATAGCTGGAATGCAAAGTGAATAAACTGTAATTATAAAAATAAAAATAAAATTAAAAAAGAATATGTGGTACATTTATATAATAGAACATTACTGAGCCATTAAAAGTGATACAATTTGCAGCTAAAAGGTCAAAACTAGAAAAAGTCATTCAGAGTCAGGAAACATATTACCAGAAAGCCATGGTAATGTAAAGCCAATGGTACGTAATTGCTTATATATGGATTTTAGTTATTAAGTAATTGATATACAATTCATAAGTGATATAACCACCAAGGATAGGTATAGAGGACAGGAAGGAGAAGGATGAATCTCTCTAGAAAGGGTAAATAAAAAAGATAGTTATGAATGCATGAGGGAGATAAAACAGGAATATGAAAGGAGGAAAGGGGAAAGGAGATAAAGAAAATGAATTGGGAACAGGATAGTGGATCAATAGAATCGAATAGAAGACCCAGAAATAAACCCATGTACCTATGGATACTTGAGTTTTGACAAAGAAGCCAAAACCATACAATGGAAAAAAGGCAGCATCTTCAACAAATGGTGCTGGTATAACTGAATGTCTATGTGTAGAAAAATGCAAATAGTTCCATAGTTATCACTCTGCACAAAACTAAAGTCCAAGTGGATCAAAAAACTCAACATAAAACCAGACACACTAAATCTGTTAGAAGGAAAAGTGGGGAAAGCCTTGACCTCATTGACACAGGAGACAACTTCCTGAACAGAACACCAACAGCTCAGGTTCTAAGATCAACAGTCAACAAATGGGACCTCATGAAACTGAAAATCTTCTGTAAAGCAAGGACACTGTCATCAGAACAAAATGACAGCCTATAGACTGGGAAAGGATCTTCACCAACCCTATATCTGACAGAGGGCTAATATCCAGAATATATAAGAACTCAAGAAGTTAAAAAGCAACAAATCAAGTAATCCAATTAAAAAATGGTGTACAGAGCTAAATAGAGAATTTTCTGTAGAGGAATATAGAATGGCAGAGAAACACAGAAATGCTCAACATTCTTAGTCATCAGGGAAATGCAAATCAAAACAACCCTGAGATTTCACCTTACACACATCAGAATGAAGACAAAAAGAAACACTTACCTTGCTTCCCTTTGACAAACATCCATGTAGAATGAGGCCCTAAGAAGTAGTTATAAGGAAGAAATGTCATCATCTCATTTCCCTCTAGACTTACAATTACCGTGTCACCTGGAGAATGGAGTTGTGACTTTGAAGTTGTTAGAAACTGGTACCATTAAATGGAAAAGTGGACTTTTCTAATTCCAGAACAGTAAAGTAGGCAAAGCTGAGTTTTGAATTTCCCATGTGTGAGATATTCTTGCACAGTCATATCTCTCTGTGTGGATTACTTCATCCCAGTCCATGTGAACAAAACAAAAGTAATAATAATAATAATAGAAATAATAACAAGAAAACAATGATGATGATATCTAATTTTATTTATTAATTATATTTTTACTTTTTATTCACTTTACATGGTTGTTATAGCCCCATCCCTCTTCCCCTCCCAGTCGTACCCTTCCTCCCTCCTCCCTCTCCCCTCTGCATTCAACTTTTCTTCAGAAAATGGGAGCTCCCTTTCCCATCCAGGTCATCTCATCAAGTTGCATCAAGACTGAGCATGTCCTCTTCCCTTGTGGCCTTGAAAAGCAGTCTTGCCAGGGGGGAAGTGATCAAAAAGTTGGCAAGTGAGTCTGTGTCCAATGCAGTCTCTACTTCCCTTACTAGAGGACCCACATGAGGCCTAAGCCTACCATACGTTAAATCTTTGTAAGGGGCCTAGGTCCAGTTCCTGCATGGTTGTTGCTTCAGTACCAGCAAGCCTCTCTGGGCCCTGGTTAGTTGGCTATGTTAGTCTTTTTGTGAAGCTCCTGTCACCTCCAGGTCCTTTTCTCTTTCTCCCATTTTTTCACAAGGTCCCCTACACATCACCCAATGTTTGGCTGTGAGCCTATATTCTATGAAATTGGAAAATCTAAACAAAGAGGATAATTTTGTTGATAAATAGACTTACCAAAGTTAAATTAAGCCAGGCAAACAATTTAAACAGTCCTGTAACCCCTAAGAAATAGTGCCAGTTATCAAAAGTCTCTCAGCAGCAAACAAAAAACAAAACAAACAAAAACAACCAAAAAACCATTTTTCAGTTTTGTGGAACATGGACTTTTTTTCACTTCTAATTTTGTTAATTTGGATAGTCTCGCACTGTCTTTTAGTTAGTTTGGCTAGGGGTTTTCCTATCTTGTTTATTTTCTCAATGAACCAGCTCTTGGCTTCATTAATTCTGTCATTCTACTTGTTTCTAAATTATTGATTTCAGTCCTGAGTTTGATTATTTCCTGCCATCTATTTCTTTTGGGTGTGTTTGCTTCTTTTTGTTCTAGAGCTTTAAGGTGTGCTTTTAATATGATAGCATAAGAACTCTACAGTTTCTGAAAGAAGGGTCTTAGTGCTATGAATTCCCCCTTAGCATCACTTTCATTGTGTCTTATAAGTTTGGCTATGTTATGTCTTCTTTTTCATTGAATTCTAGAAAGTTTTTAGTTTCTTTCTTTGTTTCTTCCCTGACCCAGTGGTCTTTGAGTAGAAAGGTTTTTCAGTTTCCATGTGTTAAAAGGCTTTCTGTTCTTCCTGTTGTTGCTGAGTTCCAGTGTTAATCCCAGGTGATATGATAAAATACAAGTGGCTATTTCAATTTTCTTGTATCTACTGAGGCTTGCTTTATACTCTTCAGAACTCCAAGGTCACCTGGAATGCACACATGCATACATGCTGGCACAATATATCAATAAAAATGAATTCATCATTTTTAAAAGAAGAAAAAATCGTTAAAAAATCTAGTGGTGTTTTAACTGCAAGAATTTCAGCACATTGATGATTCTCTTATCAGAACTGATGTGTACCAAAGGAGTAATAGTGGGATAGGCATTCATCACAAATTTCTGAATAGTCAGGATGACTGGGTCATACATCCACACAAGGACTGAAGTAGAAGAGAGGATAAAGTCCACCCAGTATATGACCACAAAAAAAACCACCAGCAGCAAGATGGTCTGGGTGGCCCTTTTCTCAGGGGACACTCTCAGGTGGCTGATGCTATGAAGATACTTGCATTGCTTCTGATGTCTGAACAGGATAATCACCATGTAGGCACTTGTGGTCAGCATGACTCCTACAAGAAATGCATCTCTGGAGGTTATCACTGTGAGAATAAATCCCCTGAAGATGTAGTTCATTGGGAAGACTACGCAGGATTCAGTGACCTTCATCTGATTTGTCTCATTCACATGGGTAAATCCACCAACATAGAAGATCAGGTTACTACTGAAGGTCAAATTGAAAGACAAAATACATAAGAAAGCATAGATCATATTTTTCTTAAGCTTAGGTTTAAAATTTGCCAACAGAGAGCTACTGGGACTGATAGTGACAGCCTGGAACACACTCAAGAGGCAGGTGATGCAGATAGAGAGGCCTCTCATTACCCTGTGTATGTAGAAAGTTGCCTTACATTTGATGTAATTCTCAATGTTCAGTGACACAAATATGTCTGTAAGCCAAATGTCTCCTCCTGTGAGGAGCATCATTATATGAACGAAGGTTAGTTGACAAGACATCAGGTCCATGGGCTTAGGTCTGTGACCTAGGATTGTGAAAGAATAGAAAAAAAGGAGAAACAAATTGGCCAGGACTCCAAGCCCAGCTTGAATATAAAGGACATCCTTTAATGAGGACATAGGTGAGAAGTGTATTCATCTTAAGACCATAGTGGAGGCATAGTTCTTATATCTGAAAAAAAAAAAAAAAAAAAGATTACTCATCAAACTTGTAATTCATTGGACAGTATGTCTGTATCATAATTCAATTTTCCAAACTACTTTTTTATTAATCCTTATTTTTAACTTTTGAAGTTCCAGACTGTCCATCATAGCCTACATTTGGATATAGCCTCCATGTGTCGCTTGTATATATAGCACATATAGATTAGCAAATGCATCTACATCCATATCTATACAGAACACATACTTTGTGTGCCTGCATTACACCTGCATATCAATTTTAGAAAACTAATCCTATTGATTTAAATTGCCTCATTTTATTGTTACCACCTAAAATAGTAGTGAGCAGCACAAAATATTAATCACATTTGTACAACTGAAAAAACTGTGTCAGTCTGAAGAAAAAAATTATTAAAAGAATCCAAACAATCAGGTGAGTCAGTCTCTTAGTCTATAATTTTACTATTCTGTATTTTGTAACAATGTTTTCACTCAGATTTCTAATTGAATCACAGTGATATTTCATGATAATCTCACTTTGAATCAGCAAAAGTTCTATTTCAATTCTCTTTTTGTTTGTTTGCTTACTCTTCCACAAAATCTTACATCCTCAGAATCTAGAACTGAAGAAATAGATGCCTTTGGAGACATTTTCTGTACTTTCCACACACTATTAATTGTAGAACCATTATGGTTGTAAGTGGACTAGGATGACTTCCAGTGCAGTTCTTATCCCATTTAAACCTTTTGCTAACTCCAATTCAGGATTAAAGAATTAACTTCGAGCTATCTAGACAAATGATATTATTCTTTTCTTTTTTGGGATAAAGGCCTGAAGTAAATAATTTTTTTCTTTTTTTAATTTTATTTTTATTCACTCTACATCCTGTTATATTCCATCCATCCTCCCTTTCCGAAACTCTCTACCTTCCTCTCTATTTTCCCCTTTTTCTCAGAAAAGTGGAGCTTCCTTTCCATCCATCATCAAGTTGCACCCGGACTAAGCATGTTCTCTTCTCCTGTGGCCTGGCAAGGCAGTCCTACAAGAGGAAAGTGATCAAAAATCTGGCCAGTGTGGCTTTGTCTGATGGAGTCCCCACTTCCCTTACTAGAGGACCCCCATGAGGTCTAAGATGCCTATCAGCTTAACCTTTGTAGGGCACCTAGGTCCAGTTCCTGCATGGTTCTTGGTTGACCTGCTTACTTGGCTCTGTTGGTCTTCTTGTGGAGCTCTTGTCACCTCAGGCTCCTTTCTTTTTTTAAATCTATTTATTTATTTTTATGTATTACAATTTAGTCATTTTTTTTATCCTAGCTGTTGCCCCCTCCCTTGTCTCCTCCCTCCCTCTTCTAATCCCATGCCCCTCCCCAAGTCCACTAATAAGGGAGGTCTTCCTCCATTTCCCTCTGACCCTAGCCTATCAGGTGTCATCAGGACTGGCTGCATTGTCTTCCTCTGTGACCTTATAAGGCTGTTCCACCCCACACCCAGTTTGAGGTGATCAAAGAGCCAGCTGTTGAGTTCATGTCAGAGACAGACTCTGTTTCCCTTCTAGGAACCAACTTAGAGACTGAGCTGCCATGGGCTATATCTATGCAGTGGTTCTAGGTTATCTCCTTGCATAGTCCTTGGTTGAAGTATCAGTCTCAGAAAAGATCCTTGGGCCAGATTTTTTGGTTCTGTTGGTCTCCTTGTAGAACACCTGTCCCCTCCAGGTCTTTCTAGCTCCCCATTCTTTCATAAGATTCTTTGCCCAATGTTTGGCTATGAGTCCCAGCCTCTGCCTCAATACCCTGCTGGGTAGAGTCTTTCAGAGGTTCTCTGTGGTAGGTTCCTGTCCTGTTCCCTGTTTTCTCCCTCTTCCAATGTCTATGCCTTTTGCCTTTCTGAATGAGGATTGATCATCTTATGCAGGGTTGTCCTTCTTATATGTACAGATTTTAGTATATTTGTCCTATATTATATGGCTAAAAACACTTACAGGTGAGTATATACCATGTGTGTCTTTATGTGCTTGGGATACTTCATTCTGGATGATATTTTCTAGTTCAATCTGTTTGACTGCAAATTTCATACTTTCCTTGCTTTAACTGCTGAGTTCTATTCCATTGTGTAAATGTACCACAATTTCTGTATCCATTCTTCCATTGAGGGACATCTGGGTTGTTTCCAGGTTCTGAATATTACAAATAAAGGTGCTACAAAAATGGTTGAGCAAATTTTCTTTTGTATACTTGAGCATCTTTTGGATATATGCCTAAGAGTGGTATAGCTGGATCTTTGGGAAGCACTATTCCTAATTGTCTGAGAAAGCACCAGATTGATTTCCATAGTGGTTGTACAAGTTTACATTCCCACCAGCAATGGAGGAATGTTCCACTTTCTCCACAAACTCTCCAGCATGTGTTGTCACTTGAAGTTTTGATCTTAGCAATTCTGATGGGTGTAATGTGAAATCTCAGGGTTATTTTGATTTGCATCTCTCTGATGGCTAAGGACATTGAACATATCTTTAAATGTTTCTCTGCCCTTTGATATTCCTCAACAGAGAATTCTCTGTTTAGCTCCATACCCCATTTAGTAATGGGATTGCTTGATTGATTGCTTTTTAACTTCTGTAATATATGGCTAAAATCCACTTACAAGGGGCTACATACCATGTGTGTCTTTTTGGATCTTGGTTACTTCACTGGGGATGATCTTTCCTAGTTCCATCCATTTACCTGTAAATTTCATGATTTCTTTGTTTTAATGAGCTGAATAGTATTCCATTGTTTAAATATGCCATGGTTTCTTTATCCATTCTTCAGTTGAGAGACATCTAGGTTGCTACCAGATTCTGGCTATTCTGAATAAATCTGCTAGGAACATAGTTGAGCATATGTCCTTGTTGTATGTTTGAACATCTTTTGGGTATGTTCCCAGGAGAGGTATAGCTGAGTCTTAAGGTAACAGTATGATTCCTTATGTCTTTTTCAGCAACCCATGTTGTTATTTTACCTAACTACCTCTTTTTGTATATATCTTCCTCACCCTTACCTAAGAGCCCATCCAATTTCCTGTTTCCTATCTGATCAATTGTGTACTTCTACTCACCATTATCTTCCTCAGACCTTCTGTGCTTACCTCACTGCTTCCTGCATAAGGAGCCTTGTTACTTGATTTCCCTGAATACATACTTGTACCCTGCATTTCTGCTCTCTATTTCTCCCACAACAACCCCTATTCTGGTAATGGTCTAATTTTGCTTTCTTAGTTTCTGTAGTTACCACAGGCTACATAATCACATCTGAAGATATGGAACTAGGATCCACCAACTAGGAAGCACGTGTTACATTAAGACAAGTACTATTTTCCACACATTATGCAAACATGAACTTGCTGAAGATTAACATATATTGATGCTCTTTGGGAATTTGTTTTTAAGAGATTCCTCCTCATATAGTGGAACACAAGGTCCAAGTGTTATACATCACTAGCTCCCAGACATTTTTACAGTTTCATTCACAGTCTTACCTTTGATGCTTATGTAAGTTATTTGGCCTGGTTACCTATATAAGATTATTATTGAATTAACTTAATTCAGGACTTTAAAATCAGCTTTGCGATAGAGATATAGAAAATGGTTATACTGACTCAGATTCTTGTGAGCAATTATATTTTCAAATTCACTTTTATAATTCCCATGTATAGATGTATGCATGCATGCATGTATAGAACTAATGTAGAAGTTAGTGGATGAGAACATAGTATAACATTTTCCTGAATACAACACCATAGATCACACATTTTATATTCACAATTTTTTTGTGTGCCCAAAGAGTTCAGTCTAGTAGAAGAAAGGATTCATTCCAATCGCTAGAGCCAAACATCTGTTTCTCTCACCAACATGCACATAGATAGCCACACAGCGATTGTCTGTTCTTTAAAAATCCAGGAGATGGGCTGGAGAGATGGATCAGTGTTTCAGTGCAGTTTTAACTCTTGCCGAGGTCCTGGATTAGATTCCCAACACTGATATGGTGCCTCATAACAATCTGTAACTCTAGTTCCGGGGGATCCATTGCCCTCTCTGTCATGGCACACTAGTGGTACACAGACATACATGCAAGCAAAATATTCATATATGAAAAATATTTAATAAATAAATAAAAGTTCCCTGATAAAACCTTATTCAAGTGTTGGTCTCCAAATTAAAAGAGCAACAACCTTATTCCAATTTTAAAATCACAAATGCACAAATCATATATATATATATATAATAATTTTCATGAACTATATATCTACACTTTATTAATATAGCACATGTAATATGTCATAAAAAGATCATAAGGTAAAAAAATAGTATTCTAAAAAAATGTTTTTTTTTCTTTTTCCAAAGGTATATTATTCAATCTTTCTATTTCATATCTATTGCTTCCTAAATGTTTGTCTCATCCAGTAGTGACATACCTTCTAAATGATCAAGTGACACCTTTCTCTGAGGTTCACTGAAGCTAAGACTGGATGAGAAAAAAAAAAAAAAAAAAAAAAGACCATAGCTGCCATGGCTACAGAGTTGTCAACATTGCATGCACTGAGCAAAACCATTGTTTATTTGAAAAACAACAACAACAACAACAACAAATTGCAGTGCTTGGGGGCTTTCATACTAATTTAAAATGTAATTTCAGTTGTAAATAATAAAGCTCAAAGTGTATTCATACACATTCATCATAGTGGAGAGGCAGTCACTGTTAGATTGACCCAGACCTAAAGAGTGTGCAGGCAGCTCTCTGAAGACACCTTCAACAAAAGACGAAGAACTGCTTGTGCATAGCTCTAAACTTTTCCAAGAAAAAAAAACACTTTACCACTTCATTATTACAGTATTTGATTTTAGAACAGACTTGTCTCATAAACTATGCTGACATTTGCCGTCTGCTTAGTAGAAATTTAGTAATCCAGAAAGCATACAAGTATGCCAGAAGTAAAGTGTCATTTTCATTTTAAGATGTACCATATTTAGTGGGTAATGACCTAAAAGCAGTATGACTACTCACAGAGCATAAAGTAAGTGTGTGACTTTCAGGTAACTAGGTGCATGGTGTTACCTGATGAACTGTCCACTGTCAGCAACAAGAATAGATCTTCAGTAATCTCAGGAGAAGAAGACCATAGCCACCCAGGCTACTTCCATGAAACCTTTATAAAATAGTTAAGGACAGCAAAAATAAATGCTGATCACTTACCAATAAGGTATTAATTCATATCTATTACATGATACTCTTAAATAATTTAAATGCACGAATTGTTCTTTGGAAATTGAGTTTAGTGCAGATGTGACTGGAAGCACACAGATGCTGACTAGGATATTACAGCCTCACACTTATGATCCAGCTCCCCTGAGATGAAGCAGCAGCAACAGGAGGGTCACTGCAGAGACTGTGGGGAAGCCATCAAGCTCAGAGATTCATCACAAGTTGTATATTCATCACAAGTTGTAAGTTAGATAATGATATAAAAATGTTCCCTGGAAAAGTGTGTGTGTGTGTGTGTGTGTGTGTGTGTGTGTGAGAGAGAGAGAGAGAGAGAGAGAGAGAGAGAGAGAGAGAGATTGATGGAATTCTGAGTCTAAGAATAGAGCTATAGCATATGGTGTGTGGGCGCTACTAACATGAATACCTGTGCATCACTTGAGTGAAAACTGAGAATTAGATAAAATATGTTAGTGAAATAAAATGAACTTTAAGGAAAATGGAGAATGTGTCTTCTCTTTTCTGGACGACTTGATTTGACTTCATCAAGTTCCTGGTCTTTCATGTTGGACCAGCGCTGATAGTTAGTGTAAGTCACACAAAACCAACTGAAAATTCTGTAATGTTTGAAAGCACAAATTCATACTACAATTTGTTTTTTATGGTATTTATATTCTGTGGCCAGTGACACTAACTCAATGACATTAACTGACATTATTTATTCCCTTTAAAAAAACTATTTCATAATTTTACATTATCTGTTTTTCAGTTTAATTTTGTTACATGTGCATGTTAGAGACAGAAAGAGAGGGGATTAAGACATAAAGAAATAAGGTCTCAACCTGTAGTTCAGACTGACTTCAACCAAACACATGGTGCTCCTGCGTAAGCATTAAGTGCTGAGATTATAGGCATGTGCCACCACAGCTGCCTTCATTGTCCATTTGGTTCTCTTATCTACATTAGCAAATGATGTTCAAGCAAAATAAAAATGGACCTGTGATATTCATTACTTGTGCATAAATTTACTTGGTATTTTTTGTGAATATATGTTTTCATGAAAAATTTTATTTTGTAAGTAATGGAGAAAATCTTAGGGATTTTGACTTTAAATAATTTTATACTATTGAAGATTTAAGAACATTTTTCTCACTGGTAATGGAAAGCCTGCTCATATTTTATCAGTAGCAATATTATAGATTTCAGTTTATAGAGATGGAAACATTAAAATTGATTGCATTTTAATCAAAACTCTTAAAAACCTTCTGAAAATTATCCTGTTTATATTTGTTTCCGCCTTCCACCTTCCCGATGGTGAGTGCTCTCTGTCACGAACAACTCCACATTTGGCTAAGGCCGAGGATCTGGCTTGCTTCCATGTAGGTGGACCTATCTGCATTGCCCCCGTGGCACGCCTGGGTTGGCTACCCAGAGGCTATTTAAGCTGTGGGCTGGCTTTCCCCGGGGTCCGAGGATTGTTCAATGTTCCTGAATAAACTGCATTGAAAAAAAAAAAATAAGTAAAAAAAAAAAAAAAATTCTACATTTGGTTAATAAATTACTGAATGACTCCAAAAAGATAAACTTTATTAGAAAACATTGTAATAGAATAAACAAATCTAATTTTTTAAAAAACTTCTATAGTATCAGCAATATCTGTGTTTTCCTAGGACCTGAGCTGAAACTTTCCTAAGATTCCCCAAGTATATGCAAACTTAGAGACTAGGTCATTGCTGAGAAACATTGAATTAATGATATTAGTTGAATATTTTTAGCTTATGTTTCATGTAATTAAACACATACAGTCATACTTGAGAAAATAAGGAAAAATAAAAAAATATAATTTAATGTACCTTAATATAACAAATGTACTCCTGCAAACCAATAAATGTCTGTTCTTTGTTTTCACTCCCTCCTCTAAGTTATTTCAGTGTTTTGTTAAGGATGGAAAACTAAGACAGTTGACAATACCTACATGGAATCATATTCTTAGAATTATTAGAGTACACACCCAGGAGAATCCTATGTCAGGTATGTTCTTTAAAGTATGCATCTAGAGCTATTTTCATATATATATATATATATATATATATATATATATATAAATGTACATTTATTGTAAAAATGATGGGTTTTATAATATGTTCATTCCATATATGATAGCCATTGATGACATCCATCCTATTAGCCTTTCCTGTCTCTCTATTCACCCTTCTGCTAGGCCCTGTCTGATTTTCAATAGTGCCCTTCTACTGTCACATATGTTATCATCAGAGACCACAGTAAGTGAAATCTATGTTCTTTTAGTCATCATTACAGTGATATTTTTATGTCTACCAAAATACATTTTATGCTTATTATACAATAAGGCTTAAAAGTAATACTCTAAACGGAGAATTCTCTAGTCATTTCTTACAAATAATCCTGCTTAGTTCTACCACCTACATACAGCTCTCCCTGTTAATGAAGAGAAATAAACACTCACCGGTCTGGGCCTTTGACAAACATCCATGTAGAACGAGGCCCTAAGAAATAGTTGTAAGAAAGATATGTCATCAGCTCATCTCCCTCTAGACCCATAATTATCTTGTCATCTGAAGAAGGCAATTTTGTCCTTGAGGTTGTTAGAAAGTGATACTATCAAATGGAAAAGTGAACTTTCCTAACTCCAGCTGAACAGCAGAGTAGGAACAGCTGAGCTCTGAGTTTCCTGTGTATGAGCTCTTCTCCCCAGACCATGCCTGTCTGTGTGGATTAACTGATCCCATCCTTGTGAACAAAACAAAAGTAACAATAAAAATATTCTATTTAAAACAAATAGTAAAACATTCACCGAGGTATCCTTCCTGTTTCCAAAACATCTGTTGTGGCCTCCCTGCTTACTTGACAGTGGCTTCAGGGTCTTACCTGGGTATTAACAGCTCTTTTTATAAAATTAATAAAAATTCACTTCCTCCAAACACACTAGGGGAAATTAACCTCTCTTACAGAGCGCACAGAGTGAGGTAACGTAACTGTATTATCAGTAGAAATTGGGCTTATGCCTGGGTATTAGCTCAGTTCAGAAAGAACATGCCTGGAAAGTATTGTTGATGTGGAACACATGAAAAAAATCAAACCTTGAAATTACAGGCACAGATGGGGAAAAATAATCCTAAATTAATGGCAAACACAAGGAAAAAAGGACATAAATACACACACATAGAAATACAAATGCACAAAGGATACATGGCAAAAACAAAAATTCCCATCATTATGTAGTTAAAAACTAAGTATACAGAAGAATAAATACAAAGTGGACTGAAAGCATTACGGGAAAAAGTACAAGTCACAAATAAATAAAACCTATCCAATGGAAATGTGAACTTCCCTAATTCCAGGAAAAGAGTGGACAGGAATAGTTGATTCCTCAAGGAAAACTTTCATAGCCAGAAGAGCCTGCAATAAGACAGCCCAGGTCCTAAATGATATCCAAACTAAAATAATATATACAGAGATATACTGCTATGACTGAAAAAAGAGGAACAATTTTCCAAAAAGTATACAGCCAAAAAAGCATTTATATTTAAAAACAATAAACCTAAGACAGCACAGGAAGCATTTCATTAGGCTGAAGAGAGGAATGAGCATATCAGAGATACTGTGGAAAAAAATGTAAAGCCACAATTATCAAAACAGAGAGTGCCAATGAGAACAACTCCAAAATTAACAATTTGATGGGCAGAACTAACACATTAACACATTAATTTACACATGAATGTCCTCAATTCTGCACTCAACATAGAGTTAATGAATGGATCAAGAAACAAAACTCATCTGTCTGTTGCTAACAAGAAACATCTTAGTTTTAAAGACTGGTACCACCTTAGAGTAAAAGGATGGACAAAAGTAACCCCATCAAATGGAACCAGGAAGAAAGCAGGAGTCACTATCCAAACATCTGATACAATAGACTTTGAACCGAAACTGATTAGGTGAAATAAAAGGACACTTCATTCTAAAAGAGGAAACAGTTAACAGAAAACATTACTACCCTAAATATATATTCATCAATTTCTGGGACACCCAATTACATTAAAAAGATCTACTCCTGGACTAAAATTCACAGATTAACACCAATCCATAATTACTAAGTGATTTCAATACCAAACATTCTCCAAAAAACAGGTCTTCCAGAACAAAATAAAGAAAAACCTCAGATAAATATATGATATTACATCAACTGGACTTAACAGATACCTAGAGAATATTCTAACCAAGCAACAAAGAAGACACGTATTACTTTGGATCCTGAAATGAAACATAAATCATTAGAAATTTAAAAAAAAACCTTTGAAATTACTCCCTGTATGCAATTTGACCACACTGCAATAAAAACTAAATTGATGAGAAACAAATGTCTAGTAAATACAAAACTTCATGGAGATTAAAGAGTTCATTACAGAATGATGAAGGGGTCAAAGAATATATCAATGGAGAAATAAAAACTTCCTGAAATTATTTGACGATGAAAACAATAAAAAATCTTCTGGGATACATCTATAGTAATCATATGAGGAAAATTTATAGCTCTAAGTGCCTACATTAAAAAAATCAGAAACAAACAGCAGAAATAAATGTCATAATTATACATCACAAAAAGTTGAAAAAAGTAAAATACAACACAGTTGATAGGAAGAAATAAATAATATTAAAAGCAGAAATGAACAATACAGAAACAAAGAAAACAATAAAAAGAAACAATGAATGTAATTGGCAAGCACTTGGCCCAACAAACCAACAGAAACAAAGGGAGGATCCAAATTAACAAAAATCAGAAATGAACAGGGAAACATTATAAGAGGTACCAAGTGAATTCAGAGTATTGTAAAAGGCTATTTTTAAAATGTGTACTCCATTAAGTAGGAAAATCGAAAAGACCTGTATGATTTTCTAGATTATACCAAATTACAAAATTAAACCAAGAAGTCAACAAAGTAAATAGACCAATAACAAATGAAGACACTTAAATAATACTAAAAAGCCTTTCAGCCAAGAAATGTCTATGACTTGATGGATTCACAGACTTTTACCAGACATCCAAAGAAGATCTAGAGCCAGTCTTTCCAACAATGTTTCAAAAGAAAAAAAAAAAAAGATTCTACAAAGCAAGTGTGATTGTTTTTCCAAAACAAGTGTTGACTCAACAAAAACTGAAATAAGAAAAGACAAGACAAACGAAGAAAAAAAAAAAAAGAAAGAAACACTACAGGCCAATATTCCTGATGAGAATAGACTCAAAAATGATAAAATATTTGCAAACAGAATACAGGCATACATCAAGAAAAAAAGTCAACCCCAAACAACTTGGCTTTATCTCTGAAAAGTCGGGATGGTTCAGCAAACACAAGTCAACAAATATAAGAAACCACATAAATGACAAAACCCACACACTCATCTCAATAAATGCAGAAAAAAAGAATCTGAAAAAATGAAATGCATTTATGATAACAGGAAAACATAGGACTAGAGTGAGCATTCCCAACATAATACATGTTAGAAACTCACAGCAAACAATATCCTAAATGAAGTTCTCCTGAAGCTTAGAATGAGACAAAGATGCCCACTATCCACACTCCTTTGCAACATGGTATCCAAAGGATTCGCTGGAACAACAGAAGAGAAGGAAATTGCCTGGATCCACATAGGGAGAGAAGTCGAAATATCCATTCTGTAGATCACATTAAAGATCCCAGAATTCTCAGAACATTTCTAGAAACAAAAAGCAAATGCAGCAGTATGGCAGCAGAATCAACTGGCACAAATCAATGATTTTTTTCTGAAAAGCAAAATTAAAATATATAGACACAATCCCATTCACAATAGCATCATAGAAATGATCATTTCAAGAGGTTCCATTTATTAATTGTTGATCTTAGAACCTGATCTGTTGGTCTTCTGTTCAGGAAGTTGCCTCCTGTGCCAGTGATTTCCAGGCTCTTCCCCATTTTATCCTCCTGCATATTTTGTGTATCTAGTTTTATGCTGAGGTCTTTGATACACTTGGACTTGAGTTTTGTGCAGGATGACAAAAATGGATCTATTTGCATTTTCTACATGTAAACATCCAGTTAGACCAGCACCATTTGTTGAAGATGGTGTTGTTTTTCCATTGCATGGTTTTTGCTCCTTTGTCAAAAATGAGGTGTGCGTGGGTGTGTGGGTATACTTCTACGTCTTTGATTCAGTTCCATTGATCAACCACTCTATTTGCATGCCAGTAACCTGAACTTTTTGTTACTATCACTCTGTAATACAGCTTGAGGTCAAGCATGCCTCCAGAAGTTCTACTATTGTATAGGATTGTTTTCACTATTCTGGGTTTTTGTTTCTCCATATGAAGTTTAGAATTGTTCTATCAAGTCCTGCGGAAAATTGTGTTGCTATTTTTATGAGGACTGCATTGAGTCTGTAGATTGCCTTTGGTAAGATAGCCATTTTACTATGTTACTTCTACAGATCCATGAGCATGGGAGATCTTTCCATCTTCTGCTATCTTCTTCAATTTCCTCAGAGACTGAAAGCCCTTGTCATGCAAGTCTTTGACTTCCTTGGTTAGAGTTATCCCTAGATCCTTTATATTATTTGTGGGTATTTCCAAGGGTGTGGTATCACTAATGTCTTTCTCAGACTTTTTGTCATTTGTATACTTGAGGGCTACCAACTTTTTAAATTATTCTTGTGTCCAGCCACTTTGCTGCAAGAGTTTATTAGCTGTAGGCATTCTCTGGTGGAATTTTTGGGATTGCTTATGAATAATTTCATATCATGTGTGAATAGCAATACTGTACCTTCTCCTTTGCAATTGGTATCACTTTGATCTCCTTTAGTTGTCTTCATTCTCTAGGTAGAACTTCTAGAACTATATTGAAGAGACATGTACGGAATGGGCAAGGTTGTTTTATCCCTGATTTTAGTGGGATTGCTTTGAGTTTTTTGCATTAATGTTGATTATCCGTTTGCTGTATGTAGGCTTTATTATGTTTAGGTTTGGGCCAGCTTCTATAAAGCAAAGGATACTATCAAAAGAACAAAGAGCAGTCTATGAATTGGGAAAGGATCTTCACCAATCCTGCATCAGACAAAGGGCTAATATCCAGAATATACAAAGAACTCAAGAAATTAAATACCAACAAACTAAATAATCCAATTGAAAATGGGATATAGAGCCAAACAAAGATTTCTCAACAAAGGAATCTCAAATGGTGGAGAAGCACTTAAAGAAATGCTCAGTGGTCTCACTCATTAGGAAAATGCAAATCATAATGACTCTGATATTCCATCTTACACCTGTCAGAATGGCTAAGATCAAAAACTCAAGTGACCACACATGATGATGAGAATGTGGAAATATTAAAAAAACATTTTGGATTCCCTAAGGTATCTTTCCTAACTCCAGAATATTTGGGATGGCCTCCAAAGTGGGTTCAGGGTCTAATTTAGCAAATAAGAAGTTAGGGGCACCAAGTTCCTTTGGGCAAGTTTGATGTTCATGGTCAGAACATATAAATTCGTCTTCTCATATCGCTGCACAAAACTACTTCACAAACAAAAATCTACAGCAAGCAACAGCATATATTCACCAACAGGCCAAACAACCACCCTGCTGTGAAAGTTTGAGTTTATGATAAGCAAACATATTTTTGTTTTAATTGCAACTGTGTGATATGGGGCTGATTCAGATTATTAACAGCAGCAAACTATTTGCTTCATGCGGGCTCTGAGAGTGATTCTTTGCCAGCTACAAATAGTTTAATTCTGAGGACACTGACAGAGAATATATGTCAGAACCCAAAGAGTGTTGAGGGGGCTCTGAGAAAGAAGATGCTGGTGGTGCTTTCCACCTGCTGCTCCTAGTTGGTGTTGATGCAGTGTGACAAGAAGTTGGAAATATTCTGAAATGAGGATTGGACTTGCCCCAAGGCACCTGACTACCCTGACCAGCCTGGAAATAGCTAAGGAAAACTAAACCCTTCTTTCCTCTAACCTTTCTCTTCTACCTGGTGTTGGGGTGTTTGTGGTGGAGAAGGAAGGAAGAAGCATAAGAAACGTAAATTAAATAGTTTTTAAAACTATCCCAATACACCCCTAGTGATGCTCTAGCAATTTTATATACTCTGAACAGTTCCCCAAATTCCAAAGTCCCACAACAACAACAACAAAACCTATCTGCATTCCAGGAGCCCATCCTGTCATAGGCCTCCAGCTTGCAAAAGCAATGTGCTTCCTCGGTTTTCCTTTTTGTTCCCAGCACTCTTAACTTCCTGCCCTGTTCTCCCCACATTTGATCCCAACCCTTGTTTCCCTACAAATTCTATCTCCTTCCCAGTTCGATTTTCTTCATAACTATTGTTGTCTATTCTATTTCTCCTTCTGAGTGACATTCTTGCAGCCTCCTTTAGACCCTCTTTGTTTCTTAGCTTCTTTGGGTCTGTGGATTATAGTTGAGATATCCTTACGATGATCTTTTCTAGTTGTTTCCATTTGCCTGCAAGTTTCATGATTTCTCTGTTTTTAATAGTTGAGTAGTATTCTGTTGTGTAAATGTATGACAATTTTTATATCCATTGTTTGGTTGAGAAACATCTCAGTTGTTCCCATTTTCTGGCTATTATAAATAATGACATTATGAACATAGTTGAGCACATGTCTTTTTGTATGGTGGAGCATCTTTTGGCTATATGCCCAGGAGTAGTATAGCTGAATCTTGAGGAAGAACTGCTCCTAATTGTCTGAGAAAGTGCCAGATTGATTTCCAAAGTATTTGTAAAGTTTACATCCCCACCAGCAATGGAGGAGTGTTCCCTTTCTTTACATCCCCACCAGCATTTGTTGTCACTTGAGTTTTTGAACTTAAACATTCTGCCTGGTGTAAAATGGAATCTTTGAGTCATTTTGATTTGCATCTCCCTGATGACTAACCACACTGAGCATTTTTTAGTGTTTCTCAGCCATTTGAGATTCCTCTATTGTGAATTATCAATTTAGCTCTGTACCCCATTTTTTTATATTTATTTTTATATTAATTATAGATTATTCATTTTGAAGCCCCTGCTTCATCCCCTCCCAATCCCATCCTCCCTCCTTCATATCCTCCTATGCCCCTCTCCAAGTCCACGGATAGCGGTGGTTCTCCTACCCTTCCATCTGACTCTAGCCTATTAGGTCTCATCAGAACTGGCTGCATTTTCTTCCTCTGTGGCCTGGCAAGGTTGCCCCCACCCCATGAAGAGGATGCAGCAAGAGCAAGCCACTGAGTTCATATCAGAAATAGTCCCAGTTCCTACTTGGGAACTTACTTGGATACTGAGTTGCCATGGGTTACATCTGAGCAGGGGTTCTAGGTTATCTCCATGCATGGTCCTTGGTTAGAATATCAGTCTCAGAAAAGACCCCTGTGCCCAGATATTTTTGTTCTTTTGCTCTCCTTTGGAACTCCTGTCCTCTTTGGTTCTTACTATCTCTGGCTTCTTTCCTAAGTTTCCCTGGACTCTGCCCATAGTTTGTTTATGAGTCTCAGTATCTGCTTTGATACACTGCTGGTAGAGTCTTTCAGAGGCCCTCTATGGTAGGCTCCTGTTCTGTTTCCTGTTTTCTCCTTCTTCCAATGACCTTTCTGTTTTCCTTTCTGAGTGAGAATTGATCATCTTACCCAGGGTCCTCTGTCTATCTCAGCTTCTTTAGGTGTACAGATTTTAATAGGTTTATCCTATATTATATGTCCAATATCCACTTATAAGTTAGTATACTATGTATGTCTTTCTGGTTCTGGAATACCTCACTCAGAATGATCTTTTCTAGTTCCCACCATGTGCCTGCAGTTTTCATGATTACCTTGTTTTTAATTGCTGAGTAGTATTCCATTATGTAAATGTACCACAATTTCTGTATCTATTCTTTGGTTGAGAGACATCTGGGTTGTTTCCAGGTTCTGGCTATTATGACTAAACCTGCTATAAACATGGTTGAACAATCCTTTCCAGGTTCCACCATTTACCTGTAAATTTCATGCTTTACTTACTTTTCGTTGCTGAATAATATTCCATTGTGTAGATGTACCACAATTTCTGCATCCATTCTTCAGTTGAGGGGAATCTGGGCTCTTTCTAGCTTCTGGTTATTACAAATAAAGCTTCTACAAACATGGTTGAGCAAATGTTCTTATTGTGTACTTGAGCCTCTTTTGGATATATGCCTAGGAGTGGTATGGCTGGATCTTGAGGAAGCGTTATTCCTAGTTGTCTGAGAAAGCTCCAGATTGTAAGAAGTAGGAAATAGTAAGATCTGGAGAGGATAGGAACTCCACAAGGAGAGCATTAGAACTAGAAATTTGAACACAGGGGTCTTCCCAGAGACTCATACTCCAACCAAGTACCATGCATGGAGATAACCTAGAACCCCTGCACAGATATAGCACATGGAAGTTTAGTGTCCAAGTGGATTACATAGAAATGGGAAGAGGGACTGCCTATGACATAATCTGATTGGCTTGATCTTTGATCACTTCCCCCTAAGGGAGGAGCAGACTTACCAGGCTACAGAAGATGACAATGCAGCACTCCTGATGAGATCTGATAGACTCATTAGAAGGAAGGATTAGATTAGAAGGAAGAAGAGGTAGACCTCCCTTTTCAGTGGACTGGGGGAGGGGCATGCGTGAAGAAGGGGGTGGGAGGGTGGTACCGGGAGGGGAGGAGGGAGGATCTTATGGGGGGATACAAAGTGAATAAAGTGTAATTAATAAAAAATTAAATAAAAACATGGTTGAGCAAATGTCCTTGTTGTGTACTTGAACATCTTTTTAGATTTATGACTAGGAATGGTATAGCTGGATCTTAAGAGAGCACTATTGCTAAGTGTCTGAGAAATTGGAAGATTGATTTCCAAAGTTGTTGTAAATTTTACATTCCCACTGGTAATGGAGGAGGGTTTCCCTTTCTCCACATCCTCTCCAGCATGTATTGTCACTTGAATTTCTGATATTAATCATTCTGATGGGTGTAAGGTGAAATCTCAGGGTCATTTTGGTTTGCATCTCCCTGATGACTAAGGACATTAAGCATTTCTTTAAGTGTTTCTCTGCCATCCTACATTCCTCTACTGAGAATTCTCTGTTTAGCTCTGTACCCCATTTTTAAATTTGATTATCTGTTTTGTTGCTTTTTAAATCCTTAAATCCTTTATATATTCTGGATAATAGACCTCTGTCAGATATAGGCTTGGTGAAGATCCTTTTCCAGTCTGTAGGCTGTCATTTTGTTCTGATGACAATGTCCTTTTCTTTTAACTGATTTAGTGTGTCTGGTTTTATGTTGAGGTCTTTGAACTGAACTTCTTAATCAAATGGACCTAATAGATGTCTAGAGAACTTTTCACCCAAACTCAAAAGAGTATACATTCTTTTCAGCACCTCACAGAACATTCTACAAAATAGACCATATACTTGATCATAAAGCAGGCCGCTGCAGACACAAGAAGATTAAAATAATCCCTTGTATTCTATCTGACCACCATGTACTAAAGCTGGACCTCAACAACAACAGAAATAGTAAAAAGCCTACACACACATGAAACTGAACAACTCAGTGACAGATGGATTAGGGAAGAAATAAAGAGAGAAATTAAAGACTTCTTGGAATTCAGTGAAAATGAAGACACAACATACTAAAACTTATGGAACAAAATGAAAGCAGTGCTAAGAGGAAAATTCATAGGACTAAACACCTTCAAGAAGAAAGTTAAACATCTCATACAAGCAACTTAATGGCTTACCTGAAAGTGCTACAAAGAAGAAGAAGAAGAAGAAGAAGAAGAAGAAGAAGAAGAAGAAGAAGAAGAAGAAGAAGAAGAAGAAGGCACGCCCAAGAGGAATAGATGGCAGATGACTGGAAATAATCAAACTCAGGGCTGAAATCAATAAATTAGAATCAAATAAAACTATTCAAAGAATCAATGAAACCAAGAGCTGGTTCCTTGAGAAAATCAATGAGATAGACAAACCCTTAGCCAAACTAACTAAAAGGCAGAAAGAAATAAGCAAAATCAGCAAAATCAGAAATGAAAGGGGGGACATAACAACAAACACTGAGGAAATCCAAACAATCATTAGGTATTACTACAAAAGCCTATATGCCACAAAATTTGGAAATCTAAAGGAAATGGACAATTTTCTTGACAGATTCCATCTACTAAAATTAAATCAAGATCAGGCTGAAAGATTGAAGAGTTCTATATGCCCCAAGTAAATAGAAGCAGTTATCAAAAGTCTCCCTTCCAAAAAATGTCCAGGGCCAGATGGTTGCAGTGCAGAATTCTACCAGACCTTCAAAAAGTGCTAACTCCAATTCTCTTCAAACTATTCCACAAAATAGAAACAGAAGGAACTTTACAAAACTCGTTCTAAGAAACCACAGACACCTTGATACATAACTACACAAAGACCAAACTCTCCCATTTTTAATTGGATTATTTGATTGGTTGGTGCTTAATTTCTTAAGTTCTTTGTATATTTTAGATATTAGTCCTCCTTCCAGTGTAGGGTTGGTGAGATTTTTTTCCCCAATCTAGAAACTGCCATTTTGTTCTATTGACAGTGTCCTTTGACTTACAGACGCTTCTCAGTTTCATGAGATCCCATTTATTATTGTTGATATCAGAGTCTGTGCTGTTGCTGTTCTGTTGAGGAAGTTGTCTCCTAAGCCAATGAGTTCCAGATTTTTTCCCACTTTGTCTTCTAATTGGTTTAGAGTCTCTGGTTTTATGTCAAGGTCCTTGGACTTAAGTTCTGTGAAGCATGATAAATACTGGTCTATATGCATTTTTCTACATGCAGACATTCAGTTAGAGCAGCACCATTTTTGTTAAAGGAGGTTTCTGATCTATATTGTATGGTCATTTGTACTATGTTAATTCTACCCAGTCACAAGAATGGGACATCACTGCATCATCTAAAATATTCAATTTCTTTCTTCAAAGACTTGAAGTTCTTGTCATGCAGATCTTTCACTTGCTTGGTTAGAGTTACACCAAGATACTTCATAGTATTTGTTGCTATTATGAAGGGTGTTGTTCCCCTAATTTTTTTCTCAGCCCTATTGTAACTTGTATAAAGGAGGGATACTGACTTTTTCAGTTAATTTTGTTTCCAGACATTTTGCTGAAGGTGTTTATCAGTTGTAAGGGTCCTCTGTTAGAAATTTTGGGGTCACATACTTATACTATCATATTATCTGCAAATAGTGATATTTTTCTTCCAATTTCTATCCCCTTGATCTCTTTACTTGTCTTATTGCTCTAGCTAGTACTTCAAGTACTGAATTGAAGAGATATGGTGAAAGTGGGAAGCCTTGCTTTGTCTCTGATTTTAATGGGAATTTCTCTCCATTTAACTTGATGTTGGCTATTGGCTTGAGAGAGAGACTCACGAATGAAGCCAAGTCTGCTTGATCAAGGCCTTGTTTATTAGAAATTTTTACGCAACTTATATAGGGAGAAGGCAGGAAAGGGGGAGAGTTAATTACTGCTGCAGGATATAGGAAGAGTGCTTTCATGGGTTAAATATTGTACCTGCAAGATACCATAAGGATGTTTTCTTAACATATCTTGCAGATGCTCTAACAAATGATGTCCTCACAATCTATCACCCATGATTTAGGGTCTTTCACTAAATAGCTTTAGGTCTCCACTAAATGACCATTGCTCTCTAATTGGCTTTGTCTTCAGTAACTACCTTTGCTTGTGTCCACTAGATAGCTTTGGCTCACCAATTGACTTTGGCTTCAGCAGATACCTTTGTCTCCACTAGATAGCTTTGACTTTGGCTTCCATAGAAAGCTTTGGCTCCCTGCACCCACTTGTAGTTGGGTACAAACCTAAACAGAGAATTCTCAAAAGAGGAAAATTCAAATGGGTGAGAAGTATTTACAGAACTGGTCAACATCCCTAGTCTATACTGTAATGCAAATGAAAGCTACTTTGAGATTTCAATGTACACCAGACAGAATGGCCAACATGAATAATACATATGACCCTCCATGCTGGCAAGAATGTGAAGTAAGAAGAACACTCATGCATTTCTGTTGGCAACACAAACTTATACATCCACTATGGAAATCAGTGTGGTAGTTTCTCAGGAAGTTTGGAATAAATCTTCTTCAAGATACAGCCACAACACTATTGGACAGATAAGCAGAGGACACTTCTCCCTACTATGAAGACACTGTTTGTCCAGATATTGGGAAAAAAAACAAGATATTCACCAACGAATGAGTAAAGAAAATGTATTATATTTACAAAACAGAACATTACTCAGCTATAGAAAACAATAAAATGTATAGATAAAAGTGGAAAACTAGAAAAAGTCATTCTGAGTGGAGCAACACAAACCCCGAAAGGCATACATGGTATATGATTGCTTAGACATGGATTTTAATGTTAAGTCATTGATAAGCAAATCATAATTCATACAACCAGAGGTTAGGTGCAGAGAAAGCAAAGGAGGAGAAGGCTGGCTATTCCCTAGATAAGGAAAGTAGAAAAGATAGTTATGAATACATGAAGAGAGCTGAACTGGGAGTATCAAATAGGGTGGGGCCAGATGTTCAGGACAGTGAATTTGGGGAGAGACAGCTATATAGACCAGAGACCAAGGAGAAAACCAAATACTAGTGCTCTGCTAAAAGAATGTAGAAATAAAATGACTCCAAGTGACATTCTGTATTCATAGATAGATGTATTGCTCAACCATCATCATAGATCTTTCTTCCAGCAGATGGGAACAGATAGAGAGACCTGCAGCTAGAAAATATGCAGAGTGAGAGATCTTGAAATACTCAGCCACATTTGGGATGTCTCAGTTAAAATGTCCCCTCAGGGCCCAGGAAACTCTGTGGAAAAGTTGATGGAAAAGACGAGAAGAGCCAGAATAGACAGAGGACACCAAGGAAAGAAGGCCTTCTAAACAAAGCACAATGGACACACACATAAACTCAGAGACTAGGGAAGCATGCAAAGGGCCTGTACAGGTCTGCACCAGACATGGTCCTAAAACAGAAGTGGGTCTAAGCACCATCCCTAACACTAACCTAATGAAACTATCTCCATTTGATAGCAACTTGCAAATACAACATTGGTTTTCTCCAAGGGTATTTCACTGGGGGAAATATATTACTCTTTTATTATTTTTTATTTTTTGTATTAATTACAATTTATTCACTTTGTATCTCAGGTGAAGCCCTCCCCTCATTCCCATCCAATCACACCCTCTCTTTCTCATTTCCTCCCATAACCCTCTCCAAGTCCACTGATAGGGTAGGTCCTCCTCCCCTTCCATCTGATCCTAGCCTATCAGGTCTCATCAAGACTGACTGCATTGTCTTTCTCTCTGGCCTAGTAAGGCTGCTCCCCCCTGAGGGGGAGGTGATCAAAGAACCACCCTGAGTTCATGTCAGAGACAGTCCCTGATCCCATTACTAGGGAACCCACTTGGACACTGAACTACCATGGGCTACATCTGTGCAGGGGTTTTATCTCCATGCATGGTCCTTGGTTGGGTTATAACTCACAGAAAAGACCCCTGGGCCCAGATTTCTTGGTTCCTTTGCTCTGCTTGTGGAGCTCCTGTCCCCTCCAGGCATTTCTATCTTCCCCTTCTTTCATAAGATTCTCTGTACTCTGCCCAAAGTTTGGTCTCAGCATCTGCTTTAATACCCTACTTGGTTGAGTTTTTCAGAGACCTTTTGTGGTAGGCTGCTGTCCTATTGCTTGTTTTCTCCCTCTTCCAATGTCTATTTTGTTTGCCTTTCTGAGTGAGGATTGATCATCTTACCCAGGGTCTCCTTCTTGTTTAGCTTCTTTAGGTGTACAGATTTTAGTATGTTTATCCTATATTATATGTTTAATATCCACTTATAAGTGAGTATATACCTTGTGTGTCTTTCTGCTTCTGGGATACCTCACTCAAAATGATCTTTTCTAGTTCCTACCATTTGCCTGCAAATTTCATGATTTCTTTGTTTTTAATTGCTGAGTAGTATTCCATTGTGTAAATGTACCACAAATTCTGTATCCACTCCTCCATTAAAGGGACATCTGGATTGTTTCCAGATTCAAACCCAAGATTTCACCTTATACCCATCAGAATGGCTAAGATCAAATCTCAAGTGACAATACATGCTGGAGAGGATGTGGAAAAGGAAACCCTCCTCCATTGCTGGTGGGAATGTAAACTTGTACAACCACTTTGGAAATCAATCTGGTGGTTTGCAGAGAATTAGGAATAGTGCTTCCTCAAGATCCAGCTATACCACTCCTAGGCATATATCCAAAATATGCTCAAGTACAGAACATGGACGTTTGCTCAACCATGTTTGTAGCAGCTTCATTCATAATACATTACTCTTTAACAGTAGGCCCCCTGCCCTGTTGTTCCTTTCCTCCAGCTAGAGGAGCTGCGGGATGGCATGAGGCAGTGAGCTCAAAGTAGGCACTTTTTCTGTATTAAGGTACAAGTAATGTCAGCTTCCAGGGGGGAAAGAGTGAAGAGTGGGGTCCAGAGTTCCAAAAGGCTCAGGGCTCTGAAGCCCAGGTGGTGGAGATATCGCAGTGTAACAACTCTTTGGTTAAACCACTGTCTTAACATCAGTGGGTGTCCAAATGCCCACTCCTGATGCAGCTACAGCAGGAACGCAGGTTCTGGGGCTGGTCCAAGCATCAGATGCTCAGGGCTCTGAGAAGCCTGCCAGCCCGACTTGGTTGAATTGAGCTGCTGTTTCGAGGCACCCAGGAGAGCTCCAGAGGTGACTGCTGTGGTTCTGCTGCAACTGCTTGGCCAGCAGTCAAGTCTGGGAGTCCAGCGGTGAATTCTTCTGGGAGGAGGGCAGCCCTTGTTTTCCCAGAACAAACAGCAAGTCTCAGACCATCTTTGATGAAGTAGATGGGCTTGTTTCATTTCCTGAGCAGGGACACTGTAAACCTTGGGCAGTGGGAGGGTTTTGGGGTTTGATTGGCAGGGACTACGATGCTGGGGATGCTCCCTGGCATGGGGAAAGGTAATAGGTGACAAGTTTAAGTGACTGACTCACTTGTGGCCACCTAGGTGTTGTGTCACGTGCTCCTGAGACAGGCACAGAAACAAGGAGAAAGCTTTGTCCCATACCTTCCGTTCTCAGGGTGAAAATTTAAATCTCAAATTTGAGATATCTTGGTTTTGGGCATGCTCGATCTTATTAGTCCTGTGCCTGTGCCAGTTGCTCTGGAGGTGTGCTCCATGAGCACCACTGGGACCCACACGAAATGAAGTCAGTGCAGTCTCTACAGCTCATTTTCATAAAGATTATGATTTCTGGTTTTGTATTTTAATGAGATCCCTGTGTTGAACTTGTGTTTTTCTGTATCTATATGGATTTACTGTGCTTTTTCTCTGACTTTTTCTGTTTGTTTAATTCTATTCTGATTTGTTATTTTTGCTTTTATCTACTGTCACTTGTTATTATTGCTTACAGGCCTGAGTGTTTCCTAAAAAGAGACAGAAATGGTGTGAATCTGAGTGGGAGAGGAGATGAGGATGAACTGGGAGAACTAGGAAAAGGGGATATCTGATCAAAATACATTGTATGAAAAAATATATTTTCAATAGAGGAAAAACATAGTTTTTAAATGGTGGGGTATGGAGGTGAACACTTGGAATCTCAGTTTTCAACAGAAAGGCTTAAAAGGTCACTCTCAGCAAAGAGCTTCTTTTAAGTTACCTCAACATCAAGGACACTTTTATGATATAAAAAAAGGAGAAAGGATTCATGTGGATCTAGCTTATAGTGTACAATGAACTTAAGAACTTTATATTTCTTGGCAACACAATGTCAAAAGAATGTATATTTGTAATAACACAAATTATTTAAAAATCATATGAGAAGGCCCCCTCTGCCTCCATGGCACCTGTGAAAAAGCTTGTGGCAAGTGAGGGGCAAAAAAAAAAAAAAAAAAAAAAAAAAAAAAAAAAAAAGAAAAGAAAAGAAGCAGCTTTTGAATTTCATCCTTGACTGCACCCATTCTGTAGAAGATGGAATTATGGATGCTGCCAATTTTGAGCAGGACCTTCCTGGAGAGGATCAAGATGAAAGGGAAATTTGGTAGTCTTGTGGATGAGTTGTGAACATCAAATGGAGCAAGAACAAGATCACTGTCACCTCTGAGCAGCCAGAGTTCTCTTCAGACCTCTGTGCACACCAGGAAAGCACACATGCATACATATTGGCACCAAACTCATACATACAAATGAAAATAAATGAATCATTTTTAAAAGAAGAGGAAAATGTCTTTTAAAAATTCTAGTGGCATTTTGACTGCAAGATTTTCAGCATTCTTATTATTCTCTTATCATAACTGATTTGTATCAAAGGAGTAATTGTGGGATAGGCATTCATCACAAACTTCTGAACATTCAGGATGAAGGGGTCATACTTCCATAACAGGATTGAGGTATATGAGATGATGACGTCCACCCAGTATATGACCACAAAGAAAACCACCAGCAGCAAGATGGTCCGGGTGGCCCTTTTCTCAGGGGACATTCTCAGGTGGCTGATGCTATAAAGATGCTTGCATTGCCTCTGATGTCTGAACAGGATAATCACCATGTATGCACTTGTGGTCAGCATGACTCCTACAAGAAACACATCTCTGGATGCTGTCATTGTTAAAATCAATCCCCCAATGATGTAGTTCATGGAGAAGAGTGAGCAGGATTTAGTGACCTTCATCTGGTTGGACTCACTCACATTGGTAAAACCACCAACATAGAATATCAAGTTACTACTGAAGGACAAATTGAAAGACCAAATATAGAAGAAAGCGCTGATCATGTATTTTTTTAGCTTAGGTTTAAATTTTGCCAAAAAACAGGTACTGGGACTGATAGTGACAGCCTGGAACACACTCAGGAGGCAGGTGATGCAGATAGAGAGGCCTCTCATCACCCTGCTTATGTAAAAACTTGTCTTACATGTGAAGTCATTTTCAATGTTCAGTGACTCAAATATGTCTGTAAGCCACATGTCCCCTCCAGTGAGGACCATCATTAGGTGAACAAAGGACAGTTGACAGTAGGTCAGGTCCATGGGCTTAGGTCTGTGACCTACGATTATGAAAGTATAGAGAAAAATGAGAAACATATTGGCTAAGACTCCAAGCCCAGCTTGGAAATGAAGGACACTCTTTAATGAGGACATAAACGAGAAGTGCATGCATCTTAAGAACACAGTGGAAGAATGTTTCTTTTACCTGAAAATAAAAAAGATTATACATCAATCTTGGAACTCACTGGACAGTATGTCTATATCAACATTCTGTTTTCCGTACTAATTCTTGAATAACTGTCTCTTTAACTTTTGATGTTCCAGACTGTACATCATAGCCTACATTTCCATATATCTTCCAGGTATCTCCTCTATAAATAGCATATAATAGCTAATTAATGCATTCCCATTCTACACAAATTTCACACTTTATATGTTTTTATGGAACCTGAGTCTCATGCCTTAGAAAACCAATCCCATTGATTTTACCTAGCTTCCTCCTTATTCTGCATTTATCTTCTTCTTCCTTATCTAGAACTCACATAGCTCCCCAATTTCTCTATCTGATCAGTTGTATCCCTCTATTCACCTTTACCTTCATCCCTCAGTCATCTCTATTTCCCTTCCTCCTTTCTGCCTACAGAGCCCCATCTTTCCCATTTCTATCATCAGAGAGTTTTATCATGCTATTCCGATCTATATTGCTCTCATCATTACCCATATCTTGGCAATGGTTCCATTTTACTTTCCCAGTTTCCATAATTACTATAAGATATATAGTGCCATCTTAGGATGTGAAGCTAGAAGCCTGCAACAAGAGAGAAGATGTGACATTAAGATGATTACTATTTTCCACACATTATGACTTACATGAACTTGTTGAAGACGAACCTATACTGATGCTGCTTGTGAAATTCTGTTTAAAAGAGTTTCCTTTCCATACAGTGGAAAACAAGGTCAAAGTATTATACATCACTAGCACCCACACATTGTTTTTTACAGTTTTACTTAACAGTCTTATCTTTAGTGATTATATAAGTCATTTGGCCCAGTTACCATGATCAATTTATTACTGAACTTATTTTATTCAGTACATTCAAATCAGCTTTGTGGTAGAGAAATAGAAAATGACTATACTGACTCAGATTCTCGTGAGAAACAGAGTGCCCAATTATATTTTCAAGCTCATTTGCATATTCCACATATAGAAATGTATGCACACATGTGTGGAAATAATGCAGAAGCCAGTGGAAATGACCATGTTATAAAATCCCCATAAACATGACACCATAAGTAACACATTTTATATTTACACTTTTTATACCCAAAGATCTTAATCCAGTAGAGGAATGGATTCATCCTAATCACCAGAGCCAAACATCTGATCCTCTCACCAACACAGGTACACAATGATATTTGATATTCTTTTTTTTAAAGCTTCAAGATATGGGCTGGAAAGCTGGATCACTCCTTAAGAGTACCTTTAAATCTTGCAGAGTAGGTTCCCAGCAATGTCATGGTGGCTCAAAACTACTTGTAACTGTAGTTCCGGGAGATCCATTGCCCTCTCTGATGTGGCACACTAGTGGGTACACAGACATACATGAAAATAAAACCTTCATATAGGTAAAACAAAAGAAATAAATATTAAATAAATAAAAGCGTCCTGATAATAATTAATTTAAGCCTTAGTTTCCAAATTAAAAGAAAGGTAACTTTATTCTGATTTTAATGTTGGAAATGCATAAACCATACATGTACAATATTTTTATTAATATACATCTATAATTTAATATATCACATGTAATATTATTAACATAAACAGATAATAACATAAAGAAAAGATAGCAATGTAAAATATATTTTTCTTTCTTTTTAAAAATTTATTTATTTATTACAATTTACTCATTTTGTATCCTGGCTGTAGCTCCCTCCCTAGTGTCTCCTCCTAGTCCCACCCACCCTCCATCTTCTCCTCCTGTGCCCCTTCTCTAGACCTCTGATAGGGGAGGCCCTCCTCCACTTCTTTCTGACCCTAGCCTATTAGGTCTCATCAGGGCTGGCTGCATCATCATCCTTTGTGGCCTGGCAAGGCTGCATCACTCCCTGGGGAAAATGATCCATAATATTCTACCAGAGAAATCCTTCAACTGATAAACACCTTCAGCAAATTGGCTGGATACAAAATTAACTCTACAGAATCTGAAGCCCTCTTGTATACAAAAGACAAATGGGCTAAGAAAAAAATTAGGGAAACTATACCATTTACAATAGCCACAAATAACATAAAGTACCTTACTGTGACTCTAACGAAGCAAGTGACAAACCTGTATGAAAAAAAGTTATAAGTCTCTGAAGAAAGAAATTGAAGAAGATATCAGAAGATGGAAAGATCTCCCATGCTCATGGATTGGTAGGATTAACATAGTGAAAATCATTATCCTGCCAAAAGCAATCTACAAATTCAATGCATTTCCCATCAAATTACCAACACAATTCTTTACAGAACTTGAAAGAACAATTCTCAACTTCATATGAAAAAACATAAAAACTCAGCCTTGCCAACACAATGCTCTTCAACAACAGATTTTCTGGAGGTATCTCCATCCCTGATCTCAAGCTGTACTACAGAGAAATAGTAACAAAAACGCCATGGTACTGGCATCAAAACAGAATGGTGGCTCAATGGAAGCACATAGAACACACAGAAATATGCCCACACACATATGGATACTTGATTATTGACAAAGAAGTCAAAACCATACTATGGAAAAAAGACAGCATCTTCAACAAATGGTGCTGGTATAACTGGATGTCTACATGTAGAAAAATGAAAATAGACCTATATATATATATAAAATCACCCTGTACAAACATAAAGTCCAAGTGAATCAAAGCTCTCAACATAAAACCAGACACACTAAATATGTTAGAAGAAAAAGTGGGGAAGAATCTTGTCCTCATTGGCACAGGAGACAACTTCCTGAACAGAACACCAACAGCACAGGCTCTAAGAGCAACAATCAAAAAATAGCACTTGATGAAATGGAGAAGCTTCTGTAAAGCAAAGGACACTGCCCTAAGAACAAAATGACAGCCTGCAGACTGGGAAAAGATCTTCAACAACCCTTCATTTGACAGAGGGCTGATATCCAGATACATAAAGAACTGAAGAAGTCAAACACCAACAAACCAATTAATCCAATTAAAAAATGGGCAACAGGGGCTGGAGAGATGGCTCAGAGGTTATGAGCACTGGCTGCTCTTCCAGAGACCATGAGTTCAATTCCCAGCAACCACATGGTGGCTGATAATGATCTATAATGAGATCCTGTGCCCTCTTTTGGTTTGCAGGTCTACATGCAGACAGAACACTGTATACATAATAAATAAATAAATAATACTTTTAAAAATGGGATATAGAGCTAAACAGAGAATTCTCAACAGAAGAATATCAAATGGCAGAGATACACTTAAAGAAATGTTCAATGATGTCCATCCCCTTTGCCTTTCTGAATGAGGATTGAGCATCTTACCCAGCGTCCTCCTTCTTGATTACCTTCTTTAGGTATACAGATTTTAGTATGGTTATCCTATATTATATGTCTAATATTCACTTATAAGTGAGTATATACCATGTGTGTCTTTCTGCTTCTGGGATACCTCCTGCAGGATGATCTTTTTTAGCTCTCACCATTTGCCTGCAAATTTCCTGAGTTCTTTGTTTTTAATTGCTGAGTAATATTCCATTTTGTAAATGTACCACAATTTCTGTATCCATTCCTCAACTGAGGGGCATCTGGGTTGTTTCCAGGTTCTGGCTATTAAAAATAAAGCCTCTACAAACATTGTTGAGCAAATGTCCTTGCTGTATCATTGAGCATATTTTGGATATATACCTAGGAGTAGTATGGCTGGATCTTGAGGTAGCACCATTCCTAGTTGTCTGAGAAAGCGCCAGATTTATTTCCAAAGTGGTAGTATAAGTTCACATTCCCATCAGCAATGGAGGAGGGTTCCCCTTTCTCCACATTCTCACCAGCATGTGTTGTCACTTGAATTCTTGATATTAGCCATTCTGATGGGTGTAAGGTGAAATCTCAGGGTCATTTTGATTTGCATTTCCCTGATATCTAAGAAAATTAGCATTTCTTTAAGTGTTTCTCTGCCATTCAATAGGAAGAGGGAGAAAAAGGGAGCAGGACAGGAGACTACCACAGAGAGCTTCTGAAAGACTACCCTGAAGGGTATCAAAGCAGATTCTGAGACTCATAACCAAACTTTGTACAGAGTGCAGGGAATCTTATGAAAGAAGGGGGAGATAGAAAGACCTTGAGAAGACAAGAGTTCCACAAGAAGAACAATAGAACCAAAAAATTATGGACACAGTGATCTTTTCTGAGACTGATACTCCAACCAAGGACCATGCATGGCCATAACCTAGAACCCCTGCACAGATGTAGCCCATGGCAGCTCAGTATCCAAGTGGGTTTCTTAGTAAGGGGAACAGGGACTGTCTCTGACATGAACTCACTTCCCCCTCCGGGGGAAACAGTCTTACCAGACAACAGAGGAGTATAATGCAGCCAGTCCTGATGAGACCTTATAAGCTAGGGTCAGATGGAAGGAAAGATGTACCTTCCCTATCAGTGGACTAGGGAAGGGGCATGGGTGGAGAAGAGGGAGGGAGGGTGGAATTGGGAGGGGAACAGTGAGGAGGGTTATAGGTGGGATACAAAGTGAATAAACTATAATTAATATAAAAATTGAAATTTAATTAAAAAAACAAGGAAATCATGAAATTTACAGGCAAATGGTGGTAACTAGAAAAGATTATCTTGAGGAAGTAACCTAGAGCAGAAAGACACCAATAGTATATACTCACTTATAAGTGGATATTAACTATATAATATAGGATAAACATACTAAAATCTATAGTTCTAAAGAAACAACAAGGAGGACTCCAGGGAAGAGGCTGAAACTTCACTCAGAAGGGCAAATGGGATAGACATCACTAGCAGGAGAAGACACGGTACAGAACAGGAGCCTTCCACAGCAGACATCTGAAAGACTCTACCCACCAGGGAATTGAAGGCGATACTGAGAGTCATAGCCAAACATTCTGGTAGAATGCCAGAAACCTTAGAAAAATTTGGAGGGGACAAGAACTCCACAAGGAGAACAACAGAGCCAAAAAACTTGGTCTCAGGGGATCCTGCAGAGACTGATACTCCAACCAAGGAACTTGCATAGGGAAGTTCTAGACACCCTGCTCAGAGGAAGCCCATAGGTGGCTCAGTTTCCAAGTGGGTTGCCTAGTAAGGGAGCAGGAGCTACCCCTGTCATGAACTCAGTGGCTGGCTCTTTGATTACCTCCTGCTGAGGGGTGCAGCCTTACCAAGCCACAGAGGAAGACGATGCAGCCAGCCTTGATGAGAACTGATAGTCTAGGGTCAGATAGAAGGGGAGGAGATCCTCCCCATCTGTGGACTAGGGAAAGCTGATAGTGGGAAAAGAGGGAGGGTGGGTTGGATTAGGAGGAGATGAGGGAGGGGGCTATAGCAAGGATACAAAGTGAATAAATTTTAATAAATAAATATTTTTTTAAAGAGACACAGACTAACAATTGGTCAGGCAAACAGGAATCAACATTCTGCTTCAATCAAGAAACACCCCCTGCCACAAAGATAGACACTACCTCAGAGTAAAAGGTTGGAAGATTTTCCAAGCAAACAGACCCAAGAAGCAAGTTCGAACAGCCATCTTAATATCTAATAAAATAGACTTTCAACCAAAATTAATCAAAAGAGATGGAGAGAGACACTTCATTCTCATCAAAGGAAAAATCCACCATGAGGACATCACAATCCTGAACATCTATGCACCAAACATAAGGGCTACTGCATTTGTCAAAGAAACATTATTAAAGCTTAAATAACACATTTATTCCAACACTTTAATAGTGGAAGACTTCAACACCCCACTCTCACCAAGGGACAATCATTGAGACAGAAGCTAAATAGAGAAAAAAATGACACAGGGGTTAAATCAAATGGGCCTAATACATGTCTACAGAAACTTTCACCAAAAACAAAAGAGTATACCTTCTTTCAGCACTTCAGGGAACCTTCGCCAAAACTGACCATACAGTCAGGCACAAAACAAACCTCAACACATACAAGAAGAAATAATTACTTGTATCATATCAGACCACCATGGTCTAAAACTATACCTCCACAATAACAGAAACGGCAAAAAGCCTACACACACATGGAAACTGAACAACTTTCTACTCAATGACAACTTGGTCAGGGAGAAAATAAAGAAAGAAATTAAAGACTTCCTAAAATTCAATGAAAATGAGGTACAACATACCCTAACATGAAAGTGGTGCAAAGAGGAAAGTTCATAGCACGAAAGGCCTTCATAAAGAAATTCCAGGCATCTCATTCAAGCAACTAAGGGCACATCTGAAAGCACTAGAAAAAAAAAATAAGTAGACACATCCAAGAGGAGTAGATGGCTGGAAGTAATCAAACTCAGGGCTGAAATCAATAAATTGGAAACAGAGAAAAATTCAAAGAATCAATGAAACCAAGAGCTGGTTCTTTGAGAAAATCAATAAGATAGACAAACCCTTAGCCAAAGTAACTAAAAAACGTTTTTCTTTCCCATGAGATATATTCTTCCAATTCTCTGCTTCATATTCATTACCTTTTAAATGTTTATCACCTAGAGAAAATGTCACACCTTCTGATTCATCATGTAGCATCTTTCTCCGGACTTCACTGAAACTTATACTGCACCATAAAAGGCAAAAGGTACCATGGCTACAGAGTTGTTAACATTGCATTCACTGAGAAAATCCATTTATTTTGTTTTGTTTTGGGAAAACAAATTACAGTGCTGGGGGTTTTCACATTAGTTCCAATTGTAATTTTAGTTGTAAGTACTAACCAAAGTGTATCCATAAGCATTCACAGCAGTGGAGAAGCCATCACTATTAAATTGTCCCAAACAGAAAACTAAGCGGTGTGTAGGCAGCTGTAGGAAGAGACCTGCAAGAAAAGAGACCAACACCCGCTGTGTGAATAACTCTACATTCTTCCAAGAAAAATCCCTTTACACCTTCAGTATCACAGCATTTACTTTTAGCACAGTGTTGTCCTGTGAATTAATGGTGATCATTGCATTCTGCTTTGTTTAGTGATCTAAACAACATACAAATATACCAGATGAAAAGTATCATTTTAATTTTAAGTTTTACCTTATTTAGTGAGTTAATAGCCTGAAAGTAGTAAGCCTGCTCAGAGAGAACATAAAGAAAGTGTGTGACTTTCAGGTGACAGGATCCATAGTATTTCGTGATGTTCTGTCCAATGTCAGAAACAAGATTAAGTTTTCATTAATCTCATGAGATGAAGGCGTTAGCCACACAAGCTAGTTCCATGGAAACTTCATGAAATAGATAATGGCAGTGAAAATGAATACTGACCACTTATTAATAAGGTATTAGATCATAGTGATTACCTGATACTCTTAAATGATTTAAATGCATGAATTGATCTTTGGAAACTGAGGCTAACACACGTGTAACTTCAAGCACACAGAAGCTGACTAGAATATTGCAACCTCACACTTACTAGACAGCTTTCCTGCGATGAAGAGAAGCAGGAGAAGTGTTACTGCAGATGTTGTGGGGAAACAATCATCCCCAGAGCTTGATCACAATTTGCATGACTTGGGAGAGACAGGAATATGTTTACTAGAAATGTGTGTGTGTGTGTGTATGTATGTAAGAGCAAGAGGGATGGAGATCTCAACCTGTAGTTCAGACTGACTTTAGTCAAGCACAGACTGCTAGACATGTGCCAACACACCTGCCTTCATTCTTCCTTGGAATCCCCTTCATTTATTGGTAAATGACATTCCAACAAAGTGAAAATGAACCTGCGATATTATCACCTAAACTTAAATTTACTTGGCATTTCTTTGCCAATGCTTACTTTTTAATGTATTTATTTTTACTTCATGTGCATTGGTGCTTTGCTTGCATGTATGTCTGTGTAAGGAAACCACACATTGGAGTTACAGACAGTTGAGAGCTCTCATGTGGGTGCTGAGAATTGAACCCAGCTCCTTTGGGAGAACAGTCAGTGCTCTTAACTGCAGAGTTATGTCTTCAGCTCCATCAAGGCATATCTTAATGAGCAATTTTATTTTGTAACTATTGAAGAAAATCTTGGGAATTTTAACTTTAAATAATTTTATAATATTTGAGAATTAAAATTATTTTTGTCACTAATAATGAAAAACTTACTCAGTGTTATAATGGTAGCAATATCTTAAGGTTCAATTTAGAAAACTTGAAATATTAAAACTTGATTTGTTTTAATTGAAACACTCATATACCCACTGAATATTATCCAATTTATATTTTCGTGAGGATATCTTTACACAGATTCAATAAATATGTCAGGTGAGATTTTCAAGTACTTTTTAAATACCCAGAAAAGATTTACTTTGTTAAAAACCATTTTAATAGGTTAAGCAAAGCTATCTAAATTTTTTAAAAGTCATCGTATTTAAAAATGTCTTATGTTTTATTAGGCCATAAGTTGAAACTTCTCTGAGAATTCTCAAGTATATATAGACTTGATGGAATAAAAAATCACCACTAAACACTAAATTCCATAGTATATGTAGTATATTTCTTTCTAGCTTAACTGCCATGTAGCCAGTTAACTTGAGACAACTAGTAAAATGAGAAAATATTTTTTGAAACTTAAATGTATCTTAATTATACACTGACTCCTGCAAAGCAATGCATGTCTGTTCTTGGTTTCTCTAAGGCAATTCAGGTGTTTTGTTACAGAGATGAAATACTATCACAGAAGGCAATGCTTAGGTGGAATCATAGTCTCAGAATTATTGGAGCGCACACTCAGGAGAATCCATAGTCAGGTTTACCTGTTCAAACATTCCACCTGGAACTAGTTTTTACATATATATCAGTGTAATTCATTGTATAAAGATGGGTTTCATGATATTTTCATTCAGTAAACAATGCCCACTGGTCATCTTTACCCAAATCACCTGTCTTGTATCTCTCCAGCCCTTGCTAGGCCCCACCCTCTTTCCAGTAGTCCCCCTTCTACTGTCACATACATTATAATGAGAGACCACATTAAGTGAAGAAATCTATGTTCTTGAATAAATCATTACACTGACACCTTTATGTCCACAAGCGTCTGTTATCTGTTTATTATACAGTATAGCTCAAAAGTAATATTCTAAGCAGAGAATTTTCTAAACATTTATTACAGAAAACCCTGTTTCATTCTATCACCTATGTCCAGCTCTCACAGGAAGAGTAGTAGTAATGAAGAGAAAAAGAAACACTCACCAGGCTGGGCCAAAGACAAACACTGTGTAGAGTGAGGCTTTAAAAGCAGTTGAAAGGAATAGGCATCATCAGTTGATTTCCCTTTAGGCCTATAATAATCATGTCATCAGGAGAAAGCAACTCTGACTTTGATGTTACAAAGTACTACCATCATATGGAAAAGTGAACTTCCCTAATTCCAGGAGAACAGTAGAGTAGAAAGAACTGAGCCCCGAATTTCCCGTGTGTGAGTTATTCTCCACAGGCCTTACCTGTCTGTGTGGATTAACTGATCCCAATCCTGTGAACAAAATAAGAATAATTCCATTTAAAAGAAGTAGAAAAACATTTTAGATTCCCCAAAGTATCCTTCCTGTTTCTAAATCATTTATTGTGTTCTCCATACTTACTTGACAGTGATTGATTGCAGGGTCTCACAAAGAAATTAACAGCTCTTTGACTAAAATTAAGGTAATGTCCCTTTTCTTCAAAGACACGTGAGGAAAGTACCCTTTCTTGCAGAACATACAGACATGAAGTAATGTAATGGTATCATCAGCAGAAATCAGGCTATGGTTCTGGGGATGTAGATCAGTTGGTAGAGTGCATGCCTAGAAAATAATTATGTATGTGGGACACCATGAAAAAAAAACTTTCAAGTTATAGGCACAGGTAGGGAAAAATAATCCCAAGTCAAAGGGAAATACAATACTTTCAGTAAGATCAGAGACGAAAACTGCTCAAAACTAAGGAAAGACAGACCCGTACAAATACAAGAAGCACACAGAACACAAAAGATACAAGAGCAGAAACGAAACTTTTTATGTATCCAGAGAGGGTCTCTGAAAGACTTTACTCAGCAGAGTATCAAAGCAGATGCTAAGACTCATAGCCAAACTTTGGGCAGAGTACTGGATGTCTTATATTTTCCTTTTAATCCCTGGTGTGGGGATATGCTGCTGATTCAGATTGCCCACAGCAGCTGACTGTTATTTGCCTCCTGCTCTAGCAGGGATATGATTTTTTCAGCTGAAGCAAGCTTTTGTGACTTTGGAATGATATAAAAGTGCAAGAGTCTGATGGGATGGGTGTTGGGCTGGTTGGTGGTAGTGTGATGTTGGTAGCTGTTGGTTGTGGTTTGTCAAGTAGCCATGTGTGAAGAAATGAAAAAAAAAAAAAGAAATTGTATATACTGAAATCAAAGATCAAATTTGCCCCAAGGAATTCTAATGATATTATCACCTCCTTTTTTTCTCTATCCTTTTTCTCTCCTACCTAGTATTAGGGGTTTGAAAGGGTAGAGGAAGAGAGTAGAGGAAGGTGAAAGGGAAAAGAACCCACAAACTAGACAGAAGTCTAGCTACACAATATCCAATGGCTTTTTTAATCCAAAGGTCCAAAGTGCTTCCACAATCTTCCCCAAAGCACAAAGCACATGTCTCTCAAAGAAATACCTGATTATCCTGGTACCAGCTTGACTTACTTAGGGCTACTATCAGTGTGATGCATACCATGCACAAAAGTAAGTTTAGGAGGAAAACATTGATTTGGCTTACATTTCCACAGTTTAGTCTATCTCTGGAAGAATTCAGGACAGAAACCTGGATTACTGGCTTGTGCCATGTGGCTTGTTCAGCCTATTTTCTTTTATAATCCAGAACAACCAGCCATAGGGATGGCACCACTCAAATGGAGTTGGACACTCTCCTATCAAAGACTAATAAAAAATACTCAACAGGCTACCCTACAGCTAGATCTTATGGAGACATTTTCTTAATTGAGGTTTCCTTCTGTCAGATGATGTTAGCTTGTGTTAAAGTTGACATTAAACTACCAAGGACGTGGATCTAGTTTCATTCTCTGAGTAGATATGTATCAATTCCATGTTAATTTTGGGTGTAGGGGCTAATTAGGCCATGCCTACTTGTAGCTTCCTCTTTATCTTGCCTACTATAAGAGAAATGGCAAGTCCCCTATTGAGAGCCTGCCTATGACTCTGTAACTCTGTAACAGGATCTACAGTTATCTAGACTTCAGAAAGTAAATGTTAGAGTCAAGACCAGATGCTGTTCTTTTACATGCATCTACAGTCCTCTCTATTTCCATTCTTATAGTTGATTGTGGTATCCCTGCTGCAAACAGAGAGAGATGGAAAAAGACACCAGACACATAGACACACAGACACACACATACACACAGAGAAATAGAGAGAGAGAGGAAGGGAGGAAGAGAGAGAGAAAGAGAAAGAAAATAGGCGGGAGGGGTAGTAAAGAAGGGAGAAAGAGGGGAGAGATAGATAGATAGATAGATAGATAGATAGATAGATAGATAGAGAACTTTCTAAGGCTTTCTAAGACCTCAAGTTCCAGGAGAAAGGCAAGTATCCTAATTATCACTTCTAGAAGTTTAGAGGCCACCTAGGACATACCTCCCGTTGGGTATTGAAATCACCTACTATAATGGGTTGATGTTAATTTGTGTCTTTTAATCCAGTTGTAAAATTTATTTGATATGAAATTCGGTGTCCCTGAGTTTGATACAGATTGTTTTAGGGTGGTAATATCTTCTGGGCCAACTCTTTTCTTGATTAGAATGAAGTTTGCCTCTTTATCTCTTCTGATTAATTTTAGTTCAAAGTCTGTTTTGTCAGATGTTAGTATAGGGACACCTGCCTTCATCCTTGACCCCTGGAGCACTTTTGTCAAGTCTTTTACTCTGTGGCACCTATCTTAAAAATTAAGATGTATTTCTTGAAGGCAGAAGATAAAGAGAATTTATTTCTTGATCCATTCAGTTAGTCTGCAACTTTTGAGTAGAGAATTGGTGCCATTCATGTTTAAATTGTTACTGAAATGTGTGTTTTAGCTCTGCTCAACATGCTGCTGATTTTTGCTGTTGTGTTTGCTAGAATCGTCCAGAAGAGAGTTTCATGGTAGGTGCACAAATCATGCCATGTGACTGATTCCACGTGGAAGGTTTATTAAGGGAAGGAAGGAAGGGAAGGAAGGGAAGGAAAGGGAGAAGGGAAGGGACGGACGGGGGAAGGGGTCACAGAGACGGTCTTGGACAAGGCAGGAGAGAAAGAGAGAGGGGGGAGCTTCGAGTTTTCTTCTGAGGTGACCCAGAGCATGCGCAGGTGGTTCCAGGGGATCCATAGGTGGCTTCACAGATGCCTGATATCTCGTTTGTCAGGTCCCTTGGGGCTGGCAGTAGAGATGCCTGCTTATGGATCTCAATATTCCTCCCCTTTTGTTTTATTAAAAAGTGAGGAGCTAGGAAGGGGTGATGGTGGGGAGGCATAGGGGCGAACTTTGCTCTTCAAGCTACTTCCTGCTGATTAGGGGCCTTGTATTCTCAGGGTATAGGTGGTCCCCACAATCAGGATCAATTGGAGGGTCATTGTCATCTGGTTCTGTGGGCAGAGGTTGATAATCCTGTAAGAGTAACTGATTAATGGTTTGGTTAGAGAATTTTTGTATTTGTTGCTGGAGTAATGTAGAGAAAAAGTTAATTAAGCAGGGGGCAAAAAGCAAAAGCAGAAAGAGGAGCAGGAGAGGTGTGAGGAAGGGCAGAATCCCTTTCTATATGGGGCTCTGGAAGGCCCAAGAGCTAGAGGCCTCAAGCTGTTCTCTTTGTTTTTGTAAATCTGTCTAGAGTTGTTGGATTTTGTCTTTTACTATACCTGACTGGTTGATATAAAAACAGCATTCCTCCTGGAGGAAGATGCAAAGGCACCGTCTTTAGCTGTGAGGAGATCCAATCCACGTTGGTTTTGAAGTACTACTGCTGCCAGCGAGTCAGTCTGTCCTTGGAGGCTAAGTATTGTCTGAGCCACTAGTTGAAGATCCTGGATGAACTGGGAAGAAATCTGATAATACAAGGTTAGTGAAATGGTTAGTCCTGCTGTCCTGGTTCCAACAGCTGCTGTGATTCCTGCAATAGCCAGGAGGGGCAGGATTTGAATTGCCCTCTTATCCTGCTGGGCAGCTATTGAGTCCAGGACCGGGATTGATAGGGGCTCCTTTTCATTGATCACCCCTAACTCATGGAAGAGGAGTAGGAGTATGCAAACTCCTGGCCAACCAGCAGACAGACGATGGTAGATCTGAGTGCCACAAAGAATTGAGGTATTATTAGCATTAGGGCATTGTGGTTGAGATGAGGTATCAAGGATTATAGTTTTATTACACTCTAAGGAACTTAGCATTCCTACAGAGTGTGTCCTGAATGCCTTGAAACAGCTTGTCATGCCAAAGAGGGTGATATATGAAAAAGGTAGGGGGTTGTGGCAACATCAGAGTCAGGGCAGTTAGTAAATGGTAAAGTAAGTTTACTTGACAGAGTCACCGCAGAAGCTGTCAGCAGTAATTTTGAGTTGGTCCCAGGTGGGACACACAGCCAGCAAGCTTTAAAATGGCCTGGTTGGGTCACATTAAGGAGCTTGTAGGCTGACGTCAGAGTCTGAAGTAGGAGTTGAAATGACAGGTTTGTATTGTTTAGGAGAGGAGATGTTAGAGAGGTAATGACCTTAAAGGAGTGTTCAATTACCTTCTTTACTTCTCCCACCCCCGGGAATTGGGTAATTCGGATGTATTTTCTCTGGATATGGATAATACGCTTCAATAGATCGGGTGTGTAGCAGTGGTCGAGTTTTCCAAAGGGCTACTTCTCATCAGGGATCCCATGGATGGGTCTTGGATATATAAGTAGAGAGTCTTTTTGTACAGGTGAAGGAGCTTCTTCTGTGCTGGTGTGTGGATTTGGCAAGAACAATATGGGCAACCTCCATACCTGTTTGGCCATTTTTTGCAATAATCTTTTGTTTGATCAAAGGGGAAGCAAACAAAAATTCTATCAAATAAGAGAGGCCAGATAGATGTGGGGGTGATGGCTATTTCAATCACCCTCCCAGAGAGCAATTTCCCGACCCTATTTGGAGAGACTGCTTATTATCAATGATGGCTTCTTGAATTTTGAATCTCCATATGTAGGGATTACCTTGGACAGAAATAGGCAAGAGGGAGAGGAGGAAAAATACATATCCAATCCTGGAGGGTTGAACACAGCTCTTGCATTGAGGTCTAATTTCTCTGGAACCAGAGACAAGGTGGTTGATCCTGGCAATTTTGGAGCTTGAGGGAGCAGGGTCCTGTTGGATTTGATATGTAGGAGGGGGCATTATCTTGAGGAGAGGGGGTGAAAGGCTTGAGGTAGGATAGATGAATCCAGTGAGGGAAGTCTTCAAGCTTAGCAGCTGTGGGGATCACAAGAATCACCTTGAAGGGATCCTGCCATTTAGGAGAAAGAGTTGGGAAACATTGGTTTGGAGGGGAGAGAAGGACCTGGTCCCCAATGTTAATAGGAGATGGACAGGGGTTAGTGTATGTCTGTGGTAAACAGTGGTCAGTAGACTCATAGAAGAGAATGGAGATGACAGAGTAAGGGAGTAAGTAGATGGTCAGGGAGAGGAGAGGAGATTTCACTGAAAGATCAGGAGTTAGGCCCGGTCTCCCATACATGAGCTCAAAAGGTGAGATAGATAGAAGTTTTTTGTTTTTTGTTTGTTTGTTTTCTTTTTCTTTTTCTTTTTTATTTTTGGAGAACTCATAGCCTGAAAAGAGCCAGGGGAGGAGTTTTTTTCTTAGAAGGTCAGCGATAATAGCCTTAGGTCCCCTGAGGCTCTTGAGAGGAAGTGGGTATTGAGCCTGGGCAATATACTGGGTGGGGTCCTGTAGCTGAATGACTACAGGGGAATGGTGTATCACCACAGAGGTGTTCTGGACATCCCAGACTTGGGGGTCCACTTGAGAGGCTGGTAAAGGAACCGATGCGTCAGATAGATTAGCTAGGTAGATTAGCTAGGAGATGGAGGAGAGAAGACACTGGTGAGCTTGAGGTTAGGTGAATGTGTGGAGTAAAGGAGATAGAGGCTCCCACTTTGGCTAAAAAGTCCCTTCCCATTAAATGAAGTGGACAGGCTGGCATTACTAAAAAGGAATAATTCTAGGGGACACCCCTGAAATTACAATTAAGTGGTGGAGTCCCGCAAGGCTCCCTACCAGGTGGTCCAGAGGTGGCTTTGAAAGGATCAGACTAACTTTGTTACCTATAAGTCTTCTAAAGCCTACAGTTTTGAGTTTTAGGTACAGGTTAAACTAAAGCCTCTTAGTACCTTTCTAGAGAAAGGAGGAATGTAACCCTATCTGTGAAGACAGATATAAAAAAGTGAGCAATGATCTTCACTAGCAAAAAGAATGACTAGACCCTTGTCTTTGAGATAGTATTTCTTAGCAACCAACCCAGATGGCCTCAGTCCTTCTTCTGAGTAGACCCTGAACTCCAGCCAAAAGCCTGCAGCCCCAATATTCAAGGATGAGCTAACCACCCCCACCTTTAGTTTCAGCTGCATCCACAATTGGCAGGACTGGCCAAGCTTGAGCACCTAAGACTAACCAGTTATCTTACTTCATAGCTTCCTCATCCAATCCTGAATTGCCAAGACTGCAACTTCAAAATTTCCGTGCTTTGTCTTTTAAAAACCCCAGGCCTTTGTCTCCTGCTGCCACTCCTTGATGACCAGCAGGGGTGACCCCATTGTGCAATGGTCAAAATGAACCTCTTGCGATTTTGCACCATAACCCGTCTCCTGACTTCTCTTCATCCCTTCTCGAAATTAGGCTCATGCTGGGCCTAACATTATGGTGTGTTGGCCGGAAATAGGGGTACTGAGGAGATCTCTGGACACTGGCTATCGGAGGACTCATCTGAGCTCAGAAGTAGGTACCGTGGTTGTCCTTGTCCTGTGTCTCTTGTCTGTTACATGTTTGATCTGTGTTCTGTTATACCAACAGTGGCAGTGTTGGGTTTCTGTCTCTTCTGATGCTTTGTGTATGATCTGGCTTGCAGCATCTGTAAGAGGGGTTTGAGTCCACAGTCTCATTGCAGCAGACAGACCTGTCAATAACACCGAGGCCCAAAGGCATCCTAGAGGATGCTCAGGCTGACCCTTTCTGTGAACAGAAAAGAAACAGAGGGATTCTGCTCCTCCAACTGAATTGGGAGGGAACAGAGAGATTCTGCTCCCTGAAAAAGTTAAGTCAGTGCCTGTGCGCCTACGCCGAATAAGGCAGAGACCTTTAATCTCGAGGTCACAAACGAGACAGCTTATATTCTGGTTTCCTTACTCTTACTGTTTTGTCTTATTGTTTGTTTTTATTGTTGGGCTTGGACTGACGAAATCTCTGGACGTATATTTTAACATGGGACAGGACATATCAACTCCTCTACTGTCTGCACACCAGCCTTGCAGGGAGATTGCAGAAGCTCATACCACTGGGAGTTCCAGGGCTGTCCTCCACCCCACACAGGTAGGTGGGTGCAGAATGCACAGAGCGGGGCCATGGCATGGTGAGCAGGAGTAACGGGGACACTACATGTCTCCCTCCTCCTCCCCTACCTTGGGTTAGGCTGGGATGGCACTTGGAGGACTGGCTGGGAAGAATGCTCACACCCTCCAAATCAGCCTAAGACCTGCCTCCTCTGGCTGCTGAGCAGCAGTTCACCCCGCCCCCTTCCTCCTTCTATCCCTCCTCCTATGGGCTTCAGTCAGTGTTGGCTCTCAGACAGGGGCTAGAGGGATGGAGTCACTTCTGGTTCTAAAGATTAAACTGTTGCACTGATAAATTTTAGTCTTATGGTTATGCTCTGTAAATTCAGTCCTAAAGAAGATACTTTGTTTTGATATTGCAAAAACGAGTTTTAAAAAAAATGTTTAGATACTTAAGGTGATAAAACATTTTAAGTTTATCAGGTTTTTAAAGCAATAACCCTTGAGAAGTCTAACAATAAAAAAAAAAAAAAAACTTAAAACAGTTTCTTAACAGTTTGGGGAGGTTAAAAGACCTTGATATTTATTTTATTACTTTTGCAAAGTGAAACTAAGCCATGCTGTTTGAGCCAACTAAGAAAACTGCAGTTATTACAGTATATCGTGTCAGGATGGTAAAGACCTATGAAATAATTTAGTATATTCTAGACTACTGAAAGAACCCATAAGAGGAATTTTAATGAAAGTCTTTATGTTGTCTAAAAAACAAGAGAGTAGGCAAAAAGACTGGAATAATAATAAAGAAAAGGGATATCAAAGAAAAAGAATAGTTTGTCTAAGGTAACAATGTCTGGTTAAGTCAGAAGAACGAAGCTATGAACCTGAAGGTAAATAGGTAAATAGAATGTTGTGGAGGGTCCGTGTGTATATGGGGCCAGGGGGCATATGAACATATGGATGATGTTTGCTTTGGTTCTTTATACCTGCAAATATGATTTGAGAAAAAACTGTAAAATATGTTGTACTTCATTTAAAAGGCTGGTGAGTCTTCATTGCAGAATGTTTTCTTGTGTTCTTTAAAAGAAAAAAAAATTCTGGCTCACAGGTTGGATATGGACAGAATAATTCATACAGCTTAAAATTGTTCTATACTGTTGTGTTTTCTGTGTCATTCTGTTAGGCAATTGGTTCTAAAACTTATTTGACCCCAGTGTGTAAAGCTTTTTACTGTTAGTTTTAAAGAAGATAATGAGATTCATAAGATTTGCCAGCCCCTTTATAAATTGTGCCCAATTAAAGGTCTTGCTTTGATTTTAGTCCAGAAAGAGCAGATTTAAAGTTACATTAAAGACTGAGCTTTACCCAGTCCCTTTGTTTAGGTTGTTTTCCTAAGGTTAAATTTAGTATGGTCAACCATGAAGTTTGCCTATATAGATCTACTTGAAATTTGGTTCTAAAACATGCATCTAAGAAATATGCCAGAATTAGAGTATAATTTGTTTTATAGGATACAGTTTAGAGAAGATGATGATAATAGAAAAAGAGTAACTCAGATATGCTGACCCTCAAGCTTGTCAGAGATCTGACGAACATGGCATTTTAACATGTGTAACATGTTTTATTATAATAGAAAGTCCCAAAATCCTAGCAGTAACTCCCCAAGGTCTCTGAGAAGATTTGGACACAACAATAGATGACTGTAACTCTGGATTGTGGTATGCTAACCACTGAACAATACTGCCTCAACTGGCCTGGCCCACTGCTAGGGCCCAGCCAAACCTGTGGACAAAGCCATGGACACCTGGAAAGCTATTGTTTCACATTGGGAGAGGCAAGGTGAGGTCAATTTCTTGTGTTCTTTCTTTCCACAGAAGCAGCTTCTCATCCTCTATGCCTGATGGCTGGACTGCCTCTGCTCAGGAAGCCAGGAGACCACATGAGCCAGTCATCTCTGTCATTTTGATTGGTACATGGATTGGTAGGTACATTTATCATAATTTATCCTTCTTTGGTCTCTGATCACATTGACGGCTAGGCTGGAAGGCCAGGCTAAGTTAATGATAGCTTAGCAGCTAAAGAGCAGACAGTTAGGTTCACTATCAGCTCATTGGATAGTTCATTAGTTAGAACTACTAGGTACTATATCTTTTGTGTAGAAAGGAAAACAGGTTGCCCTGCTCACAGGCTTTACATCAGTTGCCAATGTCTTATGATAATCATTGGATAAAAAAATATAAAATTTATATAGGGTCTGAAGATATAGGAATTCAGGTTATGAGAATCTAAAAATGTTATTTGGTCTAAAAAATGTTTTGGGGTTTGATAAATGCAAGAAAGATAAAAGTCTAAATGTTTTAAGATATATAAATATAAATTATAGTGATATAAAATTAATTTAAGGGAACAAGGACTATTTCTAACAGGATCTCAAGGTCAGGCTCTTTGCCCCCCCCCCCCCCCCCCAGGGAGGAGCAGTCCTGTTAGGCCACAGAGGAGAACTTTGCAGCCATCCCTGAAGATACTTGATAAAACAGGGTCAAATGAAAGGGGAGGAGGTCCTCCCCTATCAGTGGACTTGGAAAGGGGCAGGGAGGAGACCAGGGAGGGAGTGTGGGGTTGGGGAGGGAATGAGGGAGCAGGATACAGCTGGGACACACAGTTAACAAAATGTAACTAAAAAGAAAAATAAAATTAAAAAAAAAAAGAAAGAAGGAGAGGAGGATCTCCCCTATCAGTGGACTTGGGGAGGGGCATGCATGCAGAAAGGGGGGGAGGGGGGACTGGGAGGGGAGGAGGGAAGGGCTTATGGGGGATACAAAATGAATAAAATGTAATTAATAAAAGTTAAATAAAAAATAAATTAAAAGAAAAAAAAAGAAAATCAGTTCCATATAAACCAATTAAATTAAGTTTCTGGTTAATTGTAACATTCAGAAATGGAACAGGGTCAAAATAAATACCACATTATTGATACTTTATGAGACCAATAAAGAATAAACTCATATCTTTGAAAAAATATTAAAAACGGAAGATATTTTAGATTTCTTCCTTTTGCTACTCTTTTGCTTATGTTGTTATAAGATTTCAACAATTCAGAATTTTGGCATTGATCAATAGAGTTCTAATAAGTTGATGGAGCACTGACTGCTTACTATTCAGTCATAAGCTTGAAATTTTAATTTCCTTTGCTTGTTTTCTGGAGATAGACTTAAAGGTGCTTCTCATCATGCTAAAAACATCTGTTTAATGTATATATCTGACCAAAAAGTCTTAGCTTTTTCTATGGTATTCTTAATATCTGCCATTTCTGGGGTAGACTTTGACACAGAAATATTGTAAACCTGTTTCTTCTAGTTTCATTGCTAAAAAAAAAAAAAAATCCAAGCATCCAGAGTTTAACAGTAAAGCCATTAATGTATTCCTGTTTAAATGTACAAAAGGTGGCTGAGCTCCTTTGATGGCTGATTACCAACAGGGCCCGCCCACAGTTAAAATGTTAGAGTTTCAGACTGTGGACGTGTCACCAGCCAGCAGTGAAACCTAAATACCACCTGAGAGAGGGCTGAGGAGAGAGAGACAGAGCGACACAGAGAAGGACACCAAGTCTACCCTTGTCTTCGAGCTAGTGCTTCTTAGCAACCAACCCAGAGGGCCTCAGTCCTTCTTCTGAGTAGACCCTGAACTCCAGCCAAAAGCCTGCAGCCCCAATATTCAAGGATGAGCTAACCACCCCCACCTTTAGTTTCAGCTGCATCCACACTTGGCAGGACTGGCCAAGCTTGAGCACCTAAGACTAACCAGTTATCTTACTTCATAGCTTCCTCATCCAATCCTGAATTGCCAAGACTGCAACTTCAAAATTTCCGTGCTTTGTCTTTTAAAAACCCCAGGCCTTTGTCTCCTGCTGCCACTCCTTGATGACCAGCAGGGGTGACCCCATTGTGCAATAGTCAAAATAAACCTCTTGTGATTTTCCATGGAGACTATTTCCTGAGTTCCCTCCATCCCTTCTGGAAATTAGGCTCATGTTGGGCCTAACAGCTTCACAGATGCCTGATGTTTCGTTTGTCAGGTCCCTTGGGGCTGGCCATAGAGATGCCTGCTTACAGATCCCAACAGTTTTCTCACCGTGACTTTATGGTTTAATAGTTATGGCTCACATTTTTTCACAGTCTCTCTGCTATGCTTATTATTTTCTTCTACCCCAGATAATGCTCTCTGTATTAACTTAGGTTTAGGTTATTACCTTTAGGTTTGTATTACCTTTAGGTTAGTATTACCTTTAGGTTTGGTTTGCTGAATATAATTTTTTAGGCTATCTATGATATGGAAAATTGTTCCTCTTCTTTCAATCATAGCAGTAGCTTTGTTGGGTATGTTATTTAAATTGGATATAATTTTGGACTTGGGACTTATTGCTTTAGGCTCTTCTGGCTTATAAAGTTTAGTTTGAGAAATCAGCTGTTCCTTCTCCATGGGATTAGTGAAGTTCACTTTTCCATTTGATGGGTTGTCTTTATTTGTGATTTGCAGTTTTTCTCTTAGAGCTTTCCATCCACTTTATTTGTTTTGTATTCTTAGTGTTTTAATGTAATGGAAGTTTTGGTTTCTTTGTAAACTCAGTTATGTTATGTAAATATGTTTTTGTTTTAATTCCAAGTGTGAGATTTCAGTTGGGCTTTAGTATGTCTCTGTAGCTGCTAATTGTCTCGTGCAGGGCATCACCTTTGTCAGCTGGTAAACGCCTGGTACAGAGAGGGGCGTGGTCTAGTGCCAAGCCCACTGGCAGAGTTCAACAAACAGTACCTGAGTGGGGAGTAAGTATTAAAATAATTAAAACAAATTACACTACACAGGAGATTGGCATGAGAGGGTTGTCAGTAATGACTGAAGCAGCCTGGGTTTATTCCAGGATTCATTTTTTTATAATCAAAGCAAAAACAAGTCATACCAATACAAAAAGAAAAGTTCCTGGAAATGTCAAACTTTTCTAAAACTGCAGACATAGTCCTTTTCTAAAAGTACTTCTCTATAGCAGTTATGGTCCAAGGTCACACAAATAAGCTTTAAGAAACTTGGAACAAGCTTTATGGAACTTAGAACAAGTTATAAGGAACTTAGGAACAGGTTTTAAGGAACTTGGCAAAACTTCCTCTTTTCTCTGTTTCAGGGTGAAGGCCAAGGTGAAAATATAACAAAGAAGCTTAACAAGCAGCTCTCCACAGTCTAAGACTCTGAGGATACAAACACGAGAGCCAAGAAAAAGAAAGTGTGGCATGTGCTGTTGGTATGTGGCAAGTGGCAGTTAGAAGAGACCAGAGATATACAGTGTGGCTTTTGGAGAAGACAAAACCACTTTGGGCTGCAGTGGCTTGGAGGAGACTGCTGGCTTTGCTTGTTGTTGATGGAGATTGGTATAACCCTAATAGAACCAATCAGCCCTAAACAGCTAGGAGAAAGAAGTAAAGGGGTCTGCACCCCTTCTCTCCAGCAACCTTCTCTTTCCTATCTAGGGTTGGGGAAAAAAAAGACTTAAAGATCCACAAAATAATAATAATAATAATAACAATTTAAAAAGAAGAGCTCCATTTTAACTATAATATGGATAAAAAATTTGCTTCTGTGCTTATCTTTTTGTGTTCTGTGTGCTTCTTGTATTTGTATTAGCGAGTGTTTGGGCAGTTTTCTTGTATGACCTTATTGAAAGTCTTGTGTTTGACATTGACTTGGGTTTCTCCTCCCTCACCTGTATCTATAATTTGAACATTTACTTTTTTTATGGTGTCCCACATACAGAATACTTTCTAGACAAGCACTCTACCAACTGAGCTATATTTCCAGCCCCATAGCGAGATTTCTGCTGATAATACACTTACATTACTTCACTTTTGTGTGCTCTACAAGAAAGACTACTTTCCCCAAGTTGTTTGGAGGAAGTGACACTTTCTTAATTTTAGCAAAAGAGCTGTTATTCTCTAGGTTGGACCCTGAAGCCACTGTCAAATAAGTATGGAAGTCACCACAAATGTTTTGGAAGCAGGAATGATACCTTGGGGAAAACTGAAATGCTTTCTACTTCTTTTAAATGGAATTTATAATTATTACTTTTGTTTTGTTCAAAAGTTAGGATCAGTCAATCCACATAGACAGGTATGGCCTGGGGAGAATATCTCACACATGGAGACCCAGAGCACAGCTCTTCCTATTCTAATGTCTTCTTGAAATTAGGAAAGTTCACTTTTCCATTTGATGGCACCACTTTCTAACAATCTCAAGGTCAGAACTTCCTTCTCCAAATGACATGGTAATTGTGGATCTATAGGGAGATGAGCTAATGACATTTCTTCCCTATAAATACTTCTTAGGGCCTCATTCTCCATGGATGTTTATGAGAGGCTCAGCTGGGTTAGTGTTTCTTTTTCATTTCCTTAATACTAAAAAAACTATGTGATTGAATGAAGCAGGAATTTCTGTAATAAATGATTTGAGAATTCTATGCTTCTGATATTACTTTTGAACCATAGTTTATCATAAGAAAACACAACAGATACTTCTAGACAGAATGACATCAGTATAATGATTTATAATGAGAGACCAAAAGATTACAAATCAGTTATTAATTAAGGCCTGGACTAGGTGGGTGGAGAAGTCTAGTAATGCCCTGAGGGGAAGGACTACCTTACTGCATTCTTTTCCCACCCACTAGAGATACAGTTGCTAGGAAACTGGCCTATCCCCCTAAGGAGTGACACCAGGTCATTATGGTCTGGGGACCTTCTTATAGGCAATCAATTAAAAATGTAGCATTTTGACCAATAGATGCTTGCCAGGCAGGAATCGCCCCTGCCTTGGGCATGGTGGGATGGACCAGAATCTTTAAATCACCCAACTAACCTGAGTACAGGGCTTGGCTCCCACCGCTTTGGTGGTGGGAGGTGTGGGCCCAAGCTGTAGCTTGTAATTTACAATAAAAAGAACCTCATGTATTTACAGCGGAGTCTGTTTATTCCTGGTGTTTTGGTGTTTGTGAACTGGGCAGAACAATAAAAACACATAAATTTCACTTAATATGATCTTTGATCATAATACATGCTACAGTACGGGGTCTATTGGAAAGAGAAAAGAGGCCTAGCAGAAGGTGGCAAGAGAGATAGGAAAGGGTAATAGGGTGAAGTCAAACACTAGGTATTATATATTGAATAAAAATGTTATGGAACACATCATTTTTTTAATATTTTATTTTATTTTATTAATTACACTTTATTCACTTTGTATCCTCCCATAAGAGCCTCCTTCCTCTCCTCCTGGTCCTACCCTCCCTCCCCCTTCTTCAAGCATGCTCCTCCCCAAGTCCACTGATAAGAGAGGTCCTCCTCTCCTTCCTTCTGATCTTAGTCTATCAGATGACATCAGGAGTGGCTGCATTGTCATCTTCTGTGGCCTGGTAAGGCTGCTCCCCCCTCAGGGGGAGGTGATCAAAGAGCAGGCCAATCAGATTATGTCAGAGGCAGTTTTTATTCCCATTACTATGGAACCCACTTGGACACTAAACTGCCATGGGCTACATCTGTGCAGGGGTTCTAGGTTATCTCCATGCCTGGTACTTGGTTGGAGTATGAGTCTCTGAGAAGACCACTGTGTTCAAATTTTCTGTTTCTGTTGCTCTCCTTGTGGGGTTCCTGTCCTCTCCAGATCTTACTATTTCCCACTTCTTACATAAGATTCCATGCACTCTGCCCAACACTGGCCATAAGTCTCAGCGTCTGCTTTGATAGTCTGCAGGGCAGAGCCTTTCAGAGGCCATCTGTGGCAGGTTCCTAACTTGTTTCCTATTTTCTTCTGATATCCATCCTCTTTGCCTTTCAGGATGGGGATTGAGCATTTTAGTCAGGGTCCTCTCTCTTGCTTAGTTTCTTTAGATGTACAGATTTTAGTAGGTTTATCCTATGTTATGTGTCTATATGACTGAGTATATACCGTGTGGTGTGTGTCTTTCTGCTTCTGGGACAGCTCACTCAGGATGATCCTTTCCAGGTCCCACCATTTACCTGCAAATTTCATGATTTCCTTGTTTTTCATTGCAGAGTAATACTCCATTGTGTAGATGTACCACTGTTATACCCAGTTCGCAAGCCCCCAAAAGATCTCCAGGAATCGACTCTGTTGCAAAACACATGAGGGTCTTTTTATTGAAAATTACAAGCTGTAGCTCGGGCCTACACAGCCCCACCGCCAAAGCGGTGGGAGCTGAGTGCACTGCGCCCAGGTTAGTGGGGTGATTATTATAGATTCTGGTCCATCCCATCATGCCCAAGGCAGGGGCGATTCCTGCCTGGCAAGCATCTATTGGTCAAGGTGCTACATTTTGAATCGATTGGCTATAGGAAGGTTCCTAGACTATTGATCATGACCAGATGTCCCTCCCTAGGGGGAGGGTCCAGTTTCCTAGCAACTATATCTCTAGTGGGTGGGGAAAGAATGCAGCGAGGTAGCTCTCCCCTCAGGGAAATTACTAACTGCTATACCGCACCTACTCTACGTAGTCTTAAAGATCGCTGCTTATCTTTTTGTCTCTCACAACCATTTCTGCATCCATTCTTCAGTTGAGGGGCATCTGGCCTGTTTCCAGCTTCTGGCTATTACAAATAAAGCTGCTACAAACATGGCTGAACAAATGTCCTTTTTGTGTACTTGAGCCTCTTTTGGATATATGCCTAGGAGTGGAACCCATCACATTTTATAATGAATATATATATATTCATATGTTAAACATATATATGTTATATATATATATATATATATATATATATATATATATATATATATTTGCTAAACATAGTTCCAGATGCAATATTTTAAGGAGCATATCTGACATAGGATTCTCTAAAAATTCTAAATTCTCTAATAATTCTAAAAATATGGTTCCATCAAGGTATACCCAATTGTGTTAGTTTTCTACCCCTGTAACAAAACACCTGATATACCTTAGAGGACAAAAAAACAAAGACGAGATATTTAATGCTTTTCAGGAGTACATTAGTAATATTAATGTGCATTTAAATTGTATTTTGTAACTTCTAGTCTTACTACTTTTCTCAAGTTAATTGACTGTATACCTTTATTTATATGAAACTTAAGATAGGATTATAAAAATAATAATAACTAATTCAGTTTTTCTTTTAAGTTTGCATATACTTAGGAATTCTTATAAAGTTTTAACTCATGGCCTAGTAAATCCTAAGACTTTTTATCATCATATAAGTTTTATATTTTTTAACATAGATTGTTTTTACTCTATTGTAATGATTCCTAATAAAGTAAATTTTTATGGGTACTTTAAAACACCTGGAAATCTCACCTCACTTTTCATCTTCTTTAAATATACATTTTTTATTTATATGTGTGAGTGTATGTATGCATGTGTGCATTCCTGGTGCTGACAGAGGTCAGAAGAGGACATGGGATCCCCTGGAACTGGACTTACAGAATGTTATAAGGAGTAATTCTGGTGCAATCCATTTTTTTCTAAAACAAAGATTCTTCTTAAACTTTAGTAGTTCAAGTAGCAAAGCAAGATTTTTCATATGACTTCAATAAAATCTGTGCTATTACTTTTTCTACCTTTTATAATAAATGTGTCCCTGTGAGAGACCAATGACTTAAAAACCAGTGGGTATTGTTTTAAAGGCTAACTAGGTGGAAACAACATGTCCAGTCATGCCCTGAGGGAAGAACTGGCCTTCCTGTATTCTTTCCCCACCCACTAATTATACAGTTGCTAGGAAACTGGCCCATATGACCAGGCCAGAACTGTTTGTAGTCTTGTCACCTACAGTGGACCAATCATTTCAAAAGTCAGTTTCCCTTACTTACCCAATCATGTAATGCCAGAGCATGTAAGTCTCTGCTTGCGTTTTTTTTCCCTTTAAAAACTCTGTACCCCTAGGCCTCAGGGCTGCATTCCTCTCCTGTTTCCACAGGAGGTTTGAGTCAGTGTTCAAACACATACAATTAAGAATCCTCACGTATTTACAGTGAAGTCTATTTGTTCTTGGTCTTTTGGGTCTCGTGGACTGGGCATAACACCTGATGTTGAGGTTACTTAAAGGTAGCTCCTTGTTGATAGTGACTTTTAAGCCTTTCTTTTGAAAATACCTTCATCTTCTCTCAGTTCCCAATAGAAGTTTAAATTGTAGCTTTAATTCTGCTAACTCATTAAAATTTATCTGGATTCTAAAAGAATTGTGAAGTGAAATTTTCCATTTTTTAAAGCAGGGGTACTCAATGAGTCTGCTATGAAAATTTCATACACCTGTTTATTTTCACTTTATTTCACCTACACATACTGAAATATTATTGGTAAATAAAATTGTCTATATGGACAGACATGATTGCAATGTTTTCTATTTGAATTTGTGAATGAATGTGTATATGTGCACACATGAAGGATGTGTGTTCATGTACATGTGGAGACAAGGAGACAAGTTTGGATGCCTTTGAAAGCCATTCACCTCATGTTTAATAGAGTGCCTGGGGCTTGCCAAACAGAGCAAGACAGCAGCACAAGAGATACTCCTATCTCTGCCTCTGGATTGTAAGTATTTACCATCACACCCCACCCTTTACAAATTATGCTGTCTTTTTCCTAAAGATAAATTGTATGCAGTATACTCAGATTAGGGTTTCCTTTTTCTCTAGTCCTCCCAGTTCACCCTTATCTTCTTTTCCATCCAGATTCATACCCTTTCTGTCTCTCCTCAGGAAATGCAGTTTTTTTAAGCAACAACAATAAAATAAACAACAGTAAGATAAATCAAAAATAAACAAATCAGAATAGGTCAAAACAAACAGAAGAAAAAAAGTAGAAAAAGTGCAATAACTACATACAGATACAGAAACACACAAGTTCAACACAGGGATTCATTAAAATAGAAAACCAGAAGTCATATATGAAAAGGGTGTGCAAAAACTTCATTGAGTTACTTTTGTGTCAGCCTCTTCTATAGCACATGAGTTCTACCCTTAGGAGTGATTTGTTTTGCCAAGTGAGAGTCCCCTGGAGAAAACTAATGTTTCATTTGCAAGTGGATATCAAATAGAGATGGTTTCTGCGTTAGGGATGGGGCATGTATCCACTTCTTCTCTCTAAGACCCCATATGGTACAAACCCATACACTGTCATAGTCTGTGAGTTTATATGTATGTCCATTGTGCTCTCCATTGTGCTGTTAAAAGGCCTTGTTTCTTTGGTGTCCTCCATCCACTCTCATTCTAGTCTTTCAACCAATTCTTCAACAGAGTTTCCTTAGTATACAGGAGATGTATTTGATAGAGACGTCCTTGAGCATTTCCAGGTCTCACACTTTCTGTAAATTTTATAGCTATATTTTATTGTATTCTTCTAGAAGAATACTAGTATTTGGTTGTTACCTTGTTCCCCAGCACATCTATTCTCAGGTTATTGACCACCTGAGCAGTATTCGGTATGGCTTATATCTCATGGAGTACATGCTTTAAGGGAAATCAGACATTAGCTGTTTGCTCCCACAAGCTTTGTGGTACTATTACAACAGCAGGTTATCATGGCAGACTAAAGGGTCTTTAGCTTGGTTGGTGTTCGTCTTTCTACTTTGGTAGTGTGCGATCTATGTTCCAGTACCATGAACTCTGGTTCATGGGACCAGATAGTCTCTAGTTTCAATTCTCCACATTCAATGAGTTGGGTAAGTATTGCTTTCAGTAATAGGGCCTTACCATCAGCTGACAAGAGAACAAACAATAGCTTTGCCATTACCTTGGGTCTTTTAGAGGTTCTCAGGAATTCTCTTTGGCCAACAGTGCAATGAAATTACAGGTTCAAATTTTTTTCTTCGTAAAAGAACCCTAGTCTCTTAGGTCTCATCAGGAGTGGTTGCATTGTCTTCTTCTGTGGCCTGTTAAGGCTGCTTCCCCCTCAGGGGGAGGTGATTAAAGAGCAGGCCAATCATTTCATGTCAGAGACTGTCCCTGATCCTATTACTACAGGTTGTTTCCAGGTTCTGTCTATTACAAATAAAGCTGCTATGAACATGGTTGTGCAAATGTCCTTGTTTACTTGAGCATATTTTGGATATATGTGTAGGAGTGGTATAGCTGGATCTTGAGGTTGCACTATTCCTAATTGTCTGTGAAAGCACCAGATTGATTTCTAAAGTGATTGTTCAAGTTTACATTCCCACCAGCAATATAGGAGGGTTCCCCTTTCTCCACATCCTCTCGAGCATGTATTGTCACTTGAGTTTTTCATCTTAGCCATTCTGATGACTAAGGTGAAATCTCAGGATCATTTTGATTTGCATTTCCCTGATGACTAAGGACTTTGAGCATTTCTTTAAGTGTTTCCCTGCCCTTCGATATTCCTCTACAGAGAATTCTCTGTTTAGCTATGTACCCCATTTTTAAACTGGATTACTTGATTTGTTGATTTTTAATATTTTACATGTTCTGGATATTATTCCCTTGTCAGATATAGTGAAGATCCTTTCCCAGCCTGTAGGCTGTCATTTTGTTCTGATGACAGTGTCCTTAGCTTTACAGAAGCTTTTTAGTTTCATGAGGTCCCATTTATTGATTGTTGTTTTTAGAGCCTATACTGTTGGTGTGGTGTTCAGGAAGATGTCTCCTGTGCCAATGAGTTCTAGGCTCTTTGCCACTTTTTATCCTAACAGGTTTAGTGTGTCTGTTTTTATGTTGAGGTCTTTGACCCACTTGGAATTTAGCTTTGTGCAAGGTCATAAATAATGATCTATTTGCATTTTTCTACATGAAGACATCCAGTTGGACCAGCACCATTTGTTGAAGATGGTGTCTTTTTTTCATTGTATGGTTTTGGCTTCTTTGTCTAAAATCAAGTATTTGTACGTGTGTGGGTTTATTTCTGGGTCTTCTTTTTGATTCCATGATCCACCATTCTGTTTCTATGTCAGTACTGTGACGTTTTTAATTACTATTGCTTTGTAGTACAGCTTAAGTTCAAGGATGGAGACACCTCCAGACAATTTGTTGTTGTACAGGAGTGTTTTAGCAATTGAGTCTTTTGTTTTTCCATATAAAATTGTAAATTGTTCTTTCAAATTTTGTAAAGAATTGTGTCAGAATTTTGATGGGAATTACATTGAATTTGTAGATTTCTTTTGGCAGGAGTGCCATTTTTACTATGTTAATCCTACTGATCCATGAGCACGGGAGATTTTTTCCATTTTCTGATATATTCTTCAATTTCTTTCTTCAGAGACTTGAAGTTTTTTTTTTTTTCATACAGGTCTTTTACTTCTTGGTTAGAGTCACCCCAAGGTACTTTATGTTATTAGTGGCTATTGTGAAGGATGTTTTTTCCCTGATTTCTTTCTCGGCCCTTTTGTCTTGGGTCCACAGGAAGACTTCTGATTTTTTGAGTTAATTTTATATCCAGCCACTTTGCTGAAGGTGTTTATCAGTTGAATGAGTTTTCTGGTTGAATTTTGGGGTCCCTCATGTATACTAACATACCATCTGCAAATAGTGATATTTTGATTCATTTGTTCTTTTCAACCATCACACGTCAGCAAATAAAGCAAAAAATTGTAGTGATTCTGATATTAAAGAAAATTTCTGAAATCAGCCTGTGTCTGCTTATGGACAAAAATTTTCTTGGAAGAAGGCTTTGTTTACAGAGACTTGTGGATGCATTGGAATTTCAGTATTGTGGAGAAATTAGATTTTTGTAGAACCAAGGCTCATGACATCATCTTGGGCCAATTGTAGCTACTGTAAACAACCATTCCTTGGCCTACTCTGTATCTGAACTAATGCTTCATGATAATTGAAAAATCATTAAGAATATATTAATTTAAATTACCATCCCGTGATAATTAGTAAAAACCTATTTGAAGCTATTAACTTAGAAGAACACTAAATTCCATAAATCCAAGAACTTAGAGTATCATGGGATAACATCTTGGTGTTATAAACAGGTTTACCTTTTCTCAATGTACTCACCTCTTTGGCATGCCCAACAAGGCATTTTAAACTTGCCTTGATTTATAAGTTCTGTTGTGTTGCAAACCTAGAAAGACATTATGAAACTGCTTTCTCATTTTTTATTTTTATTATTAGGTACATTTTATTAACTTTGTATCCCAGCTGTATCCCCCTCCCTCATTCCCTCCCAATCCCACCTTCCCTCTCTTATCTCCTTCCTTCCCCTTTCCAAGTCCACTGATGGGGGAACTCCTCCCCTTTCATCTGACCCTGTTTTATTAGGTATTTCAGGCCTGGGTGCAAAGTCCTCTTCTGTGGCCTAGCAGGACTGCTCCTTCGTTGGGGGTGGGATGGGGAGGTCAAAGAGCCTGCCATTGAGTTCCTGTCCGAAGTAGTCCCTGTTCCCCTTACTATGGGGAACGAATTGGTTGCTGAGCTACCATGGGCTACATCTAAGCTGAGGTTCTGGGTTATATCTATATATGGTCCTTGGTGGAGTGTCAGTCTCAGAAAAGACCCCTGTGCCCAGATATATTTGGTTCTTGTGGAGCTCCTATCTTCTCCACATCATAACTAACTACTCCTCCTTTCATATGATTCCCTGCACTCTCCCGAAGTTTTGGTTATGAGTCTCAGCTTTTTTTTTTCCTTATATAAGAATGCTGCCCCTAGACTCAGTACAAAGGTTCCTCCTCTATCTCTTCCTATTTGCCTTTGTCTCTCTCTGTCTGTCTCTGTGTATGTGTGTGTGCATGGGTGCATTATTCCTAGTTTAGGTATTCTGTGATCTATGAAAAACAGGACTCCTATCTAAGTAAGTTTGAGAGCATGAACCTAGTTTATTATGATTTTTGATTTCTCTTACTTTAATTAAAATGTCTCCCATCCTACCTTTACACCATTTTCTTTTTTTTATTTATTTTTTATTTTTTTTAATTTTTCATCAATTACACTTTATTCATTCTGCATCCCCCCATAAGCCCCTCCCTCCTCCCCTCCCAATACCACCCTCCCTCCTCCCTCTGCATGCATGCCACTTCCCAAGTCCACTGATAGGGGAGGTTCTCCTCTCCTTTCTGATCTTAGTCTATCAGTTCACATCAAAAGTGGCTGCATTGTCCTCTACTATGGCCTGGTAAGGCTGCTCCCCCCCCCAGGGGGAGGTGATCAAAGAGCAGGCCAATCAGATTATGTCAGAGGCAGTCCCTCTTCACATTACTATGTAACCCAATTGGACTCTGAACTGCCCTGGGGTACATCTGTGCAGGGGTTCTGGGTTATCTCTATGAATAGTCCTTGGTTGGAGTATGAGTCTCTGGGAAGTTCCCTGTGTTCAAATTTTCTGGTTCTGTTGCTCTCCTTGTGGAGACCCTGTCCTCTCCAGCTCTTACTATTTCCCAGTTCGTACATAAAATTCCCTTCACTCTGCCCAGCAGTTGCCCATCAGGCTCAGCATCTGCATTGATAGTGTGTAGGGCAGAGGCATTCAGAGGCCCTCTATGGTAGGTTCCTAGTTTGTTTCCTGTTTTCTTCTTCTTCTGATGTCCCTCCTCTTTGCCTTTCCGGATGGGGATTGGACATTTTAGTTAGGGTCCTCTCTCTTGCTTAGTTTCTTTAGATGCACAGGTTTTAGTGGGTTTGTCCTATGTTGTATGTCTATATGAGTGAGTATATACCATATGTGTCTTTTTGCTTCTGGGACAACTCACTCAGGATGATCCTTTCCAGATCCCACCATTTACCTGCAAATTTCATGATTTCCTTATTTTTCATTGCTGAGTAATATTCCATTGTGTAGATGTACCACAATTTCTGCATCCATTCTTCAGTTGAGGGGCATCTGGGCTCTTTCCAGCTTCTGGCTATTACAAATAAAGCTGCTACAAACATGGTTGAGCAAATGTCCTTTTTGTGTACTTGAGCCTCTTTTGGATATATACCCAGGAGTGGTATGGCTGGATCTTGAGGAAGCACTATTCCTAGTTGTCTGAGAAAGTGCCAGATTGATTTCCAGAGTGGTTGTACAAGTTTACATTCCCACCAGCAGTGGAGAAGGGTTCCCCTTTCTCCACAACCTCTCCAGCATGTGTTGTCACTTGAGTTTTTGATCTTGGCCATTCTCATGGGTGTAAGGTGAAATCTCAGGGTTGTTTTGATTTGCATTTCCCTAATGGCTAGTGAGGATGAGCATTTCTTTAAGTGCTTCTCTGTCATTCGATATTCCTCTACAGAGAATTCTCTGTTTAGCTCTGTTCCCCATTTTTTAAGTGGATTACTTGGTTTGGTGCTTTTCAGCTTCTTTAGTTCTTTATATATCCTGGATGTGAGTCGTCTGTCAGATAAAGGGTTGGTGAAGATTCTTTCCCAATCTGTAGGCGGTCGCTTTGTTTTGATAATGGTGTCCTTTGCTTTGCAGAAGCTCTTCAGCTTCATGAGGTCCCATTTATTGATTGTTGCTCTTAGAGCCTGTGCTGTTGGTGTTCTGTTCAGGAAGTTTTCTCCTGTTCTAGGGTATTTCCCACTTTTTTTTCAAGCCGATTTAATGTGTCTGGTTTTATGTTGAGGTCTTTGATCCACTTGGACTTCAGTTTTGTGCAGGGTGATAAGTATGGATCTATTTTCATTTTTCTACATGTAGACATCCAGTTGGACCAGCACCATTTGTTGAAGATGCTATCTTTTTCCATTGAATGTTTTTGGCGTCTTTGTCAAAGATCAGGTGTCCATAAGTGTGTGGGTTTATTTCTGAGTCCTCTGTTTGGTTCCATTGATCCACCATTCTGTTTCTATGCCAGTACCATGCAGTTTTTAAAACTGTTGCTCTATATTACAGCTTAAGATCAGGGATGGAGATACCTCCAGAAGATCTTTTATTGTAGAGGATTGTTTTAGCAATTCTGGGTTTCTTGTTATTCCATATGAAGTTGAGAATTTTTCTTTCCAGGTCTGTAAAGAATTGAGTTGGTAATTTGATGGGCATTGCATTGAATCTGTAGATTGCTTTTGGTAAGATGGCCATTTTTACTATGTTAATCTTTCCAAGCCATGAGCATGGGAGATCTTTCCATCTTCTCATATCTTCTTCTAATTCTTTCTTCAGAGATTTGAAATTTTTTTCATAGAAGTCTTTGACTTCCTTGGTTAGGGTTACTCCAAGGTACCTCATGTGATTTGTGGCTATTGTGAAGGGTGTTGTTTCCCTAATTTCTTTCTCAGCCCTTTTGTCTTTTGTATACAGGAGGGCTACTGATTTTTTTGAGTTAATTTTGTATCCGGCCACTTTGCTGAAAGTGTTTATCAGCTGTAGGAGTTCCCTGGTAGAGTTTTTGGGGTCACTTATGTATACTATCATATCATCTGCAAATAGTGATAATTTGACTTCTTACTTTCCAATTTGTATCCCCTTGATCTCCTTCAACTGTCTTATTGCTCTAGCAAGGACTTCCAGCACTATGTTGAAGAGATATGGAGAGAGTGGCAGCCTTGTCATGTCCCTGATTTTAGTGGGATTGCTTTAAGTTTCTCTCCGTTCAGTTTGATGTTGGCTATAGGCTTGCTGTATATCGCCTTTCCTATATTTAGATATGTGCCTTGTATCCCTGATCTCGCCAATACTTTTAACATGAATGGATGTTGGATTTTATCAAATGCTTTTTCAGCATCTAAGGAGATTATCATGTGGTTTTTTTCTTTCAGTTTGTTAATATGGTGGACCACATTGATGGATTTCCGTATATTGAACCACCCCTGCATACCTGGGATGAAGCCTACTTGGTCATAGTGGATAATATCTTTGATGTGTTCTTGGATTCGGTTTGCAAGTATTTTATTAAGTATTTTTGCATCAATGTTCATGAGGGAGATTGGCCTGAAATTCTCTTTCTTTGTTGAGTCTTTGTGAGGTTTAGGTACCAAGGTGACTGTGCCTTCATAGAATGAGTTTGGTAATGTTCCTTCTGTTTCTATTTTGTGGAATAGTTTGAAAAGAATTGGTGTTAGCTCTTCTTTGAAGGTCTGGTAGAATTCTGCGCTGAAGCCATCTGGTCCTGGGCTTTTTTTGGATGGGAGACTTTTGATGACCGCTTCTATTTCTTTGGGGGATATATGTCTATTTAGTTGATTTACCTGGTCCTGATTCAGCTTTGGTAAGTCAAATCTATCAAGAAAATTGTCCGTTTCATTTAGATTGTCAAATTTTGTGGCACAGAGACTTTTGAAGTAAGTCCTAATGATTGTTTGGATTTCCTCAGTGTCTGTAGTTATATCCCCCTTTTCATTTCTGATTTTGTTGATTTGAGTGGTGTCTCTCTGCCTTTTAGTTAACTTGGCTAAGGGTTTGTCGATCTTATTGATTTTCTGAAAGAACCAGCTCTTGGTTTCATTGATTCTTTGAATTGTTTTATTTGTTTCCAATTGATTTATTTCAGCCCTGAGTTTGATTATTTCCAGCCGTCTACTCCTTCTTGGTGTGTCTGCTTCTTGTTTTTCTAGGGTTTTTAAGTGAGCCATTAAGGTGCTTGAATGAGCTGTCTCGAATTTCTTCTTGAAGGCACTTAGTGCTATGAACTTTCCTCTTAGCACTGCTTTCATTGTGTCCCACAAGTTTGGGTATGTTGTGTCTTCATTTTCATTGATTTCTAGAAAGACTTTAATTTCTTTCTTTATTTTTTCCCTGACCCAGCTGTCATTTAGTAACAAGTTGTTCAGTTTCCATGTATGTGTAGGCTTTTTGCTATTTCTGTTATTGTTGAGGTCCAGGTTTATTCCATGGTGATCAGACAGGATACAAGGGATTATTTTAATCTTCTTGTATCTTTTGATGCTTGCTTTGTGACCCACTATATGGTCTACTTTGGAGAAGGTTCCATGATGTGCTGAGAAGAAGGTAAATTCTTTTGTGTTTGGGTGTAAAGTTTTGTAAATGTCTGTTAGGTCCATTTGATTCATGACCTCTGTCAGAGACAATGTTTCTTTGTTTAATTTCTGTTTTGTTGACCTGTCCTTTGTTGAGAGTGGGGTGTTGAAGTCTCCCACTATTAATGTGTGGGGATCTATATGTGCTTTAAATTTTATCAATGTTTCTTTCACAAATGTGGGTGCCCTTGTATTTGGGGCATAGATGTTCAGGATTGTGATGTCTTCCTCGTGGAATTTTCCCTTGATGAGTATGAAGTGTCCTTCCCCATCTCTTTTTATTAATTTTGGTTGAAAGTCTATTTTATCAGATATTAGAATGGCTACTCCTGCTTGCTTCTTGGGTCCTTTTGCTTGGAAAGTCGTCTGCCAACCCTTTACCCTCAGGTAATGTCTATCTTTGTGTCTTAGGTGTGTTTCTTGTATGCAACAGATTGCTGGGTTTAGTTTACGTATCCATTCTGTTATTCTGTGTCTTTTTATTGGAGAGTTGAGTCCATTGGTGTTGAGAGAGATTAATGACCAGTGGCTGTTAGATCCCTTGATTTTGATATTGGCTGTGGTCATCAGGTTGTGTGCTTGGTTGCTTTTTGTTTTACTGAAGTGAGGTTATTTATTTCCTGTGTTTTCTTGAATGTAGCTAGTTTTCCTGGGTTGTATTTTCCCTTCTAGTGTCTTCTGTAATGCTGGATTTGTTTGTAGGTATTGTTTGTAGCTTTGATACACTGCTAGGTAGAGTCTTTTAGAGGACCCTGTGGTAGGCTCCTGTCCTGTTATTTGTTTTCTCCTACGTCCAGTGCACATCCCATTTGTCTTTCTAAGTGAGGATTGATCATCTTACCCCGGGTCCTCTTTCTTGTTTATCTTCTTTAGGTGTATAGATTTCATTATGTTTATCATATCTTATAGGTCTATATAAGTGAGTATATACCATGTGTGTCTTTCTGCTTCTGGGATACCTCACTCAAGATGATCTTTTCTAGATCCCACATTTGCCTGCAAATTTCATGATTTCTTTGTTTTTGATTGCTGAATAGTATTCCATTTTGTAAAAATACCACAATTTCTGTATCCATTCCTTCATTGATGAACATCTGGGTTGTTTCCAGGTTATGGCTATTACAAATAAAGCTGCTACAGACTTGGTTGAGCTAATGTCCTTGTTGTGTACTTGAGCCAGTTTTGGGTATATACCTTGCAGTGGTATAGCTGTGTCTTGAGGAAGCACTATTCCTAATTGTCTGAGAAAGCACCAGATTGACTTCCAAAGTGGTTGGACCAGTTTACATTCCCACCAGCAATGTAGGAGGGTTCCCCTTTCTCCACAACCTCTCCAGCCTGTGTTGTCATTTGAGTGATGGATTTTAGCCATTTTGATGGGTGTAAGGTGAAATATCAGGGTCTTTTAATTTGCATCTCCCTGATGGCTAAGGATGTTGAGCATTTCTTTAAGTGTTTCTCTGCCATTCAATATTCCTCTATAGAGAATTCTCTGTTTAGCTTTGTACCCCTTTTTTAAATTGGATTACTTGATTTATTGCTTTTTAACTTTTTTAGTTCTTTATATATTCTGGATATCAGCTTTCTGTCAGATATAGGTTTGGTGAAATTCCTTTCCCAGTCTGTAAGCTGTCATTTTGTTCTGATAGCAGTGTCTTTTGCTTCACAGAAGCTTTTCAGTTTCATGAGGTCCCATTTATTGATTGTTGCTCTTAGAGCCTGTGCTGTTGGTGTTCTGTTCAGGAAGTTGTCTCCTGTGCCAATGAGTTCTAGGCTCTTCCCCACTTTTTCTTCTAAGAGATTTAGAGTATCTCATTTTATGTTGAGGTCTTTGATCCATTTGGACTTTAGTTTTGTGCAGGGTGATAAATATGGCTCAATTGTTATTTTTCTCCATGTAGACCTCCATTTGTTGAAGATGTTGTCTTTTTTCCATTGTATGGTTTTGGCCTCTTTGTCATTAATCATGTATTCATAGATGTGTGGGTTTGTTTCTTGATCTTCTATTCGGTTTCATTCATCTTCCTTTCGGTTTCTACCATGCAATTTTTATTACTATTGCTCTGTAGTTCAGCTTGAGATCTGGGATGGAAGTACCTCCAGATGATCTGTTGTTGTACAGGATCTTTTTGGAGATTCTGGGTTTTTGTTTCTTCATATGAAGCTGAGAATCTTTCTTTCAAGGTCTGTAAATAATTGAGTTCATATTTTAATGGGAATTGCATTGAATCTGTAGATTGCTTTGGCAGGATGGCCATTTTCACAATGTTAATCCTACCAATCCATGAGCATGGAAGAAGTTTACATCTTCTCATATCTTCAATTTCTTTCTTCAGAGACTTAAAGTTTTTTTTTTCAAACAGGTATTTCAATTGCTTGGTTAGATTCACCCCAAGGTACTTTATGTTATTAGTGGCTTTTGTGAAGTGTGTTTTTTCCTGATTTCTTTCTCGGCTCTTTATTCTTGGGTCCACAGGAGGACTTCTGATTTTTTTTTTTTAGTTGATTTTGTATCCAGCCACTTTGCTGAAGGTTTTTATCAGCTGAAGGGGTTTTCTGGTTGAAATTTTGGTGTCACGCATGTCTACTGTCATATCTTCTGCGAATAGTGACACTTTGACCTCTCCCTTTCTGATTTGTATCCCCTTGATCTCCTTTAGTTGTCTTACTGTTTTAGCTAGGACTTTAATTACTATCTTGAATAGATATGGAAAGAGTGGGCAGCCTTGTCTTGTTCCTGATTTCAGAGGGGTTGATTTAAGTTTCTGTCCATTGAGTTTGATGTTGACTATCTGACTATCGGCTTGCTGTATATTGCCTTTACTATGTTTAGGTATGTGCCTTGTGTCCCTGATCTCTCCAAGATTTTAAACATGAATGGGTATTGGATTTTTCAAATGCTTTTTAGGCATCTAAGGAGATGATCATGTGGTTTTTCTCCTTCAGTTTTTTTATGTGGTGAATTACATTGATGTATTTCCGTATGTTGAACCACTCTTGCATGCCTGGGATGAAGCCTACTTGGTCATGGTGGATGAAATCTTTGATGTGTTCTTGGATTTGGTTTGCTAGTATTTTATTGAGTATTTTTGCATCAATGTTCATAAGAAAGATAGGTCTGAAGTTCTCTCTCTTTGTTGGGTCTTTGTGTGGTTTAGGTATCAAGGTGAATGTGGCTTCTTAAAATGAGTTTGGTAATGTTTCTTCTGTTTCTATTTTGTGGAATAGTTTGGAGAGAATTGGAGTTAGCACTTCTTTGAAGGTCTGGTATAATTCTCCACTGAATATGTCTAGCCCAGGGATTTATTTGGAATGGAGACTATTGATGACTGCTTCTATTTCCTTTGGGGATATAGGACAATTCAATCTTTCTACCTGATTTTGACCTAATTTTGGTAAATGGAATCTATAAAGAAAATTGTCCATTTCTTTTAGATTTTCAAAATTCGTGGCATATAGGCTTTTGTAGTATGACCTAATGATTGTTTTGATTTCCTTGGTGTCTGTAGTTATTTCCCCCTTTTCATTTCTGATTTTGCTGATTTGGCTAGTTTCTCTCTGCCTTTTAGTTAGGTTGGCTAAGGGTTTGTCTGTCTTGTTGATTTTCTCAAAGAACCAGCTCTTTGTTTCATTGATTCTTTGCATAGTTTTATTTGTTTCTAATTTATTGATTTCTGCCCTGAGTTTGGTTCCGCAGTCTGCTCCTCTTGGGGGTATTTGCTTCTTTTTTTTTTCCTAGGGCTTTCATTTGGGCCATTAAGTTGCTTGTATGAGATTTCACACATTTCTTCTTTAAGGCACTTAGTGCTATGAATTTTCCTCTGAGCACTGCTTTCATTGTGTCCCATAAATGGGGGTATGTTGTATCTTTATTTTCATTGAATTCTAGGAAGTCTTTAATTTCTTTCTTTATTTTTTCCTTAACCCAGTTGTCATTGAGTAAAGAGTTGTTCAGTTTCCATGCACTTGTAGGCTGTTTTCTAATTCTGTTGCTGTTGAGGTCCAGCTTTAGTCCATGGTGGTCAGATAGAATAGAGGGGATTATTTCAATCTTCTTGTATCTGTTGAGGCCTGCTTTGTGACCAACTATATGGTCTATTTTGGAGAAGGTTGCATGAGGTGCTGAAAAGAAGGTATACTCTCTTGAGTGTGGGTGGAAAATTCTGTAGACATTCATTAGGTCCATTTGAATTAAGACCTCTGTAAGTGCCTTTATTTCCTTATTAGGCTTCTGTTTAGATAATCTGTCCCTTGGTGAAAGTTGGGTGTTGAAGTATCCCACTATTATGGTGTTGGGATTGATTGTGATTTGAGTTTTAATAATGTTTCATTTATGAATGTAGGCACTCTTGTATTTGAGGCATAGATTTTCAGAACTGTGATGTCCTCTTGGTGGATTTTTCCTTTGATTAGAATGTAATGTCCCTCCTCATCTCTTTTGATTAATTTTGGTTGAAAGTCTATTTTATTAGATATTAGGATAGCTACCCCAGCTTGTTCTCTGGGTCCTTTGGCTTGAAAGACATTTTTCCAGCCCTTTACTCTGAGGTAGTGTTCATCTTTGTTGCAGAGTGTGTTTCTTGGATGCAGAAGAATGTTAGATCCTGTTTCTGCACCCATTCTGTTAGTCTGTGTCTTTTTATTGGCCATTTGAGTCTATTGATGTTGATAGATAATAGTGACCAATGAACATTAGTTCCTTTTATATTGGAGTTGGTGGTCTTACTGTGTTTCATTGCTTGTTTTCTCTTAATTATTGTTGTGATATTATCTGTATGTTATGTTTTCTTGGGTGAAGTTGTTTTCATTGCATTGGCATTTTCCTCCTAGTATCTTTTGTAGAGCTGGTTTGCTGTGTAGATATTGCATAAATTTAGTTTTGTTATGGAATGTTTTGTTTTTTCCATCTATGTTGATTGAAAGCTTTGCAACGTATAGTAGTCTGGGTTGGCATCTGTGATCTCTTAGAGTCTGCAGGACACCTGCCCAGGCCCTTCTGTCTTTCATATTTTCTGATGAGAAGTCCGGTGTGATTCTGATAGCTCTACCTTCATATGTTACTTTGCCTTTTTTTCCTTGCTGCTTTTAATATCTTTAATATCTTTTCTTTGTTCTGTAGATTTAGTGTTTTGACTATAATGTGAAGTGATGTGTTTCTTTTCTGGTCTAGTCTATTTGGTGTCCTGTAGGCCTCTTGTATATTTATGGATATTTCTTTTTTGAATTTGGGAAAATTTTCTTCTATGATTTTCTTGAAAATATTTTCTGGACCTTGGAGCCTGGAGTCTTCTTTTTCATCAATTCCTATCATTCTTAGATTTCGTCTTTTCATGGCATTCTTGATTTATTGGATATTTTGTGTTTGGGACTTGTCTGATTTTACTTTTTCTTTGAGAAAAGTATCAATTTCTGTGAGTGTATCTTCAGCTGCAGAGATTCTCTCTTCCATCTCTTGTATTTTGTTGGTGATGCTTAGCTTTGTGGTTCCTGATCTTTTCTCCAAGTTCTCTAGCTCCAGGGTTTTCTCAGTTCGTGTTTTCTTTATTGATTCTAATTCTGTTTTCATGCCTTGCACCATTTCCTTCATCTGTTTGAATGTGGATTCCTGCCTCTCTAAGATGGTTTCTATTTTTTTGTTCATTTCCTCTCTATATGCCACTAATTGTACCTCTACTGTGCCTCTATTTGTTTGGCTATGTTTGCCTGTGTTTCTTTAAGAATTTTGTCCATTTTCTCTTTCTTTGCCTCCAATTGACTGGCCAAATCTTTGATAGATTTGTTTATTTCCTCTTTTACTGTCTGAATTTGCATGGCTATTGCTCTGAGAGAATTGTTTGTTTCCTCTTTATGAGCCTCAAATAATTGGGTAAGCATAGCTTTAAAGTCATTTTCCTGTGTTTCTGATGAATTGGAGTATCTACCAATTTTGGGGGTTGCTAGAGAAGTCATGATATCCTAATTTATGTTGCATGTGTTCTTTTGCTTACCTCTGGCCATTGGCTTATCTGAAACCTTCACTGTTTCTTTCTGGATTCTGCAGTTCAGCCTGGTACTGTCTCTCTCTGGCCTTCTGAAGCCAGAAGTCCTTCCACTCACCAAGTCAGGCATTCATCTCTTCCACAGCTCAGAAACTGTGTGTGCTAGTCACCATCTTGGCTCCGCCAATCCATTCAATATCTTTTTATTGGGAGCTAAGTACATTGATATTGACAGTTATTAAAAACCAAAAATTATTGATTTTTTGTTGTTGTTGTTGTTGGTGGTGGTTGTGGTGTGTGTATGGGTGTGTGTGTGTGTGTCTGTATTTCCCTTCTTTTGGTTTTGCTGGTGTGAGATTATTTATTTACATATTCCTATGGGTGTAGTTAACCTTGCATTTGAATTTTCCTCTTAGGATCTTTGTCAGGGTTGCATTTGTAGATAGATACTGTTTAAATTTAACTTTATCTTACAATATCTCGTTTTCTCCACCTATGGTAATTGAAAGTTTTTCTGTGTATGGTACTCTGGGATGGCATTTGTGGTCTCTTAGAGTAACAAGGATATTTGTCCAGGCCTTTATCACTTCTAGAATCTTTGTTGAGAAGTTGCATGTAATTCTAACTGGCCTGCCTTTATATGTTAGAATTTTTTTCCCTTTTAGCTTTTAGTATTCTCCCTTTGTTCTGTAAGTTTAGTGTTCTGATTATTTAGTGGTGAGGGGATATTCTTTTCTGGTCCAATGTATTTGGTATTCTCTCAGCTTCTTGTACCTTCATGGCATGTCTTTCTTTAGGTCAGGAAACTTTTCTTCTATATTTTTTTTGAAAATATTTTCTGGCCCTTTGACCTGGGATTGTTCTCCTTCTCATTATTTTTGTTATTCTTAGATTTGATATTTTCATAGTGTCCCAGATGTCCTGTATGTTTTATGTTATGATTTTTTAATTTAATATTTTCTTTGATTAATGAATTTATTTCTTATATTATATCTTTTATGCCTGAGGTTCTTTCTTCTATTTCTTGTATTCTGATGATGATGCTGAAGTCTGTAGTTCTGTGTGCTTACTTAGGTTTTCCATTTCCATAATTTTCTCAGTTTATGTTTTCTTCATTGCTTCTATTTTTGTTTTCAGGTCTTGAACAGTTTTATTTGTTTTCTTCAAATGTTTCTTTTGTTTTCATGGCTTTCTTTAAAGGATTCGTTCATTTTTCTCAAATTTTTTTTTCCTTTTTCTTCAATTTAAGGGATTTATTCCTCTTCTCTTTAGGGACCCCTATCATCTTTATATAGTTCGGTTTAAGGTAATTTTCTTGAGATTCAGCTATTTTGGAACATTTTGATGTTGTTGTATTAGAATAACTGGGTTCTGATGGTGACATATTGCCCTGATTGTTTTTGATTATGTTCTTAAGCAGACATCTAGGCATCTGGGCTCAGGGCAAGCAAGGTATGGGTGCCAATTTCAAGGTGCTATACAAGGTATAGCAGAGGTACCAATACAAGGGAAACTTGTATACATTCCACAGGAACATTATTACCCATTCCCCACTCCCTGTTTCTGCTTCCGCTCTGGTCTTCTGGCCAGAATAGCCTGTGGTTCAGTAGTAAGAAGGTTGTTCCTGAGTTAGGGGCTGGACTTCTGATGGCTAGTTTGACTTCTTGTCCATCACGGGATCCTTTGCATGTGTTGGAGCCCTGGGTATGGTAGTAGGGAGGGGTGGGATGATTGGGGTAGGTTGGGTGGGCATTGACTGGGAACAGTGCTTAGGCGGGTGGACTACCTAGGGTTCTGCTGGGCAGTGTGGCCTCTGGTCAAGGGTGGAAGGCATAATCTCCGGTCCAACAGGCTACCTCCACTGGAGTTGATGGCTGCATATAATAATGAGGTGGGAAAAGGCTGGTTGGAGTTATACTGGGCAGGCACTAAGGAGTATGGCATCAGTGGGTAGAGGTCTTACCTGAGGTTCTGGGTACCTGAATGTCCTTTGTGGAATAGGGGCTTTGTGGGCCAGGATATGGAGGTGGTGAAGGATTGTTTCCTAATTATAATTTCTCTGTATCCATACAAATAGTGTGAATTTAAATTTCCTTTTTTTGTTTTATTAAAGTTACTTAATTAGTATTATATGAAAATTTCATGTACCTGTGTATTTGCACTTCATGTACAATTATTGAAATATTATTTGTAAATAAAATTGTTTATATAAACCTTCTTGTTCTGCAGTAATTTTTGTGTATGTATATATGCATGTGTGTGTGTGTGTGCGCACAGATGAATGATGTGTGTGCATGTGGAGGTCAGGAGGCAACCTTGGCTCTTTGTCTTCAAAAGCTATTTTCCTTGTGTTTTGAGAGAGCAAGTCTCACTGTTACCTGGGGCATGCTGTATAGAGCAAGATGGTAGCCCCAGGTATTCTCTTCTCTGCCTCTCCTGATATGGGATTACTAGTGTGCATCACAATTCCTCACTTTAGATTTCTTTGTTGTATTGAAAATAGACTTTTTTTTTTTCATACAATACATCTGACTTGAGTTTTTCTTCCCCCTAGTCCTACCAGTTCCTCCTCATGTTCCCACACATCTGGATCCACACTCTCACCATCTTTTATTAGAAAACAGATATGCGTCTATGTAGTAACAATACAATAAAATACAAGAAGATAAAACACTTAATTTATAATAAGACAAAACAATCAGAAAAGCCAAAGAAAAAGCACAAGACACACTTAAGTATGTAGAGACACAGAAGTTAGCACACACAGAAATCTCATAGAAACACAAGGGTGAAAGCCAGAAATATACATGCAAAGGACCTGTAAAGTAAAAACAAAACAAAGCAAAACAATATCGTGACACAATGTTATCAGTCAAAGAACCTTCAAAATTCCAGTGAGTTTGTTTTGTGTTTGCCATCTTTCCAGGCATTGGGCCTAACCTTAAGAGTGGTTTGTTTCCCCAATGAGACTCCCTTGGAGAAAGTTAATTTTTCACTTGTAAGTGACGATCAATTGGAGATAGTTTCTGGATTAGGGATGGGTCCTGTGTCCACTTTTCCCTTCAGTTCTAGGACCTTATCTACTACAAACCTGTATAGGCCGCCCTGTACATGTTGTCTTATTCACTGAGCTTTCATGCTTGTCAGTGTTGATTTGTTAAGAAGGCCTTCTTTCAGTAGTATCCTCCATCCCCTCTAGGTTTTATATTCTTTTTTTTTCTGTTCTTTTTTCATTAACTAATTCAATTTACATAGGTCATAGGTCCCTCCCTCCTCTCCTCCCAGTCTTACTCACCCTCCCAAATCATCTCTACTCTTATATCCTCATGTTGTGCCTAATTCACAAGATCCCCAAAAGACCACCAGGATTCAAGTCTTTTGCAAAACACAGGAAGATCTGTATTCATATCCCAGGCTGGGACTCTCACAAAGGCCTTAGTATCCAGCTGAGAGAGCTCTGAGATCAGGATTGAGGGTTATTTTTAGGGTAATAGTCCCTACCAGTGCACAGAAAGCAGGGGATTCAGCCTGGCAAACTTTTATTGGTTAACACAGAAAAAGGGATGCTACATTTCAAAACTATTTGCAGCAGGAAAGTGCCAGTATCATGAACAGTTCTGGCTTTCTTTGTTCTCTTTTGTTGGAGTGGGGGAATGGCCGGCCTTGGGTCCTGTCCTAGGCTGGCCTTGTGTTTCAGTCCTGTCCTGGAATGATAGGCTGTTGCTAGGGGAGAGAGGTGTTTAGCCCAATCTGTGCTATTTCCAGGAGCAAGGACCCCCAGGCCAGTTTCTTGGTCAAGGTACCTCTAATGAGCAGAAAACATCAAGGTCAGCTTGGCCGGATATGTCTTAAACTTTTTAGCTCAGTACCTCAAAACCCTAGTTTTTAATTCTTGGTCCCTCACTCAGAGTAGGGGAGCCCTCTTATCCAGACACCCCAGCTCATCTATTCATAAGTCCCAGCTATTCCACTTCTGGGCATATACCCAAAAGATACTCCACCGTACAACAAGAACATTTGCTCAATCATGTTCATAGCAGCTTTATTCGCAGTAGTCAGAAACTGGAAACAACCCAGATGTCCCTCAACTGAAGAATGGATACAGAACCTGGGTTTTACCTTCTCTACTCCTCCTTTTCCACAGAGCTTCCTGAGCCCTGGATGTAACAGAGATACCAAATTAGTGCTGTGCATATTGTCAGGCTGTGGGTCTCTATGTTTGTTCATATGCTGCTGGAGAAAGTGTCTCTAAAGATGGCTGAGCAAGAATGGATCTACGAGTATAGCAGAATGTCATCAGGAGTCATTTTATCCTATGTTCCATTAGCAAAATGGAAGCATTTGATTTTCTTTGGGGACCTGGCCTATGTAGTCTCAGGTTCTTGGCTTCCTAAGTTAAGCAGCATCAGTTATGGGTTCCATCTCATGGAGTAGCCCTTAAATCAAATCAGATATTGTTTGATTGCTCTCAATGGAAGCTTTTAACATATTAAGTTTCCACACTACTCCTCATATGTTCATTAGTTTTAGCTGTATCATCTTTTATTTACTTCCTTGTCTTCTCTTCCCTTCCCATCCCTGTTTTATCCACCCATTCCACCTGATCCCAGTCTATCCATAACTATCTATTCTATTTCTTTCTCCTGGGAGATTTATCTGTACCCCATAATTCCTTACTCTATATCTAATTTTGTCCTTATATGGATTATAAGTTGTTTATCAATGACTTAACAATGAAAATCCATATTGAAGTGAATAAGTACCATGTTTGTCTTTTGGGGTCTCAGTTACCTCACTCCACATGATTTTTTTTTCTAGTTTCATCTGGTTTACATTATTTACATGTGAATTTCATGATCTCATTATTATTGGATGTATTACTACTACTTCATTATGAAAATGTACTATAATTTCTTATTCATTCATCTGTTAATGAACATCTATTTTCTTACCAATTTCTCGCTTTTATTAATAAAGCTGCAATGAACATGATTAAGCAACTGTCTCTGTAATAGAATGAAGCATCCTTTGCATATGCCAAATAGCGGTATAGCTACTTCTTAAGGGAGATAGTTTCCTACCTTCTTGAGAAATTACCACATTGATTTCCATAATGGATGCACAAGTTTGCACTCCCACCATCAGTGGATGAGTGCTCCCCGTACTGGATATAATCACCAGGATGAGCTATCATTTGTTTTATTCATCTTGGCCATTCTGACTTGTGTTAGATGAACTCTCGAAGTAGCTTTAATTAGTATTTTCCTGATGTCTAGGAATGATAAATAGTTCTTTGATTCCCTGCCATTTCAGTTTTCACTTTTGAGAATTCTCCACTTATATCTGCACTCCTCTGTGCTTTAAATTGGGTTGTTTTCTTAATGTGTTGGTTTTGAGTTCTTTATATATTTTGGATATTACCTGTATATCAGATGATAAATGTCTTTCCCTATTCTTAAGCCTTCTGCTTTGTTTGAATGATGGTGTGTTTTGGCATACAGAAGATTTTCTGTTTCATGAGGTTATATTTACTAATTGTTGTTCTTAGTGCCTGTGTTACAAGTATTCTGTTCAGTCTTTTAGTGTGCCTATGAGTTTAAGGCTATTCTTCTACTCTCTCTTCTGTCAGACTCAGTGTATCTGGCCTCATGTTGAAGTCTTTTATCCATTGGGTTGAGTTTTGTGTAGTGTGATAAATAGAGATCTATTTGCATTCTTCAACATGCAGCCCCTCAGTCTGACCAGCACTATTTGTTGAAGATGTTATCTTTTTCTAGTGTATTTTTCTGGCTTTTTCACCAAAAATAAGATGTCGATGGGAGTGTAAACTCATGTCTTTGTCTTTGGTTTGATTCCATTTAACAACACATCTGTTATTTTGGTAGCACAATTCTGTTTTGTTACTATACCTCTCTAGTGTATGTCTCAAGCATTTTTTAAATCACTTTTATCATTAAGGATTGTTTTAGCTATCCTTGAATTTTTGTATTTCCCTATGAATCTGAAAATTGTTTTTTTAAGGTCTGTGAGGAATTGTGGTAGAATTTTGAATGAGATTGAATATAATATGTAGGCTGCTTTATATAGCCTATATATTACTAATTTTTTACTATTACTCATTTATTACTAATTTTTACTACTACTAATTTATTACTAATTTTACTAATCCATAAGTCTGGGAGATCTTTTGTTATCTTCTTTAATTTCTTTCTTTTGTGTCTTAAAGGTCTATTATACAAGTCTTTTACTTGCTTGGTTAGATTTACCCCATAATAGTTTGTATTTCTTAAGGTTATTTTCTAGTTTATTTCTCAAGTCTATGTAGGAAGGTTGCTTGTTTTGTGTGTTAAATTTTTATCCTCCTACTTTGCTGAAAGTGTTCATCAGCCATAAAAACTTCCTGGTGGAAGTATTAGGGTCACTTATATGTACTACCATATTGCCTGCAAATGAAGATATTTTGATTTTTTTCTTTTCTATCTGTATCTCCTTGCTGTCCTTCAGTTTTCATCTTGTTGTAGTTAAGACTTCAAGGACCTATAGTACAGCTTGAGATCAGAGCTGGAGATACGTCCAGAAGATGTTTTATTGTAGAGGATAGTTTTAGCAATTCTGAATTTATTTTTGGTCACTCAGATATACTGTCATATCATCTGCAAATAGTGAAACTTTGTCATCTTCCTTTCCAATTTGTATCCCCTTGATCTCCTTTAATTGTCTTGTTGTTCTAGCAAGGACTTCCAGAACTATGTTGAAGAGATATGGAGAGAGTGGGCAACCTCGCCTTGCCCCTGATTTCAGTGGGATTGCTTTAAGTTTCTCTCCATTTAGTCTGATGTTGTCTATAGGCTTGCTGTATATCACCTTTACTATGTTTAGGTATGTGCCTTGTATCCCTAATCTCTCCAAAACTTTAAACATGAATGGATGTTGGATTTGGTCAAATGATTTTTCAGCATCGAAGGAGATTGTCATGTGATTTTTTCCTTTTAGTTTGTTTATATGGTGGATCACATTGATGATTTTTCGTATATTGAACCACTCCTGCATGCCTGGGATGAAGCTGCACTATATAGAGCAACAGTAATAAAAACTGCATCATACTGACATAGAAACAGAATGGTGGATGAAAGGAATCAGATAGAAGACCCATAAATAAACCCATACACTTATGGATACCTCATTTTTGACAAAAGATGCCAAAACTATACAATGGAAAAAAAGAGCATCCTCAACAAATAGTGCTGGTCTAACTGGATGTCTACATGTAGAAAAATGCAAATACATCCATACTTATTACCCTGCACAAAACTAAAGTCCAAGTGGATCAAAGACCTCAATATAAAACCAGACACACTAAACCTGTTAGAAGAAAAAGTGGGGAAGAGCCTTGAACTCAGTGGCACAGGAGACATCTTCCTGAACACCACACCAAAAGCACAGGCTCTAATATCAACAATCAATAAATGGGACCTCATGAAACTTAAAAGCTTCTGTAAAGCACAGGACACTGTCATCAAAGCAAAATGACAGCTTGCAGACTGGGAAGGGATCTTCACCAACCCTTTATCTGACAGAGGGCTAATATCCAGAATATATAAAGAAGAAAAGAAATTAAACAGCAACAAATCAAGTAATCCAATTAAAAAATGGGGGACAGTGCTAAACAGAGAATTCTCAGTAGAGGAATATCGAATGGCTGAGAAACACTTAAGGAAATGTTCAGCATCCTTAGTCATCAGGGAAATGCAAATCGACATGACCTTGAGATTTCACCTTACACCCATCAGAATGGCTAAGATGAATAACTCAAGTGACAACACAAACTGGAGAGGATATGGAAAATAGGGAATCATCCTCCACCATTGGTGGGAATATAAATTTGTACAACCACTTAGGAATTCAATCTGGTGCTTTCTCAGACAATTAGGAATAGCACTTCCTTCCATCTAACCCTAGCTTATCAGGTATCCTCAGGACTGGCTGCCATGTCCTCTTCTGTGGCCTAGCAAGGCTGTTCCTTACTTGGGGGGGAGTGGTAAGAGAGCCAGTCATTGAGTTAATGTCAGAAATAGTTCCTGTTTCCCTTACTAGGGAAACCCACTTGGATACTGAGCTACCATGGGCTACATCCGAGGAGGGGTTCTAGGTTATATCCATACATGGTCCTTGGACCTCCCCTAGCAGTGGACTTGGAAAGGGGCAGGGAGGAAATGAGAGAGGGAGGGTTGGAATGGGAGGGAATGAAGAAGGGGCTACAGCTGGGATACAAAGTAAATAACCTGTGATTAATATAAAAAATAAAAATTAATAAAAAAAGAAGTAGGATTTATAAAAAAAAAAAAGGAGGGGGGAATAGCGTTTCCTCAAGATCCAGCTATACTACTCCTAGGTGTATATCCAAAAGAAGCTCAAGTATACAACAAGGACATCTGCTCAACCATGTTTATAGCAGCTTTATTCGTAATAGCCAGAAGCTGGAAACAGCCCATATGCCTTTCAGTTGAGAAATGGATATAGAAATGTGGTACATCTCCACAATGCAATATTACTCAGCTATAAAAAACAAGGAAATCAGGAAATTTGCAGGTAAATGGTGGGAACTGGACAAGATCCTGAGTGAGTTATCCCAGAAGCAGAAAGACACTCATAAGGGGATATTAAACATAAAATATGGGATAAACATACTAATATCTGTACATCTAAGGAAGCTAATCAAGAAGGTGGACTCTGGCTAAGATGCTCAATCCCCATTCAGAAAGGCAAAGAGGATGGACATCAGAAGAGGGAGAAAACAGGGAACAGGACAGGAGCTGACCACCAAGGGCCTCTGAAAGGCTCTACCCTGCAGGGTATCTAGGCAGATGCTGAGACTCATATCCAAATTTTGGGCAGAGTGCAGGTAATCTTATGAAAGAAGTGGGAGATAGTAAGACCTGGAGAGGACAGGAGCTCCACAAGGACAGCAACAGATCCAAAAGGTCTGGACACAGGGGTCTTTTTCTGAGACTGATACTCCAGACAAGGACCACTCGTGGAGATGGCCTGGAACCTCTGCCCAGTGGTAGCCCATGGCAGTGGTTTCCATAGTAATGGGGACAGGGACTGTCTCTGACACGAACTGATTGGCCTGATCTTTGATTACCTCCCCTTGATGGGAGATCAGCTTTACCATGCCACAGAGGAAGACAATGCAGTCACTCCTGATAAGACCTGATAGACTAGGATCAGAGGGAAGGGGAGGAGGACCTCCCTTATCAGTGGACTGGGGGAGGGCCACGCGTGAAGAATGGGGAAGGAAGGTGGGATTTGGAGGGGAAGAGGGAGGGGTTTATGGGGGATACAAAGTGAATAAACTGTAATTAATAAAAATAATTAAATAAACAAACAAAACAAAACAAACAGACTTCAAGGAACATATTGAACAGGCATGAACAGAGTGAATATCCTTGGGTTATTCTTATTTTAGTGGAAATGCCTCTGTCTCCACTTAAGTTGATGTTGGCTCTGAGCCTGTTATAAATTGCCTTTAACAGGGTGAAATGTGTCCCTTGTATCCCTAATATATCCAGGACTTTACTCATGAATTTATGTGACTTTTGTCTTTCATAATATTCACATGGTGGATTACATTTATTGACTTATGTATGTTGAAACACCCCTGCATCTCTGGCATTAAGCATACTTCATCATGGTATGTTCTTTTTTTTTTTTTTCAATTTAAATACATTTGTTTTTCTTTTTTCTTTTTTTTTTTTTCAATGCAGTTTATTCAGGAATATTGAACAATCCTCGGACCCCGGGGAAAGCCAGCCCACAGCTTAAATAGCCTCTGGGTAGCCAACCCAGGCGTGCCACGGGGGCAATGCAGATAGGTCCACATACATGGAAGCAAGCCAGATCCTCAGCCTTAGCCAAATGTGGAATTGTTCATGACAGAGAGCACTCACCATCGGGAAGGTGGAAGGCGGAAACCAGCTCCATCTTTAAGGCATAGCATTCCGCAGCTCTCTACAGTTCCCCCTTTTTGTTTTAGACGCATCAGGAAAGAGTAGAGGTCTGATCTCTGATATTAGAAATAAATTGGGACTTTGTACAGATGTTCATTTAGGTGTCATCCACCCAAAGAGCATCAGACCCGTCTGATACCTTTTTCTCAGAGGCGGGACCTGGGGCATCAACCCGCATGCAACCAGACATGCTCTTCTCTGGGTCCAAAGCGGCTGACCCTGAGTGCAGTGCTTAGCCTCACATCCTGAGCGTAACATTTTAGCTTTTTATGGTATCCAACCATGCTTGGGGAGAATGTCCTTCTTCGATGGCTGTAAAGGCCTGAATGATCATGGCTGCATCACACTGTTGTGAGACTCTAATCTTGCATATATACCACAGGCAAACCAAGGAGACCAACACCAGAAGGCCTGCTAACACTCCCATGCCCGCCCATTCCTTCAGATGATTCATGGCTGCAGCAATCCATGTTGATAATCCTGTGGCTAGTCCTGCGTCCACTCTGGTAGAATTTACTGTGACAATGGCCACTCTCAGCTGCTCCATCGTAGTATCGAATTCTCCAGTCCAATTGCCTAAAATATAGCTCGACAATTGTTTAGACAGATTTGCAGCACAGGAAAAGTTCTCATGTTGTATGCTAGTGACACAAAGTCCAGCATACTTTCATTGACAGCCAGGTTGAGCGATTTGCCATAGGGTATCAATTTGCTCCTGCAAGAGGTCAATCCTCTGATTGAACACCATCAAGCTTCCTTTTAGTTGAGCATTAATTCCTTTATGTACAACTAAGGCATGAGCTACATTGGCTAAATGATTATTCAGGGTCTGAGCAGTCTGCCCAGTATGACTCATGGCTAATGCCCTGGTGGTAGCTCCAACAGCCATCAATGAGATGGTAGTAACAATGGTGGCTGTAGTTCCAAGATCCCTTTTCTGTCTGAAGAGAGTCATAGCGTGAGGGGCATCAATGGGCACAGGCACCCAGTGAGGCATGCGAGTAACCAGGGCATACCTAAATTTACTAGCATTCCAGCATTGGGTAAAAAAGCAAGTATCATTACCACAATTACTTGGCTCTATCTGGCTAATAATGAATAAAAATGGGGGATATAGACAAAAAGGTGTGGGCTTATAGGAAATGTTATGAGAAGCCTTAACCCCTTGTTGGAACATCCTGCGTCAGTTCTAGAACTAACAGTGGTGGTGTCCGAGGTCTGAGTAGGTTCAGGAGACCATTGCCCCCAGGGGCGAGACGTGCTCCATGCCAATTGACTAACTCCATGTTTTCCTCCAATTTTGAAAATCATTTAAGGTTCTTAAATTATTTTTTTCCCTTTTTTCTTAAATTTTTCATCAATTACACTTTATTCATTCTGCATCCCCCCATAAGCCCCTCCCTCCGCTCCTCCCAATCCCACCCTCCCTCCTCCCTCTGCTTGCATGCCACTCCCCAAGTCCACTAATAGGAGAGGTTCTCCTCTCCTTTCTGATCTTAGTCTGTCAGTTCACATCAAAAGTGGCTGTATTGTCCTCTACTGTGGCCTGGTAAGGCTGCTCCCCCCCGGAGGGAGGTGATCAAAGAGCAGGCCAATCAGATTATGTCAGAGGCAGTCCCTCTTCACATTACTATGTAACCCAATTGGACTCTGAACTGCCCTGGGCTACATCTGTGCAGGGGTTCTAGGTTATCTCCATGAATAGTCCTTGGTTGGAGTATGAGTCTCTGGGAAGTTCCCTATGTTCAAATTTTCTTGTTCTCTTGCTCTCCTTGTGGAGACCCTGTCCTCTCCAGCTCTTACTATTTCCCAGTTCTTACCTAAAATTCCGTTCACCTGCCCAACAGTTGCCCATCAGGCTCAGCATCTGCTTTGATAGTCTGAAGGGCAGAGGCTTTCAGAGGCCCTCTATGGTAGGTTCCTAGGTTGTTTCCTGTTTTCTTCTTCTTCTGATGTCCATCCTCTTTGCCTTTCTGGATGGGGATTGGACGTTTTTGTTAGGGTCCTCTCTCTTGCTTAGTTTCTTTAGATGCACAGGTTTTAGTGGGTTTGTCCTATGTTGTATGTCTATATGAGTGAGTATATACATGTGTGTCTTTTTGCTTCTGGGACAACTCACTCAGGATGATCCTTTCCAGATCCCACCATTTACCTGCAAATTTCATGATTTCCTTATTTTTCATTGCTGAGTAATATTCCATTGTGTAGATGTACCACAATTTCTGCATCCATTCTTCATTGAGGGGCATCTGGGTTGTTTCCAGCTTCTAGCTATTACAAATAAAGCTGCTACAAACATGGTTGAGCAAATGTCCTTTTTGTGTACTTGAGCCTCTTTTGGATATATGCCCAGGAGTGGTATGGCTGGATCTTGAGAAAGTGCTATTCCTAGTTGTCTGAGAAAGCGCCAGATTGATTTCCAGAGTGGTTGTACAAGTTTACATTCCCACCAGCAGTGGAGAAGGGTTCCCCTTTCTCCACAACCTCTCCAGCATGTGTTGTCACTTGAGTTTTTGATCTTGGCCATTCTCATGGGTGTAAGGTGAAATCTCAGGGTTGTTTTGATTTGCATTTCCCTAATGGCTAGTGAGGTTGAGCATTTCTTTAAGTGCTTCTCTGCCATTCGGTATTCCTCTACAGAGAATTCTCTGTTTAGCTCTGTTCCCCATTTTTTAAGTGGATTACTTGGTTTGCTGCTTTTCAGCTTCTTTAGTTCTTTATATATACTGGATATGAGTCCTCTGTCAGATAAAGGGTTGGTGAAGATTCTTTCCCAATCTGTAGGTGGTCGCTTTGTTTTGATGACGGTGTCCTTTGCTTTACAGAAGCTTTTCAGTTTCATGAGGTCCCATTTATTGGTTGTTGCTCTTAGAGCCTGTGCTGTTGGTGTTCTGTTCAGGAAGTTTTCCCCTGTACCAATGAGTTCTAGGGTATTTCCCACTTTTTTTTCAAGCCGATTTAATGTGTCTGGTTTTATGTTGAGGTCTTTGATCCACTTGGACTTCAGTTTTGTGCAGGGTGACAAGTATGGATCTATTTTCATTTTTCTACATGTAGACATCCAGTTGGACCAGCACCATTTGTTGAAGATGCTATCTTTTTCCATTGAATGTTTTTGGCGTCTTTGTCAAAGATCAGGTGTCCATAAGTGTGTGGGTTTATTTCTGGGTCCTCTGTTTGGTTCCATTGATCCACCATTCTGTTTCTATGCCAGTACCATGCAGTTTTTAAAACTGTTGCTCTATATTACAGCTTAAGATCAGGGATGGAGATACCTCCAGAAGATCTTTTATTGTAGAGGATTGTTTTAGCAATTCTGGGTTTCTTGTTATTTCATATGAAGTTGAGAATTTTCCTTTCCAGGTTTGTAAAGAATTGTGTTGGTAATTTGATGGGCATTGCATTGAATCTGTAGATTGCTTTTGGTAAGATGGCCATTTTTACTATGTTAATCCTACCAAGCCATGAGCATGGGAGATCTTTCCATCTTCTCATATCTTCTTCTAATTCTTTCTTCAGAGATTTGAAATTTTTTTTCATACAAGTCTTTGACTTCCTTGGTTAGGGTTACTCCAAGGTACCTTATGTCATTTGTGGCTATTGTGAAGGGTGTTTTTTCCTTAATTTCCTTCTCAGCCCTTTTGTCTTTTGTATACAGGAGGGCTACTGATTTTTTTGAGTTAATTTTGTATCCTGCCACTTTGCTGAAGGTGTTTATCAGCTGTAGGAGTTCCCTGGTAGAGTCTTTGGGGTCACTCACGTATACTATCATATCATCTGCAAATAGTGATAATTTGACTTCTTCCTTTCCAATTTGTATCCCCTTGATCTCCTTCAACTGTCTTATTGCTCTAGCAAGGACTTCCAGAACTATGTTGAAGAGATATGGAGAGAGTGGGCAGCCTTGTCTTGTCCCTGATTTCAGTGGGATTGCTTTAAGTTTCTCTCCATTCAGTTTGATGTTGGCTATAGGCTTGCTGTATATCGCCTTTTCTATGTTTAGATATGTGCCTTGTATCCCTGATCTCTCCAATACTTTGAACATGAATGGATGTTGGATTTTGTCAAAGGCTTTTTCAGCATCTAGGGAGATTATCATGTGGTTTTTTTCTTTCAGTTTGTTAATATGGTGGATCACATTGATGGATTTCCGTATATTGAACCACCCCTGCATACCTGGGATGAAGCCTACTTGGTCATAGTGGATAATATCTTTGATGTGTTCTTGGATTCGGTTTGCAAGTATTTTATTAAGTATTTTTGCATCAATGTTCATAAGGGAGATTGGCCTGAAATTCTCTTTCTTTGTTGAGTCTTTGTGAGGTTTAGGTACCAAGGTGACTGTGGCTTCATAGAATGAATTTGGTAATATTCCTTCTGTTTCTATTTTGTGGAATAGTTTGAAGAGAATTGGTGTTAGCTCTTCTTTGAAGGTCTGGTAGAATTCTGCGCTGAAGCCATCTGGTCCTGGGCTTTTTTTGGATGGGAGACTTTTGATGACCGCTTCTATTTCTTTGGGGGATATAGGTCTATTTAGTTGATTTACCTGGTCCTGGTTCAGCTTTGGTAAGTCAAATCGATCAAGAAAATTGTCCATTTCATTTAGATTTTCAAATTTTGTGGCATATAGACTTTTGAAGTAAGTCCTAATGATTGTTTGGATTTCCTCAGTGTCTGTAGTTATATCCCCCTTTTCATTTCTGATTTTGTTGATTTGGGTGGTGTCTCTCTGCCTTTTAGTTAGCCTGGCTAAGGGTTTGTCGATCTTGTTGATTTTCTCAAAGAACCAGCTCTTGGTTTCATTGATTCTTTGAATTGTTTTATTTGTTTCCAATTGATTGATTTCAGCCCTGAGTTTGATTATTTCCAGCCGTCTACTCCTTGTTGGTGTGTCTGCTTCTTCTTTTTCTAGGGTTTTTAAGTGAGCCATTAGGGTGCTTGAATGAGCTGTCTCGGATTTCTTCTTGAAGGCACTTAGTGCTATGAACTTTCCTCTTAGCACTGCTTTCATTGTGTCCCACAAGTTCGGGTATGTTGTGTCTTCATTTTCATTGATTTCTAGAAAGGCTTTAATTTCTTTCTTTATTTCTTCCCTGACCCAGCTGTCATTTAGTAACAAGTTGTTCAGTTTCCATGTGTGTGTAGGCTTTTTGTTATTTCTGTTATTGTTGAGGTCCAGCTTTATTCCATGGTGATCAGACAAGATACATGGGATTATTTCAATCTTCTTGTATCTGTTGAGGCTTGCTTTGTGACCCACTATGTGGTCTATTTTGGAGAAGGTTCCATGAGGTGCTGAGAAGAAGGTAAATTCTTTTGTGTTTGGGTGTAAAGTTCTGTAAATGTCTGTTAGGTCCATTTGATTCATGACCTCTGTCAGAGACATTGTTCCTTTGTTTAATTTCTGTTTTGTTGACCTGTCCTTTGTTGAGAGCGGGGTGTTGAAGTCTCCCACTATTAATGTGTGTGGATCTATATGTGCTTTAAATTTTATCAATGTTTCTTTCACAAATGTGGGTGCCCTTTTATTTGGGGCATAGATGTTCAGGATTGTGATGTCTTCCTGGTGGAATTTTCCCTTGATGAGTATGAAGTGTCCTTCCCCATCTCTTTTGATTAATTTTGGTTGAAAGTCTATTTTATCAGATATTAGAATGGCTATCTTGCCCCACCCCTGCATCTCTGGCATTAAGCATACTTCATCATGGTATGTTCCTAGATAACATTTTCTAGTACTTTTTTTTTTTTGAGAATTTTTCATCTTTGTCCAAAGAGAAACCTGTTTGCAAATCTTTGTTGGGCCTTTATGTAGTTTAGGTATCATAGTAATTGGGACTCATAAAAGGAACTGGGCAGTGTTTCTTTTGTGTCTAATTTGATGAATAATTTGGGGAGTATTGTGGCTAACTCATCTTTGAAAGTCTGGTAGAATTCTGTCCTAAAACATGATCAAGGGCTTTTTTTTTTGCGGGGGGGACTTTTAATTAGTGATTTTAATGCACTGTGGGCTATAGGCCTGTTTAAGTTGCATATTTGGTTTGATTTAACTTTGGTATGTGATATGTATAAATAAATGACATTTATTTTAGATTTTTCTGATTTGGTGAAGTATAGGATTTAAAAACATGTCCTTATAATACTGTGAATTTCCTTGGTAGGTTATTCTGTCCCCTTTATTTATTTCTAATTTTGTTATTTTGATTATCTTTCTCCACCTGTTTAGTGAATTTGGCTAAGAGTTTTTTATACTTACTGATTTTCTCTTTTTTTTTTGCAATTTTTTTATTCTTAATTACACTTTTATCACTTTGTATCTCCCCATAAGCCCCTCCCTCATCTCCTCCTGACGCCACCCTCCATCCCCCTTCTTCACACATGCCTCTCCCCAAGTCCACTGATAGGGGAGGTCCTCTTCTCCTTCCTTCTGATCTTAGTCTATCAGATCACATCAGGAGTGGCTGCATTGTCATCTTCTGTGGCCCAGTAAGGCTGCTCCCCCCTCAGGGGAGGGTGATCAAAGAGCAGGCCAATCAGATTGTGTCAGAGGCAGTCCCTCTTCTTATTACTATGTAACCCACTTGGACACTGAACTGCCATGGGCTACATCTGTGCAGGGGTTCTAGTTTATCTCCAAGAATAGTCCTTGGTTGGAGTATGAGTCTCTGGGAAGTTCCTTGTGTTTAAATTTTCTGGTTCTGTTGCTCTCTTTCTGTGGTTCCCGTCCTCTCCAGCTCTTACTATTTCCAACTTCTTACATAAGATTCAATGCACTCTGCCCAACAGTTGGCCATAAGTCTCAGCATCTGCTTTGACAGTCTGCCTGTCAGAGGCTTTCGGAGGCCCTCTGTGCCATGTTCCTAGGTTGTTTCCTGTTTTCTTCTTCTTCTGATGTCCAACCTTTTTGCCTTTCAGTATGGGAATTGAGCGTTTTAGTCAGGGTCCTCTCTCTTACTTAGTTTCTTTAGATGTACAATTTTTAGTAGGTTTATCCTATGTTATATGTCTATATGAGTGAGTATATACTGTGTGGTGTGTGTCTTTCTGCTTCTGGGACAGCTCACTCAGGATGATCCTTTCCAGGTCCCACCATTTACCTGCAAATTTCATGATTTCCTTAATTTTCATTGCTGAATAATACTCCTTTGTGTAGATGTACCACAATTTCTGCATCCATTCTTCAGTTGAGGGGCATCTGGGCTCTTTCCAGCTTCTAGCTATTACAAATAAAGCTGCTACAAATATGGTTGAGCAAATATCCTTATTGTGTACTTGAACCTCTTTTGGATATATGCCTAGGAGTGGTATAGCTGGATCTTGAGGAAGCGCTATTCCTAGTTGTCTGAGAAAGCACCAGATTGATTTCCAGAGTGGCTGTACAAGTTTACATTCCCACCAGTGGTGGAGGAGGGTTCCCCTTTCTCCACAACCTCTCCAGCATGTGTTGTCACTTGAGTTTTTCATCTTGTCCATTCTGATGGGTGTAAGGTGAAATCTCAGGGTCATTTTGATTTCCATTTCCCTAATGGCTAATGAGGTTTCTTTAAGTGTTTCTCTGCCATTCGATATTCCTCTACAGAGAATTCTCTGTTTACCTCTGTTCCCCTTTTAAATTGGATTACTTGGTTCGCTGCTTTTCAGCTTTTTAGTTCTTTATATATACTGGATATTAGTCCTCTGTCAGATTGAGGTTAGGTAAAGATTCTTTCCCAATCTGTTGGCAGTTGTTTTGTTTGATGATGGTGATTTATAGAAGCTTTTCAGTTTCATGAGGTCCCATTTATCGATTGTTGTTCTTAGAGCCTGTGCTGTTGGTGTTCTGTTCAGGAAGTTGTCTCCTGTGCCAATGAGTTCAAGGGTATTCCCCATTTTTTTTTAACCGATTTAATGTGTCTGGCTTTATGTTGAGGTCTTTGATCCACGTGGACATTAATTTTATGCAGGGTGATAAGTATGGATCTATTTTCATTTTTCTACATGTAGACATCCAGTTGGACCAGAAGCATCTGTTGAAGATGCTATCTTTTCTCCATTGTATGGTTTTGGCATCTTTGTCAAAGATCAGGTGTCCATAAGTGTGTGGGTTTATTTTTGGGTCATTTTTTCAGTTCCATTGAACCACCATTCTGTTTCTATGCCAGTACCATGCAGTTTTTATAACTGTTGCTCTATAGTACTGCTTGAGATCAGGGATGGAGATAGCTGCAGAAGATGTTTTATCATAGAGGATTGTTTTAGCAATTCTGGGTTTCTTGTTATTCCATATGAAGTTGAGAATTTTTCTTTCCAGGTCTGTAAAGAACTGTGTTGGTAATTTGATGGGCATTGCATTGAATCTGTAGATTGCTTTTGGTAAGATGGCCATTTTTACTATGTTAATCCTTCCAAGCCATGAGCATGGGAGATCTTTCCATCTTCTGATATCTTCTTCTAATTCTTTCTTCAGAGACTTGAAATTTTTTTTCATACAAGTCTTTGACATGCTTGGTTAGGGTTACTCTAAGGTACTTTATGTCATTTGTGGCTATTGTGAATGGTGTTATTTCCCTAATTTCTTTCTCAGCCCTTTTGTCTTTTGAACACAGGAGGGCTCCCAATTTTTTGAGTTAATTTTGTATCTGGCCACTTTGCTGAAGGTGTTTATCAGCTGTAGGAGTTCCCTGGTAGAGTTTTTGGGGTCACTCACGTATACTATCATATCATCTGCAAATAGTGATAATTTGACTTCTTCCTTTCCAATTTGTATCCCCTTGATCTCCTTCAACTGTCTTATTGCTCTAGCAAGGACTTCCAGAACTATGTTGAAGAGATATGGAGAGAGTGGGCAGCCTTGTCTTGTCCCTGATTTTAGTGGGATTGCTTTAAGTTTCTCTCCATTCAGTTTGATGTTGGCCGTAGCTTGCTGTTTATTGCCTTTACTATGTTTAGATATGTGCCTTTTATCCATGATCTCTCCAATACTTTAAACATGAATGAATGTTAGATTTTGTCAAATGCTTTTTCAGCATGTAGGGAGATTATCACGTGGTTTTTTTCTTTCAGTTTGTTAATATGGTGGATCACATTAATGGATTTCAGTATATTAAGCCACCCCTGCGTACTGGCATGAAGCCTACTTGGTCATAGTGGATGATATCTTTGATGTGTTCTTGGATTCGGTTTGCAAGTATTTTTGCATCAATGTTCATAAGGGAGATTGGCCTGAAATTCTCTTTCTTTGTTGGGGCTTTGTGTGGTTTAGGTACCAGGGTGACTGTGGCTTTATAGACTGAGTTTGGTAACGTTCCCTTTCTTTCCATTTTGTGGAATAGTTTGAAGAGAATTGGTGTTAGCTCTTCTTTGAAGGTCTGGTAGAATTCTGTGCTGAAGCCATCTGGTCCTGGGCTTTTTTTGGATGGGAAACTTTTGATGACCGCTTCTATTTCCTTGGGGGATATAGTACTATTTAATTGATTTACGTGGTCCTGATTCAGCTTTGGTAAGTGGAATTGATCAAGAAAATTGTCCATTTCATTTAGATTGTCAAATTTTGTGGCATATAGATTTTTGAAGTAAGTCCTAATGATTGTTTGGATTTCCTCATTGTCTGTAGTTATGTCCTCCTTTTCGTTTCTGATTTTGTTGATTTGGATGGTGTCTCTCTACCTTTTAGTTAGCTTGGCTAAGGGTTTGTCTATCTTACTGATTTTCTCAAAGAACCAGCTCTTGGTTTCATTGATTCTTTGAATTGTTTTATTTGTTTCTAATTGATCGATTTCAGCCCCGAGTTTGATTATTTCCAGCCGTCTACTCCTTGTTGGTGTGTCTGCTTCTTCTTTTCCTAGGGTTTTTAAGTGAGCCATTAAGTTGCCATTAAGTTCCTTGAATGAGCTGTCTCAAATTTCTTCTTGAAGGCACTTAGTGCTATGAACTTTCCTCTTAGCACTGCTTTCATTGTGTCCCACAAGTTTGGGTATGTTGTGTCTTCATTTTCTTTGGGTTCTAGGAAGACTTTAATTTCTTTCTTTATTTCTTCCCTGACCCAGCTGTCATTTAGTAGCAAGTTGTTCAGTTTCCATGTGTGTGTAGGCTTATTGCTATTTCTGTTGTTGTTGACGTCCAGCTTTATTCCATGGTGATCAGACAGGATACAGGGGATTATTTCAATCTTCTTGTATCTGTTGAGGCTCTCTTTGTGGCCAACTATATCGTCTATTTTGGAGACGGTTCCATGAGGTGCTGAGAAGAAGGTAAATTCTTTTGTGTTTGGGTGTAAGGTTCTGTAAATGTCTGTTAGGTCCATTTGATTCATGACCTCTGTTAGAGACATTGTTTCTTCATTTAATTTCTGTCTTGTTGACCTGTCCTTTGTTGAGAGTAGGGTGTTGAAGTCTCCCACTATTAATGTGTGTGGATCTATGTGTGGTTTAAGGTTTACCAAATGTGGGTGCCCTTGTATTTGGGGCATTGATGTTCAGGATTGTGATGTCTTCTTTTTGGAATTTTCCCTTGATGTGTATGAAGTGTCCTTCCCCATTTCTTTTTATTAATTTTTGTTGAAAGTCTATTTTATCAGATATTAGAATGGCTACTTTTGCTTGCTTCTTGGGTCCATTTGCTTGGAAAGCCGTCTTCGAACCCTTTATCCTCAGTGAATGTATATCTTTGTGACTTAGGTGTGTTTCTTGTACACAACATTTTGCTGGGTTTTGATTACGTATCCATTTTCTTAGTCTGTGTCTTTTTATTGGAGAATTGAATCCATTGATGCTGAGAGAGATTAATGACCAGTGGCTGTTAGATCCTTTGATTTTGATTTTGGCTGTGGTGATAAGGTTGTGTGTTTGGTTGCTTTTTGTTTTACTGTAGTGAGGTTAATTATTTCCTGTGTTTTCTTGAAAGTAGATAATTGACTGTGTGTGCATGTTTAAAGTTTTCATTGTAGAGGTCGTTTGCTTTTTAGGTGAGGTTTATACTAGATATTTTCTTTTCTATGAAGCTATTGTGAATGGAAATGTCTATAATCTCGTCATCTCGTCTGTCTTCTTTATTGCTGCTATATAAAAACAAATATTGGTTTGTGCAAGCTGATTTTGTATGTTGTCACACTGCTGAATTTGGTTATCATTTCTAGATCTGTTCTGAGAATTTGGGGACCTTTAACATATAGTTTATGCCATCAGCAAATATGGATATTTTGACTTCTTTCTGTACACGTATCCCTTTAATTTCCTTTTCTTGCCTTTTGTTCTAGTTAGTCCTTTGTGATCCATGTGGAAAAGGAGAGGAGATAGTGGGCATCCCTGTCTCATTCCTGACTTGAGAAAAATGCATTTAGGGTACTGTTTGCTGTGCTCATATATAACTTCTATGTAGGGGTGTGTTCTCTCTAGTGCTATATTTCCTAAGACTTTAATCATAAATGCATGTTATTTTTTCAAAGCCTGTTCCTTCATTTATTGAGATGATCATGTGGTTTTTGATTTTAAGTCCATTTCTGTGGTTTATTACAATTATTGACTTGACTATGTTGACCAATCCCTACATTTCAGAGATAAAGCCAATTTGCTCATGTGGTAGATTGGTTTATTTTTTGTATGCCTGCATTTTGTTTGTAATTATCTTTTTTTGTTCTTGTCGAGTCATTACTTATTTTTGGTATTACAGTTATACTGGGTTTGTAGAAATAGTTTGGTAGTGTTTCCTCCCTCACTCCTCCCATCCTTCTCTCTCTTTTATTCTCCTTCTTACAAAAATTGTGAGAAAAGGACTGACTCTACTGTGTTTAAATATCTGGTAGAATTCTGCTTTAGGTCTTTTGGGTCCTGGACTTTCCTTGGCTGGAAGGCTTTTTATTATTATTTCAGTCTCCTCTTTTGTTGTTGGTCCATTTAAATTGCTAACTTTTTTGCTTAATTTTGTGATTTGGAAGAATCCTACATAATGGAGTACATGCTTTCAAAATGTCCTCTTACAATATTATGAATTTGTTTGTTGTCTCTTGTAACATTTATATATTTACTTCTTTTTAAAAAATTTTATTTTATGTAAATTGATATTTTACCTAAATGTATATTTTACCTAAATGAGAGTGTTGCATCTTAGAGTTATAGATAGTTGTGAGCTGCCATAAGGGGTGCTGGGAATTGAACCCAGGTCCTCTGAAAGAAGAGTCAGTGTTTTTAACCACTGAGCCATCTCTTCAGCCCCCCACATTAATTTTTGATTCTGTTAATTTGGATCTTCTCTTTATTTCTTTTGCTTAGTTAGGCCAAGTTCTTCTCAATTACATTTCTTGATTTTTTTGTACTGTTTTCTTTGTTTCTGTTTTGTTGATTTCTGCTTATATTATTATTTATTCCTGTCGACTAGGTTGTATTTGGTTTGCTGCAACTTTTTGAGTTGTATAATTATGACGTTTATTTATGATGTTTATTTCTGATTTTTAATAAAAACTATAAATTTCCCACATAAGATTGCTTTCAATGTATTTCAGAAGTTTTGTCTTATTGTGGTTTTTTTATTTTCAAATAGTTCCAGGAAGTTTTTATTCCTGTATTTATTTTTTCTTTGACCCCATCATCATTCTGTATTGAGCTTTTTAATCTCTAAGAATTTTTGTATTTAATAGAGATTTGTTTGTTGTCAGTTTTAGGTTTTATTGCATTGTTGTCAAATTGGATGCAAGGAGTGATTTCATTTTTTTTTATTTGTAATGATTTGCTTTGCAGTTCAAGATACTGTCTATTTTAGAAAAAATTCTTTGTTCTTCAGAGTGAAATGTATATTCTTTGGTGTTTGGTTAAAATATTCTCTAGGTATCTCTATGAAGTCCACTTGCTGTATGACATCATCTTTTTATTTGATGTTTCTGTTTAATTTTGGCCAGATGACTAATGAGAGAAAGTTGCATATTGAAATCACCTACTAATTATGGATTGATATTAAGCTGTGCTTTTTAATCCAGAAGTAGATATTTTTAAACATATTCGGGTGTTTCTGAGTTTGATGTATATGTGTTTTAGGAAGTAATGTTTTCTTGGTTAACGGTTCCCTTGATTAGAATTAAGTGTCTCTCTTTGTCTCATATATTTAGTTTCAGTCCAAAATCAATTTGTCAGATGTTTAGGATGTCTATGTTGTGGAAAATTGTTCTTCTTTCTTCAATCACAGCATTAGTATTGCTAGGTATATTAGATTAGGTAACATTTAGGACTTGGGATGTATTACTGTAGGCTCTTCTAGCTTTGAAAGTTTACCCTGCTAAATCAGCTGTTCATACTGCACTGTTTTCTTGGAATTAATGAAGTTCACTTTTCCCTTTTTTGGCTTTTCTTTATTTGTGACTTGAAATTTTTCTCTTGGAGTTTTTAATCCACTTTTTTTTGTTTTTATAGTCATAGTGTTTTAATGATAAGATGCATGGAAATTTTTGTTTCTGCTCTTCTCATTTTTGTGTTCTGTGTGCTTCTTGTAATATATGGTGTGTCCTTGTATAGTTTTTTCTTATCATTATATTTTAGGTTTTGTGTTTCCCATTGACTTATGATTCTTCTCCCTTACCTGTACCTATAATTTGAAGGTCTGATGTTTTTCATGGTGTCCCATGTACACAACATTTCTAGGCATGCACACTAACAACTGAGCTATATTCTCAGCCTCAGAGACCACTTTCTGCTGATAATACAGTCATATTACTTTACTTCCATGTGGTCTATAAAAATTATTTTTCCCAAATGTGTTTTGAGGATGTGACATTTTCTTAATTTCCTCAAAAGAGCTGTTAATTTCTGGGTGGGACCCTAAGCCTACAGTGAATTAAATATGGAGGCTACAAGGAATGTTTGAGAAGAAGGAAGGATTCTTGGCAGAATCTGAAATGTTTTTCCACTTGTAAAAAAAATGGGCTATTATTATTCATAACTCTGTTTTGTTCACAGAGACTTGGGATAAGTTAATCCACACAGGAAGATATGGCCTGTTGAGAATAGCTCACACACAGGAATCCCTGAGCTCAGCTGTAACTATGCCCATGGTTCCCCTGAAATTGGGGAAGTTCACTTTTCCATTTGATGGTACCACATACTAACAACCCAAAGGACAAACTGCCTTCTCCAGATGACATGATAATTATTGGTCTAGAGGGAGATGAGCTGATAACATGTCTTCCTTATAACTACTTCTTAGGGCCTCATTCTACATGGATGTTTGTCAAAGGTCCAGCCTGGTAAGTGTCTCTTTTTCCGTTCATGAATAGTGAGAGCTGTAAGTAGGTGATAGATTGACGCAGGATTTTCTGTAAAAAGTTAATACTGAATCCCCTGCTTAGAATTTTACTTTTGAGATGCATTGTATCATAAACATACACAAGATGCTTGTAGACATAAATATATCTGTCTTTATAAAAGCACATCGATTTCACTTAATGGGGGTCTCTGATTTTATATGTGTCCCTAGTATGGGAGCTATTGGAAAGAGGATGGGATCAAGTACAAGGATGGATAGAGAGAGAAGAGGCTAATAGGGTGAAGATCATCAATGGGTATTATACAGTGAATGAACATGTCATGAAAACCATCACTCTTTACAATGAATGTACTTTTACATATATGCAAAGAGTAGCTCCAGATGCAATATTTTAAGGAGACTGTATTCCTAAGGTTCTTCTAAGTGTATAATCTAAGAATTCTAAGACTGTGATTCCACCTAGGTATTGCCAATTGTGTTAGTTTTCCATCCCTGTAACAATAACTTAAAGGGTAAAATACACAAATAACAGACATATTTTTGTTTGTAGGAGTACATTTATATTAAGGTACTTTTAAACTACATTTTGTATTTTGTCATTTTCCTACTTTTTTTTCCCAAGTTAGCTGGCTGTATACATTTAACTACATGAAACCTATGCTAGGTACCCATAAATAATATTAACTAATTTAGCGTTTATCCAGTAATTTTCTAGTCTGTTACGTTTGCATATACTTAGGAATTCTTAAGAAAGTATTAGTAAGACATAGCCTAGTTAAGACATATGACATTATTAATATTATATAAGAAGTTGAAAAACTTTTATATAGATTTGATTATTCTATGATTCATAATAGAGCAGATATTTGGGGGAATTTCAAAAGAATTTGGAAATCCACATTATGTATGAAATTCTTGCAAAGTTAATTTTACAAAATTTAAACTGGATGTTTTCCAGTAAATATTTGAGTGTTTTGGCTAAAATGAATTCCATTTTTAATATTTCAGGTTTTCTAAATCAAACCTTGTAATGCTGCTACCAGTATAATATTGAGCAAGCTTTTCATTAGCATTGAGAAAATATTTTAAATTCTCAACAAATACTTAAATAGTATAAAATATTCAAAGTCAACATCCCGAATGTGTCTTTCAATAGTTACAAAATACAATTGTTGATTAAAATACGTATTCACAAAGAAATGCCAGGTAAACTTAAATTTAGGTCATGAATATCACAAGTTTATTTTTATTTTGATGGAATATTATTTACTAATATATATAAGATTAAAATGGAAAATGATGGCAGATGTGGTGACAGACACCTATGAGTCCAACATTTTCAAGGCTAAGACAGAAGCCTCATGGATTTGTTTGAAGTCAGTCTGAACTACAGGTTGAAATCTCCTCCATCTTTCTCTTAAACACACATGCACACATGCACACACACACACACACACACACACACACACCAAACATAAGAAAATTTAACTTGAAAAGAGATAATGTAGAATTATAAAAATGTTTTAAAAGAACGGAACAAAATGATGCCAGCTAATGTTAGTAACTCACTGGCCACCGAGTATCAACAACACAAAAACCAAATGATAAAAACATGAGTTTATGTTTACAAGCATTAGAAAATTTTCCTTTTGTTTTGGACAATTCACATTAAATATTTGCTTCAATGCAGAGGCAGGGCCCATGGATCTGATCAAGTCAACCATCAATCAAAAAACAGAGAACACTTCCTCCATTTTTCTTAAAGTTCCTTTTATTTCACAAATATATTTTATATATTTCTCAGTTTTTAACTCCTGTTGTGCAGCCCAGGCACACAGTATGATATTCCTCTATTCTTAGTGTCAGTATTCCAATAACCTCTCTCTCTCTCTCTCTCTCTAACACACACACACACACACACATACACACACAGTTTTCCAGGAAACATTTTTATATCTTTACCTAACTTATGCTATGCAACCTGTGATGAATCTCTGAGCTTGATGGCTTCCCCACAGTCTCTGCAGTGATCCTCCTGCTGCTGCTGCTTCATCTGGGAGAGCTGGATCGTAACTGTGGGGCTGTGCTGTAATATTCTAGTCACCATCTGTGTGCTTCCAGTCACAGCTGCACTAGACTCAATTTCAAATGCACAATTCAAGCATTGAAATTACTTAAGAATATTGGGTAACAGGTATAAATTAATAACTCACTAAAAAGCAGTAACTATTCATGCTGGCATTATCTATTTTATAAAGATTTCATAGAACTAAATTGATTGGTTAAGGTTTTCATCCTTCTAAGATTCCTGAAGACTTAATTCTTGTTGCTGACAGTGGGCATTACATATGACAACACCATTTATCTTGTCACCTGAAAGTCACATCTGCACTTTATGGTCTCTCTGAGCTGTCACACTGCTTTATGCGCATTATGAACTAAACATGGTAAAACATAATATAAAAAATGATAATTTAAATGTAATATATTTGTATGTGCTTTATATCATTCACTCTTCACAAAGCAGAATGAAAAGATCACTATATAGTTATAAAACAAGACCGTTCTAAAATAAAATACCATAATAGTGAAGAGGTAAAGTGATTTTTCTTGGAAGAATGTAGAGCTATGCACAAAGCAGCTCTTGGTCTCCTTTGTTGCAGGTCTTTTCACACAGCTGCCTGCACACTGCTTAGTCTTTTGTTGTGTGTCAATTTAATCAAGATGGCCTCTTCACTATTATGAATGTTTATGGGTATACTTTGTGTTTTAGTACATACAAGAAAAGTTTACAACTTAAACTAAGGTAAAAGCCTCCAACACTGCAATTTTCTTTTAAAATGAAATATGATTTTCTCAATGTGTATCTATGTTAACATCTCAGATTGTAGCCATGGCAGCCGCAGTCTTTTCTGGTTCAGTCTCAGATTCAGTGAGTTCCAAAGAAAAGTGCCACTTTATTAATGTATGTGATAAACATTTAAAGAGCAATGAATATGAAGTAGAGAGGTTGACTTGCATATTTTTGGGATAAGGAAATCATGTTAGATTATTGTCTTTTACCTTATATTATCATGTTTTAATTACCCATAATACATGTGTTATGTTAATAAATTATTGCTGTATAATTAATAATGAATGATCATATATGTATCTGGTTTGTACACTTGCATTTTTAAAATTAGAATTGAGCTATATTTCCTACCGTTTGGAGAACAAGGCCTGAATTAAGTATGATCCTGGAGCTTTATTTGTTTATTTATTTATTTATTTATTATTTATTTAGTTTATTTTACACATTTGTGTGTTTTGCCTATATATAATATCTAGACTCCACTGATCTGCCTAATCAGAGATTGCAATGGATCACCATGAACTAGAGTTACAGATGATCATGAACAAACATATCACTGCTAAGAATCAAACCCAGGTCATTGCTAGAGCAAAAACTGGTCTTAACCACTGACCTATACCTCCAGCCCATATCTTGGAGCTTTTTAAAACAGAACATCCCTGTGTAGCTATTGTAAATATATGTTGGTAATGAAATCAAATGCTTGGCTCTGGCAATTTGGGTGAATCCATTTCTCAACTAGATTAAACTTTTTAAGTGCAAAATCATGCCAATATAAAGCATGTGGTTTGTGGTCTCATATTCATAGCAAGAGTGGTCTCAGCAACAAACTTCTGTGTCATTTTTATACATACATGCATGGTTACCCCTTATATGAGTGAACTTGGAAATATAATTGAGCACACATTATCATACAAGAATCTGAGCCAGTGTGGTTGTTTTCTATTTCTCGATCTCAAAATGATTTTAAAGTAATTCATGAAATTAATTTGATATGATAATGACATATATCATAAGGACAAGTAACTGAGACAGGCAGGAAGGTAAGACTGTTGTTGAAGCTGTAAAATGTGTCTGGGTGCTGATGATGTATGATGACATTGGTGACCTTGATTTGCACTGCATGGTAAGGAATCTCTTTTAAACATGATCACTACATGGTCATCTTCCACAAGTTCCTGCTTGTTATAAATGTGTGGGAAATAGTGTTTGTCTTAGTGTCACTTGCTGGAGTCTTCCAGCTTGTAGATATGATTATGTAGCCTGTGGTAAGTAACTATGGGAATCAGGAAAGTAAAACAGGACCGTTTCCAGGATTATGGGTGATGCTGGGAGGAGTAGAGAGCAGAAGAGCAGGTACAAGTATCTGATCAAGAAAATAGTTAAAGGTGGGGCTTCTTAGAATGTGTGAGGAAGATAAATACAGAAGAAAGACTAAGTAGGTAAAATATCAACATGATGGCTGAAAAGCTGTAACTAGTCATTCTGTTAGGAATTTACACTGCTCCTCCAAAAAGAAAAGAAAAACAGTGTTTGTCACAATAACTTGAAGACAATTCTTTTAAACCTGAGACAGAGTCTTATTAAAGGTAATGGGATGGACACTAAAGTGGGAGACCACGTATAACCATAATTAATGGTTAGGGAATTCATAGGATGAAAGTACACTAATGGTTTCCAACTATGTACATGTCTTTAACTCCAGATTCTGGGAATGTAAGATTTCATGCGAAAAGAAGCATATTTTTATGATGAATTGAGATAGACCTATTGCTAATTAAAGCAGCGGCATTATCATGAATTATCACTGTGACTCCATTAGAATTATGAGTCAAGACATGGATAGTTGCAAACTTAAACATAGTAAAATTATAGAATATTAGACAGACTCACCTCAGTTTTAAATTTTTGTGACTATTTTCCCAATTAATGTAAGTTTTTTCAGTTGCACAATGTGATTAATTTTCTGTCCTCCCCACTACTGTTTTAGGTATTAAGAATAAAATGAGGCAATTTGAATAAATAGGATTGGATTTCTAAGGCATGAAATTCAGATTTAATAAGGCATACACAAAGCATGTATTCTGTATAGATGTGCTAGTGAATGACTTTATCATGTCCAGTATTCTATTTCTCCAGGTAGAGAGATATATGGAGAGTATATAGAAATGTAGGCTATGAAGTCTAATATGGAACATCAAAAGTTAAAGGGGCAGGCTAATCAAGAGTAAATAGATAAAATGTTATAATGATATAGACACACTGAGAGGTGGATCACAAAACGTATACTCTGTTTTTCTTCCAGATATACGAAATATCCTTCCTTTCTTCTCTTAAGATGATTTAATTTCCTCTTATGTCTTCATTAAAGAATGTCCTTTATTTCCAAGCTGGATTTGGACTCATAGCCAATATGTATCTTCTTTTTTTCTATACTTTCATAATTGTAGGTCACAGACCTAAGCCCACAGACCTGATGTCCTATCAACTGACCTTTGTTCACATAATGATGGTCCTCATTGGAGGAGACATGTGGCTTACAGACATATTTGAGTCACTGAACATTGAAAATAACTTCAAATGTAAGACAAGTTTTTACATACACAGGGTGATGAGAGGCCTCTCCATCTGCATCACCTGCCTCCTCAGTGTGTTCCAGGCTGTCACTATCAGTCCCAGTAGCTCTTTTTTGGCAAAATTTAAACATAAACTAAAAAAATACATGATCAGTGTTTTCTTCTGTATTTGGTCTTTCAATTTGTCCTTCAGTAGTAACCTAATATTCTATGTTGGTGGATTTATCAATGTGAGTGAGACAAACCAGATGAAGGTCACTAAATCCTGCTCACTCTTCCCCACGAACTATGTCCTCAGGGGATTGATTTTAACACTGACAATATCCAGAGATGTGTTTCTTGTAGGAGTCATGCTGACCACAAGTGCATACATGGTGATTATCTTGTTCAGACATCAGAGGCAATGCAAGAATCTTTATAGCATCAGCCACCTGAGAGCATCCCCTGAGAAAAGGGCCACCCAGAACATCTTGCTGCTGGTGGTTTTCTTTGTTATCATATACTGGGTGGACTTCATCATCTCATCTACCTCAGTCCTGTTATGGAACTATGACCCATTCATCCAGACTATTCAGAAGTTTGTGATGAATGCCTATCCCACAATTACTCCTTTGATACAAATAATTTCTGATAAAAGAATAATAAGAATGCTGAAAATCTTGCAGTCAAAATACCACTAGATTTTATAAAAGACATTTTCCTCTTCTTTTAAAAATGATTCATTTATTTTCATTTGTATGTATGAGTTTGGTAACAATAAGTATGCAGGTGTGCATTCCTGGTGTGCACAGAGGTCTGAAGAGGTCTCTGGCTCCTCAGAGGTGACAGTGATCTTGTTATTGTCGCATTTGATGGTTACAACGCTTCTGCCAAGAGTCCCAGCTTTCCCTTTCATCTTGATTCTCTCCTGGAGGACCTGCTTAAAACTAGCAGCATCCATAATTCCATCTTCTACAGAATGGGTGCAGTCAAGGATGAAATTCAAAACCTGTTTCTTTTTTGGTTTTTGCCCCCCACTTGCCACAAGATTTTTCACAGGTGTCATGGCAACAGAGGAGGCCTTTTCATATGATTTTAAAGTAATTTGTGCTATTACATATATACATTCTTTTGACATTATGCTGCCAAGCAATATAAAGTTCTTAAGTTTATTGTACACTATAAGCTAGTTCCACATGAATTCTCTTTCTCCTTTTTTCTTTATATCATAAAAGTGTCCTTGATGTTGAGGTAACTTAAAAGAAGCTCTTTGCTGAGAGTGACCTTTTAAGCCTTTCTGTTGAAAACTGAGATTCCAAGTGTTCACCTCCATACCCCACCATTTAAAAACTATGTTTTTCCTCTATTGAAAACAGTTTTTTTTTCATATAATGTATTTTGATCAGATATTCCCTTTTCCTAGTCCTCCCAGTTCATCCTCATCTCCTCTCCCACTCAGATTCACACCCTTTCTGTCTTTCTTCAGGAAGCACACAGGCCTGTAAGCAATAATAATAAGTGACAGTAAGATAAAACAAAAATAACAAATCAGAATAGAATAAAAGAAACAAAAAAAAAGGGTCAGAGAAAAAGCCCAGTAAATACATATAGATATAGAAAAACACAAGTTCAACACAGGGATCTCATTAAAATACAAAACCAGAAATCATAAACTTTATGAAAATGACCTGTAGAGACTGCACTGACTTCATTTTGTGTGGGTCCAAGTGGCACTCCTGGAACACACCTGCAGAGCAACCGGTAGAGGACTAATCAGATCTAGCATGTCCAAACCCAGGAAATCTCAAACTTGAGATTTAAAATTTATCCTGAGAACAGAAGGTGTGGGACAAAGCTTTCTCCTTGTTTCTGTGCCTGTCTCAGGAGCACGTGACACAACACCTAGGTGGCCACAAGTGAGTCAGTCACTTAAACTTGTCACTTGTTACCTTTCCCCATGCCAGGGAGCATCCCCAGCGTCGTAGTCCCTGCCAATCAAACCCCAAACCCCTCCCACTGCCCAAGGTTTACAGTGTCCCTGCTCAGGAAATGAAACAAGCCCATCTACTTCATCAAAGATGGTCTGAGACTTGCTGTTTGTTCTGGGAAAACAAGGGCTGCCCTCCTCCCAGAAGAATTCACCGCTGGACTCCCAGACTTGACTGCTGGCCAAGCAGTTGCAGCAGAACCACAGCAGGCACCTCTGGAGCTCTCCTGGGTGCCTCGAAACAGCTGCTCAATTCATCCAATTCAGGTCTGGCAGGCCTCTAAGAGCTCTGAACTCCTGCTGCTTGGATCAGCCCCAG